>NC_135624.1:32385883-32688913 GCF_053574225.1 Canis aureus | reverse complement strand
TCAGGTTCAAGTCTGACTATCTTCGGCCACCCCTGACACGCTGACCACTAACTTTGCCTCATGGTGGGCCCTCGGCCTGATGGCAGCTCCTCACTGCCCCTGCATGGTTAACATCCACTCACCCTTCAAAGAGCTGGCCTGCCAGTCCCTCCCTGGCACTGCATACAGGCAGTGTGGTGGGACACCTGTGGCTGGACTCCCAAGTCACACTTCCAGATCCAGATCCCTCTTCCCGGGTGTGGCCCCGGACGGGGTGTCTCAGGCCTCTGGATTTGGGTGGAAGGGATTATTCATCCCTCATTTCATGTGAGAAGGGAATGAGGAATTCTCTGAGCAGCACAGGAAGATGCCTGATGGGGTTGGCCTCCATCAGGGTTATTATATGTGACGAAGAACCGTCCCTGCCCTTGTGTCTCACAGAAGTCTCCTTCCAGACATTTCTGAACACCTGGAAATGCACATAATCCTGCTAAGTTCACTTCCCCATCAGTAAGAGTGGGGTAGCCATAATTCTTCCATCGGCACAGATATCTAATTTGAAAACTGGAAATAAACTCAGAAGGAAACATTCTGGTCTCCCTTGGAGCCCAGACACTCTGGAGATCTTTAAAGAGGAAGTCACTGGCCCAGCTGACTGTGTTTACTACGTCTCTGTCTTAACCATCATGCACCCAAATCTTTGACCCAGTCTCAGTCCCTGTGAGCAAGAAGAGGGGCAAGGAAGGAAAATGACAGCTTTTATGTTTATGGCATATTTTGCCCCGTACATGGGCATGACCTACTTGAGATATTGTGGTTCAAGATGGAAGAAGCAACAAGCTCTCTCTCCAGCAAAGTTTTCTCCACCTGCTCCCTATAGCCCCACCACTCCTCCCATGACCATCAAATCGATGTAAGGTGTTACACAGTTGTGAGGAGATGTCTGCAGTGGGAAGGGATGTAGGGCACGAGTGAAAAGACAGGGCTTATGGAATCTGGGGGGAAAATCTTGACTTCGTTTGGAATATTATTAGATTCCCATTGCATGGGATAGTCCCAAAGGAATTCCCCCAAGATGTTCCCAGCTAAAATTTATTGGTTTTAAATTACCCTGCCTGGCACCCTAGGGGCCAAGTCCTCATGGGTCATGGGCCTAGGAAGCCATACAGTGAAAGATCTTGAAGGTTGACATGACATTTAGGGAAGAGAAGAATGTGAGAACCACAAGCATGGTGCCTGGCTCTCAGTAAACACCCACAAATGGTGGTAATGGTGACACTTCCGGTGTGCTTGGCAAATGTATATATGAGCCAAAGGGCTTGATGGTTCAGACTTCATAATCTGGAGGCTCTGTGTATTGTTTGCTTATCGCTAGTGTGACAAATTGGCTGAAAGCAACACAAATGTATTCGATCACAGATTCTGTGGGTCAGGACTGAGGTCCCATTTCCTTGCTGGCTGTCAGCTCGGGGTCACCTTTAGCTCCTAGAAGCTGCTGTCTGGTCCTTGTAAGTCGATCCCCCACATCGTGGAGTCAGCAACAGCATGATGAATCCTTCTTCTGTTTGGAATCTCCATACCCTCCCTTTCAGCCACATCTCTTCTGCCTCGGGCCAGAGAAGGTGCTCTTCTTTTAAGGGACTATGTGATGGGATTGGGCCCCCAAGAAGACACTCCAGAAATCTTCTCATATTAAAGACCCTGACTGTAATCTTACCTGCAAAGTCCCTTCTATCATGTGACGGCTTGTCCACAGGTTCTAGGCAGGTACCAGGGCAGAGACATCTTTACGAGGCCATTACACTGTCTACCACACTCCACGGCAAATTCTGTCCCATGATGCAAATGCCATCAATGATTCTGAGAGACTCCAAGCTGGAGAAATCTGAACTCTCCTTCATTCTTTAAAAAAAGCCTTCCTTGAGGGCTCGTTGTGTGCCAAAAACTTCCTAAGAACCTGGGATAAATACTGGAAATGATATGCTAAGAGAAAAGAGAAGGAGCAGGAAGAAAAAGAGAAACTGCTTTTGTTGCACATCTCCTATGTGTCAGGTGCACTTCCTGCATCTTCTCTAACGTTCAAGGGCAGCCCACCGAACAGATGCAAAAACTGGGGGTCAGGGGTCTGATCACGTGTCCAAGATCATCCAATTCATTCACTGCACAGTCAAGACACACACCCTCTCTCCCCTCTGCCCCTCCTGGTTTGAGACACCCAAGACACCTCCAGTCCACAGGGGAACAGAACATCCTTGGGGACCAAGCCACCAGGGGTCACTGCCCTCTTCCACCAGGAGGTGAGGGACCCCTGGGTGGGGGTTCCTGAGGCACCTGGAGGGGTCACTGGCTGACCTGCAGTCCCTGACCTGGATGCCGAGGCTTCTTCTGCAGAAGCCAGGGGAACTGTGATGACTGGGGTGGCGGGGGGTGGTGGGCAGGGGAAGCTCTGGGCTCTGAAGTCTCCTCCAGTCGAATTTACATGCTCTTGGCTGTCCAGGTGCACTCCTTCCTCTTTTTAATGACATGGTGTATTTACAGCTCATCCCACAGGGTAATGAGCTTCAGTCTGCAGACTTGTAGAGAACTGGGAAGAAATTAGGTGCTTCATACATGCTGCTGAGCAAAGCAAGAAGGGCCCTGACAGAGAACCAGAAACCTCTAAGTAAAAAGCACTGCCTCCCAAGAGAAACTCACCTCCCGTCCTGGAATTGCTCTTAATTATGACAATTCACCTCTTGGACAGTTACAGTGTGCCAGATGCTGTCCTGGGCCATCGGTGGGTGTTTATTTATTTACTCCTCACAGCATCCTGGAGAGGTGGGGATATAGCTCTTGCTTCCTAACTTGGGAGGTGCTCAGAGACATGAAGGTGCTCAGAGATGTGAAGTAACATGGGCCAGGACACCACGCTGGCCAGCCTAGGTTCAAAGGCAGGTGTGGCCTCTGCCAACTTGCAGCCAAGTCCCTCCCTCCGACCATGCTCAGAGGCCAGCAGTGCCTCCAAGCCCTTCCATGATTTTATTGTGGCCCACAGCAACTCTGCAGTTGCGTGTTTTCTTCTCCTGTTTTCCAGGTAATCAAACCAAGCTTCAGAAAGGCCAAGAGTTGAGAGGGACACCAGAAGGAGGAAGAAACGGTGGCTTTGGAACCTGAGGCCGAGCTCCGGCATTTCCGTGCTGTGTCATCTCACTCTGTTTCATCTTGCCCTGGGACCACACAGGTCCGGACACCTGCACTGTTGTGTGAGGTCACACGGACTTGCCACCTAATGGAACGGATCTGGTACTCCCAGGTCTCTGCTCTGTCTGTGGTGCATGGGGGTGGCAAGGTCCTCTTATTTGTCCTTGTTTGTTATTTCTTCTACCCCGAACTCTGTGCCCCCAGGTCTCCCATGACCATCTCCAGCTGATCAGTCAGACACACACAGATGTCATCTCCTCCTGAAAGGGATCAGAGTGCCCCTTCTTTCCCTCACCTGCAGCCTGGCATACAACTGGATTCAAGGATGTTCATGACAGCTGGGTGAGGGCTGGGGAGGAAGGTGGCAAATGTCATTCAGAGGGAGGGAAGACCTCATGAGCCCCAGTTTAAATAAGAAGGAAAAAAGGGTATTAGGGGACCCCAGGGTCATGGTGGAAAGGACCAGCAAAGGCCTTAGGTAGACACTAGGCCCCATTTCCCCTTACAAAGGAGACTCTGGCCCAGGCCAGCCGGCACTTTGGGAGAGATGCCTGAGGGTCATGGCCCCAAGTCTGCTGGTCAGCTCCCTTGTCTCTTTCCTCATTGTGACCATCGCTCACTTTCCAACATGGAATGGCCCAGAACGTTTGTCTCCCATGGGCACAGTCAGGATGGGGTACCCCGGGCACAGCAGTGGACTTGGTAGTCTTGCTCTGGGAGCAGAAAGCAGAGCACCTGGTTGGCTGCAGGCAGGTCCACAGAAAGAGAGGAGAGTGGGCAGGGCCCCAGGAACCCCAGAAGGATGGGGACTGATGGACAGGAACTCAGAAGGGACCTAGCCCCCCTGCCCCCCAGCAAGTGGGGGTGGCCTGGGCATGACCACGGCAGCTCCTGAACATGTGGAGGCTTGTCAGGCTTTGTCATACCCTGGGAGCTCCTGTAAGATGCTGGGAACAAGTGTTGCTTTCTCTTGTGCAGCAGGGTGGGGGTGGGGGGGCCTAGAACGACATCTCCACATGCCTAAGCTTGTTTGCTTTCTTTCTTTCTTTCTTTCTTTCTTTCTTTCTTTCTTTCTTTCTTTCTTCTTTCTTTTTTCTTTCTTTCTTTCTTTCTTTCTTTCTTTCTTTCTTTCTTTCTTTCTTTCTTCTTTCTTTCTTTCTTTCAGATTTATTTCTTTATTCATGAGAGACAAACACAGAGAGATGCAGAGACATAGGCAGAGGGAAAGGCAGGCTTCTCCCAGGGAGCCCGATGCGGGACTCAATCCTGGATCTTGGGATCACGCCCTGAGCCTAAGGCAGACGCTCAACCACTGAGCAACCCAAGTGTCCCCAGATGTCTAAGCTTTCTATGTCATGTTTAGTTTTATTGTCCTTTGTACACAGCTCCAGTCACCTTGTGGAGAACACTCTCTGGTTTGACTTAGGTGCTCCTCGTATGGCTCCCGAAACATCTGCTTTGCCCTCACCACTGCACTTAGTCCACTGCACTGTGACCAGCTTCTTACTTGTTGGAGCAGGATCACTCATCTTTGTACTTTCACCACCAAGTCGAGGGCCTGGCCGGAAGTGGGGAATGAGCTGGATGAAATCTATATTGGCAAAGAAAACATCTAATTATTGTTCATCAAATTCTAATTATGCAGGGCCTTCATTTCTCTTGCTCCATAGGTATTTCACAGCAAAGTGAGGAGAGTGATGAGTTGTCCAGATTTTCCAGCCAGAGCTAATGCCCAAATTGGTCAAAGGGTTTGTTCTGGGTCATTCAGTTGGTGAGTGGCTGAGTCAGAACTCAAACTTCTGTCTGATTCCAAAAACCAAATACTTGAAAACCTCTATCTCGGAAACCTTAAGGCCGTGATTCCCAAACCTGGCTGAGATTGACCAGGGGTGGTGTAAAAACACACATGTTCTCCAAGAGAGGGTGGCAGCATAGAGTTCAAGGGGAAAAGAGGGTGAGAAGGAAGGGAGGGAGAAAGAAAGCAATTATAAATGCTAGATGAAATGAGAAGCTTCACCATAATATTATGGTCTAAACAGAAATTTCTCTAGACTGCAGCATGATCTTAAGCAACTGGTAAAGTATCATACAAGAGAATCTATTTGCTCTTAAGGGTAGACACATGGCTGTGCAAGTGACCTGAGGTTACATCATGAACCAAGAGAAGAGAGAGCGTGATCCTAGCACACTGCTTGGCCAGTGACATATAAATAAAGTCTTAATATGGTAAATGAAGTTAATAGGTCTTCAGTTGTCAGAATTACCCTATAAAACAAAGCATGGAAGGCTCAGGTGAGGTTGCAGGACAAAGTAAACCCAAGGACAAGGACAGTAAAAACAAAAAGGAAAAGAAGAGGAGGTTTAGGGATGCCAACAGACTCATCAGCCAGAAATTGTTGGGACATTGATGGAATAAGAAAAATACGTTAAGAATTACAAAAGCAGGGGCATCTGGGTGGCTCAGTTCATCAAGACTCTGACTTTTAATTTCAGCTCAGGTTGTGATTTTAGAGTCGTGAGATCAAGGCCTGTTTGGGCTTCATGCTGGGCATAGAGCCTACTTTAGATCCTCTCTCTCCCCCTCCCTCGTCCCCTTGCCCACCTCATTCACTGTTTCTCAAAACAAAAAGAAGAGGAAGAAGACGAAGACAAAGATGAAGAAGAAGGTGGAGGAGGAGGAGGTGGAGGAGGAGGAGGAGGAGGAAGAAGGGAGGTGGGAGGATGGGGGGGAGGAGAAGAATTACAAAAGTAACCAAAAAAAGGAAATAAGAATTATGCTGTCATCTTGCTTTTGGAGATATGTGTGAAGAGTCTGAGTGGGATTAAGTGGGCAAAACCCTCATCTATGTCAGCAGGGAATCAACAGGTCTGGTGTGAAGCTGATAAATCCCAGAAATAGGTAAACTCACACTGTCTAAAGTCATGGGGATGACCGGCAGAGGGGATGATGGCAGGTGGAGGTTACGAGAGGTAATTCCTTAGATCCAGGTGTTGTTTATTTGAAAATATAGTTTAACAAACCCTGCCCTAGACCTATTCATTCTGAAAAGATTGGCATCTCTGATTCCAAAACTGGGAATCTCGCATTTTTTACATGGTCACTCCTGCTTGGAACCACTGCCTGAGGGTCTTGGATGGTCTGGGAGGAGTTGTCCTTGTCTTCTGAGCTCCAGCAGGGACCATGGGTGACCCTGAGCTCTGGCCACTCAGCGGTGTCTGTGTAGGACCCTGGGAGGCGGAGGCCCTTGCAGGCTGATGTTATAGTTTTCCTTTGAGAAATTCATTGGCCTCCTTTGTCCTTCAGGGTGGCTTCTAGTTCAAGAGGAAGCTGATTCAGATTAATGACTGGGCTTAAGGCAAATTTTTTCACTTCCTTTCTTAATTCCTCTTTTAGCTAATCCTTAGCTAAGGTCACTCTGGTTCCCACTGTGAGGTGCTGCCCTGTTCACCTCCTGACTTCTCAGTGACCCTGACTTTGGTGCTGGGTGTCCTGTGCCCTTTCTGATCTTTGCCGAAGGAAAAAGAGTTTGTGATGTCTCCTGGCTGCCCTGGTGCCCATCAGGCTGGCCTGTCCCATCTGGGCATGGACAAGGACTTCCAGGGGAATCTCTGTGGTGCAGGAGAGAGTGGTGGTGTGGGAACCTGGGGCCACCCTTCTTTTTTTTTTTTAAGATTTTATTTATTTATTCATGAGAAACAGAGAGAGAGGCAGAGACATAGGCAGAGGGAGAAGCAGACTCTCCACAGGGAGCCTGATGCGGGACTTGATCCCTGGACCTCCAGGCAGGGGCACAGACAGCCTGGCCTTTGGGTCCCCCAGGTTGCCCATCTATAGCTTTCTTGTGCCTTGAAAGCACTGTTAACTATATGGCTTGTGAACACCGCCTCACTGTTTTCTGTTCACATACATTAGCACCCTTCATCAGCAGTGCAGATTTGCAAAGTAGACATTATTATTATTATAACAGGATGTTAAAATGGGATGTTTTCTAGCTCAATCTTCAAAGGCTGAGAACAAATAGCAGGTGCCATCTGGTACTAGACCTAGGTGTAGTGCAGGGCTGACAAAGGGGGTGACCCAACCTGATTCCACCAACATTAGACCATCATCCACTCCAGCCATGTTAAAGAATGTGGGTGATCCATTTTAAGGGCTCCTGGTGTTGGATTGGGGATTTTGATATTGGTCTGGAGCAGACTTTTTATTATTAGGAAAATGATGAGCTATGCCTGAGGTTTGATCCAGGGGTAGGACACACTATACCTATGAATAGGGATAACAATATATTAGTTTTCTATGGAGATTGTAACAAATTATCACTAATTTATGGGCTTAAAAATATACATATATTATCTCTCAGTTCTATAGGTCAGAAATCCAACAGAAAGCTCAGAGGGCTAAAATCAAGGTGTAGGAAGACTGCAATCCTTCTTAGAGGTTCGAGGGGAGAGTGCATTTCTTTGCTTTTTCCACCTTCTAGAGGCCACTCAATCCCCTCCTCCATATCCAGCACCAGCAGCGTTGGGCTGAGTCCTTCTCACACTGCATCTCTCCAGTCCCCGCACCTGCCTCCCTCCTCTACTTCCGAGGATCCACCTGGTGATTGTTACTACACTGTGGTTCATCGGACCCATGTGAGTAATCACAGATACTTTCCCTATCCTAAGGTCAGCTCATTAGCAAGTTTAACTTCATCTTTGACCTACTGCCCCCTTTCAGTGTAGCCTCAGTTATTCACAGGTCCTAGGAATTGGGATATCATCTTTGGGGAGGGCCATTACTCTTCCTATAACAAACGGATACTAGGCTGAAATTAAAAAGCTCCAGCATACCCCTTGCAAAGCATGCTTCACCCAGTAAACTTAATGGAATCCATTCTACAAGGAAGGAAAAAAAGATCAGAGAAGAGCAGGATCCATTCTTAACTGTGCATTGGAATTCCCTGATGTCTGGTCCCCACCCACCCCCTCCAGGAGTCCGATCTAATTGATCTGGGATGTGGCATTGGTACCGCAATTTCGTGAAAGGATCCTGATGATTCTAGCCAATGGCCAGGCTGGGAATCACTGAGCTAAAGGAATTAGTCCAAGTCATTCCACTACCATGAACACCTGGCAGAGCATGGTACCATGTCCAGATCTATCTATTTCAAAGCCCCTGCTAAGGTGTGGTGGATGGAAACTCTTATGCTTCTACCCCATTCATCTCTGCTAACTGCACTCAAGCTTTGTTGGGACAGCACTATGTCTAGGGAATATACTCTAGGGGATAAGTTTGTCTAATCGGATCATGGTGAGCCCATTCCCTATTGTCAGTGACTGGTCTAAAAGTAGGGACACAACACCGTTATGGCCAATGAGATGTAAAGGGAATTTTGCCCAGAATTTCTGGGAAAGAAATTTTTCCAAGAAAAGGAGACACTTGAAGGGAAGGCCCTTTGTACCATGTCTGGCTTGCTTCCAGCACGGATGCCATCAGGAGCAAAGTGATGTCTGGAACTGTGGCGGCCCTATTGTGTCAGCGAAGTGAGGCATCATCCATGTGCTGAAGACAGCAAAGAGGAGGGCCAGAAAGAGGCTGGGACCCTGAGCAATCCTAGGACCACCTCCCTCTTCCATTTAGGCACTTGACTAGAGTGGTACTTGTACTGAATAATCTTGGTTGATCCTCTAAGCAGGTGAGAGGTTACCTGAGGTCTTCAACACTTACAGTAGGTTCTGCACAACACAATGTGGCTGTAGACCCATCCGAAGTCCAGGAAGTGCAAGGAAATAGAGAAAATCAGAAGACCTGAGTTTAACTCCAATTCTCCCCCTCCTTCCAGTATGAATAACAGCACATCACAAGCCTTTCTGAGACTCACCTTCCACATCTGCAAATGGGGGTGATGGTCCCAACATATGAACCATCCCTGAGTTTGGTCTGTGCTCAAATCAGGTGATGTGTGTAAACATATCTTCTGACATGCCTTATAAATGACAGAGACTGTTAATTGGCTCCATCTGCTTTTACTTTGGGTTCAGTGTGTGTGTGTGTGTGTGTGTGTGTGTGTGTGTGTGTGATTGAGAGAGTTTTAAACAGATTTGCCTTCATAAGTATGTCCCTTAAGGGAGTAAATGATCAAATCTGTTGCTCATCTGGGAACCCAAAGAAACCATAATTGGGATAATAATTCTATCTCCTTGCCCCAACTCCCTCTCACATTCAATCAAGTCCTATCAATTCTGCTTCAAAAGAATCCTTCAAAAGAGGTTGGCCTTCACCAACCTCTCCCCTCATCTCCTGGATTCAGACCTCATTGTCTTTCTTTGAATATCGCACCAGTCTCTTTGGTCTCCCACCTCTATTCTGGAACCTTCACAAAAGAATCCTTTCTAACATGCAAGTGGTACTGTATCACTCTGGGGCCTTCCCTCAATGCATCCCCATTTCTTGTGTTACTGTTCACGTCTGTTCACCTGCCTTTCTCTCCAGCTAGAGGGCAGGATCTCTGCCTCCCTGGCAATCAGCATAGGGCCTGGTGTACACAGAATGTTCCATAGATGTTGATTGGAAGGAAACAGCAACCTGGGATTCAAGCCTCAGGAAGGTTATTAAGACATAGTTTGGTGTTGGGGTGCCTGGGTGGCTCAGTTGGTTGTGTCTGCCTTCAGCTCAGGTCATGATCCAGAGTCCTGGGACGGAGCCCCAGTGCTTAGCATGGAGTCTGCTTGTTCCTCTCCCTCTGCCTCTGTGTTCTCTCTCTCTCTCTCAAATAAATAAATAAAATCATTTTTTAAAAAGAGATGTAGTTCGTTGTTTCCCAAAGACTGTCTTGAATTTACAAATCTGAGTCACCAATGGTTTACTGCATGCACTTTATTGAAAATTAGTGGCTATTTTAGAGAATAAGATGCCCCTGGTGGCAGGCTGAGGTGGGGCTGGCTGGCTGGGCAGGAGGGTCTTAGGAGATGGTCACTTGCTGTAGCTCTTGGAGCCTGGCTCTCCTATCAGCCCGGAGTCAGCTGGCTCGTCGTCCTCTTCACTCTCTGCTGACAGCTCTTGTTTGGCTTCATCTGAAAGAGGAGGGGCGAGGCTCATCCATGTGGGTCAGGACTCCTTCCTCATCTCTTCCCCTCTGGCCCTAAGAGACCCCAGCCTATGAAGGACCTTCCCTGTGAATGCTCAACAGAGGGGCATTTCCAGAGGTGAGGCACCAGGTTCATCACCAGGCTCTCAGGGCATCATAAGGGTACAATAGGACTTGGGCTCAACAGAGAGCCACTTGGCCTTGGAGGCTAAATGCAGTGTTGAGGGTCTCAAACAAGTTGGGCAAGGTCACATTCCTGCTGAATGTTGTACTCTTGTCATTCTGAAAACCTTCAGCCCTGCCATTCACCTCCCCGGAAGCCTTCTCAGACCCTCCTTCCTCTGGGCTCCCACTGGCTTGGGCACAGACTTTCACTGGGCAGGGACAGCTGAGGGTCATTTGCTGGGTTACATAACCCACTTTCCCCCTCTACCGGAAGCTTCGGATGGGTCTACAGCCACATTGTGTTGTGCAGAACCTACTGTAAGCGTTGAAGACCTCAGTAGGTTGCATTATTGCATTATTCTGTATTCCCAGTGCCCTCAGTATGACTCAATGCCTCTCCTTAACACTTACTCTGTAGGAAGTGTTCGTAAAAGGTGATACTAGCCCAATTCTCTCCTGGCTAGACATCCCACTCCTGGGGCCCTGGGGTCCTCCTTTCCCCATGCCTCTCTCTCTCTCTCATTTTCCCCTCCGGGCCCCCCATCAGAGCAGGAGGTCCCCAGACTGGGAGCTCTTCATGAAGAAAGGCCGTGCTGACGACTTTCCATGACTCAGTGGCTCCAGGATGTTCAGCCCAGGCCTAACTGCCCATCTGTCCACCTACTGCCTAGACCCCCCCCCGCCCCCCCCGCCCCCCCCGCTGCTCTGCTTCCCCACCTGCCGCCGCCTTCAGAGACTGGATGTACTTGGCCCAGAAGGAGCAGTCAGCGCTTTTCAGGCCCTGGCGATTGGGGAGCAGGACACTGAACTCCTTGTAGCTCTCCCCACCAGTGCGCGGGACGAAGTCAGGCCAGGGGGCTGCGAGCTCAGAGGCTTTCCTTGAGAACTCATGCGGGTAGTTGGGATTTCTGGGAAAACAAGAAGGAAACATCCATGAAAGAAACATGTCTTTCCTTTTATCACTTGGGATCACTTTCCACTTGGGCTTGGTGTCTAAGGTCCCAGTCACACATCTTTAGGCAGCCAAGCAGGGTTTGGACCTGCCCGATCTCATTTCCTGGGCTGTGTTCTAACCTGTCCCATTACACACCATTACAGGTGGAAAGGCCCGTTTCTGGAAGAGGAAAGACAGGAGGTCATGACTCAGAAGCATTCCTCAGGAGCACACGTTGCCCTTCTGACTCTTTGAATGCTTATGAGGCCACCGTGTCCCCTTCTATCCTGGTAGCCTTTTATCAGCCAGTACCTGGAGTGCCTTCATTTGTCCAAGGCCTGGGCAGGAAGGTGAGGCCCCAAGCCAGGCACACTGGCCTGACCCCATAAGCCATCTTCCCTATGAAGTGGATGCCATAACCTGTCACGCCCAGGTGCCCCTCCACATCTGCCACCAGGCCCATCTCCCAACGCTCACCCCCACCCTGACCTCCTGACATTCACCAAGCAAGGTACATTTCTCATCCCTTCCACCCAAGGGTGCCTTTGCTTATACCCTCTCCTCCTAGGCACCTTCTGCTTGGCACCTTGGATCTGAATATCCTGTTGTCCTTCAGAGCCCCTGCTTCGATGTCACTTCCCCAGTGAAACATTTTCTAAATATGAATGAAAAGAAATGTCTTTCCATGCAATTCCTACAACAAACTATATAAAGTTTTACTTTGCCCTGCTTTTATTTTTTTATTTTTTATTTTTTAAAGATTTTATTTATTTATTCATGAGAGACACGGAGAGAAGCAGAGACACAGGCAGAGGGAGAAGCAGGCTCCCTGCAGGGAGCCTGATAAGGGACTTGATCCCAGGACCCCGGGATCATGATCTGGGCCAAAGGCAGATGCTCAACTGCTAAGCCACCCAGGTGTCCCTTTGTGCTGCTTTTAATTATGGTTGGATTTTATAATTCTGACTGTCAGTAAGTTACAGATGAAACATGATGACTTTTTCTTGAATGTTTTAACTGAATTCTACCATCTAAGACCATGGTCTTAACTTGGGGTGATTGTGCTTCCTGGGGGGCATCTGGCACCATCTGAGATATTTTGTTCTTACACCTGGAGGGAGGTGCTACTGGCATCTAGTGGGTGGAGACCAGAGAAGCTGCTGAACAGCCAGGGATACACAGGACGCCCTCACCACAAAGACTTTCCTGCCCTCATGTCTGTGGCACTGAGGTTCAGGAAACCTGATCCAGAGCCAGCGAATGGGGCTGAATGAAGGGGTGTGTGGCCGGAGCCTGCGTTTGCCGAGCTGAATCTACACAGAGGTCACTTGGGCCAGAAGAGGGGGCTCAGGAGAGGGAGACCGGTAGCAGGTGACCACAGCTTCTGAGAGGGGGATAGGGTGAGTCCATCAACACAACATGTGGCCTCTGCGTTCAGAGGGAGGGAGGCAGGCGTGAGGGTGGCAGCGGGCACACATGTCCACTCACCCAGATCGGACAAAGTTGGAAAAGAACCGCATGATTTTCAACGACAGGCTCTTCTCCTCCAGAGTAAACTGCCCCTCGTAGACAGGATAGAAGGGAAGCCCGAAGGCATACTGAACATCTGCCAGCAATTCCAGGCTGAGGAAACACGTGGGAACAAGAAGAAGCAAATGTTAAAGGAATAATAAACTTCTAGAAAAGCCAAACGAGCCCCAAACCCAATATTTCTTCCCCAAATGAGGACTTTTCTTTCTTTATGTTTAGGATGCTGGTTTAGGGCTTTGTTTGCTTAGTTGAGATTGGGTTTGGCCTTTAATCCAACGGCCCCCTTGGAGCAGATCCGGGACACATCTGTTGGTTGAGGTGTCCCCAGTGTGAAGCACTTACCTCCCTGGAAACAATGCCCACAAGCAACTTTCCAGGAGAATGCCCTTTTGATTGCAACCATGATTCTTGCATTGTTGATGGAACATTGTCGAAATAGCCTGTGTTATGAGCCCTGCTCTCTGTTAGCCCTTGTTCCTACGACTTACACTCTCGCACCTGCTCAAGGGTAGCATTCATCCACATAGTCTGGTGCCCGGCTCATCATTGCTGGTCCATAAACACATGCTATGATTGAACTGAATAGCTGGTAAGCAGCAGGCAGGGGGGTTGGAAATGAGGACTTAGAGGCCAGACAAGTGGTTTGAGTGAACTGGGCTGAAGCTGGTACCAGGGGGACCAGCCCAGGAGTCCCGGGGGCCATGGGGAGGAATGCTGGGAGTGTCACAGTGAAAAAGCTGGAAAGGACTTCACAACTGTGTAGTAAAGAATTTGACTTTTCCCAAACAGAAGCCTGGCCTTTGCACCCTGCGGCTAATACCTTTGTTTAGGGCAGAGGCTCAGCTCGTTGGATTTTCCATAAATGTGGTCACACTCTGGAGCCTTAGAGTGGAGGCTGATCAGGCCAAAAGGCCATGTGACTTAGGGTCACATGGTATCAGTGGGTCTGGAGACTGAGATTAGCCGTGGGCGATCAACCAACTAATCAGTCATGCCTATGTAGCAGGGCGCGAATAAAACCTCTGACCACCAGGTGTGGGTGAGCCTCCCTGGCTGGTGCTACTCCGCGTCCACTGTCACACTCCAGTGCCGACATAGTAACCCCTCCTGAGTCCACAGGGAATGGACTGGGGGGCTCTGCGTTGAGAGCTCTCTTGGGGTCTCTGCTGTGCCACTCTTCCTTTGGTCTTAATCCACATCCTTTTCTTGTATAACTTTAACCGTGAGTATAGCAGTTTTCACTGAGGTCTGTGAGTCTTTCTAGACGGTGGTCAAGCCTGAGGATGGTTTGGGGAAACCCCTGAATTTGCACTTGCTGTCAGAAGTGAGCGGGGTCTAGTGTAGAGACTGTACTCTCCAATCTTGTGGTTGGCCCCAACTTATGGCAAGAGCCAACTCTAATTGGACAGACAGGGCAACAAAGTCCAGAGAGGTTTCCTGACTTACCCAGAGGCATGCAGGGGGGTGGGATCAGGAGCACGGCTAAGGGTGTGACTTAATGGGAGGTGCCCAGCCCAGAGGCACCATCCGGGTCTTAGTGGAGAGGTCCATTTACAACCTGGTGACCTCTGGCAAGCTATGTGGCCTCCCTGATTCCCTGCTTCGCCACCTGTGCAGCAGGTACGTAATTAAATACTGGCTTCTGGTCGTCATGAAGACAAGAATAAGACGGTGAATGTATGTAGCAGGTGCTCATAAGGTAAGGGGAGTGCCCTTTCTCGTCCATCCTTCTACTTCCCATGTAATCAACTGTCACCAGGCTAAAAACAGTGTCTTGGGTCAGGGGCGCTCCAGGGGTTGTCATCTGTGCTGGGATAGCGGGCAGAGACACCAAGGTGCTGGGAAAGGGCATAGGCTAGCTGGACTTCTGAGGGGCACAGGGGCCAAAATCCCTCCTGAGACCATAAGCATGATCACCAGGCACACATATGACTGTCAACAGGGCATAGAGGGAGAGGCCTGGGCCTAAGTCATGAGGCTGAGTCAGCTCAGTCACTCACTGCTGGCGGAACCCTAGATGAGTCACTTGACTGAGGTCTTAGTTCGTTCATCATGAAACACCGGGCTGAAGCAGCCACGGCATGTGCAAGCTGGTTACAAGTGCTTTTCCTAAGTGCCAGGTGGTATTCGGATCATGGTTATTGTGCGTCGACATGGCTCCATGCTGGGAGGTATCGTAGAAGGAATGGGAGATGGTGGGAGATAAACAGGACTAAAGGCACCGGGTTAGGAGGGGAATTTCAATCACAGATGGTGGCATCTCTTTGCAACCAGTGTCAGGCACCCTGCATCCATTTAGGGAAGGTTTATACTTTATTTCTGAAAGCAGAGCAAGAAGTGGCAGTGGCATTGAAATTTGTGCCTCCTGGCACCCGAAGAACTAAGTCCTATGTCCGGTTTGCCAGAAGTATCTGTGGTCAGGCCCAGAGAAGAGCCTAAAGGATCCAGAGCTGAGTCCCCCAGACCCCACATCCTGTTCTCTGCTTAGCTGTGGGCAGAGGCGAGGATCACTTAAAAGGACTAGTGACCCGGCTTCTCAGTGATGTTGTAAGACTCAGAGGGAAAAGGAACACAGAACACAAAACGACAGGAAGATGGAAGTCACAGGGGCAATAAAAATCAGCCCTCACGGACCCGCTTTTGTGGCTGACAAGCCCCCTTCACCACAGTTATCTCTGGGGCCTGAGAGTGGATATTCTTGGAGGGATCTGTAGAGAATTTACGCTGGAGGAGTGGGGCTCAGAGAGGCCATTTTCTCACCAAGGCCCCACACCAGGAAGCGGCGACGCCAGACCCACACCAGGTGTGTGACCCCAAGGCCGGCGGGGCCCCCGGCCTCACCCCACCCCTCGGGGGCTGCAGGGGATCCAGGGCAGCCTGGTCTCCTTCCTCTGCCCACCCCCCAACCCCAGGCCTTGCTCCTTGCTCAGCCGTGTGGAGTTCGAATGCAGCCCTCCGCTCAGAGTTTTCAGGGAAAGTGACCACATGAGTTTTCCACTGCTGCCCTCAGAAATGACCACAAAATGGCTCATATCAACCCAAACGTACTATCTCACAATTTCCGGAGTTCAAAGGTCTCCCTGGACTAAAATCCAGGCGTGAGCAGATGCTGTGCCTTCTGGAGGGAGAATGCGCCTCCGCTCATGGGTTATGATAGAACTCGGTTCCTTGACGTGGAGGATCCAGGTTCCCGTTTCCTCCCCGGAAACGTGTGAGCTGAAGGCCGCTGCCCACTCCCGGAGGCTACTGTTGGTGGCTCCCCTCCTCTGCCCTCAAAGCCAGCATGCCGGGGCTCTGACACGCTTCTCTCCCTCCCTCTGACACTTTGAAGGAGTCATGTCCTTAGGTTGGGCCCCCCTGGATAATCCTGAATAATCCCCCATCTCGCGTCTGAACCACATGTGCCAAGTCCCTTTGCCACATAAGGTAACCTGTCCCTTCATTGCAGGCTTGGGGAGTTAGGACACGGACTTTTTGAGGGGCCACCGTTCTGTCTACCACAGTGGTCTTGTCTGCCATTTCTCCCAAAGAAAGAAATGGTGTGGTGAACAGAGTCCAAACCCTAGCTCGATCTCAGTATCTGTTAAGTCTTGGACAAGATGCATAGTCTTCTTGGGCCTTGGTGTTCTCATGTGTACAAGAGTGACACACTCATGGTTCCAAACAGCGAGCGAGGTGTAGCCATAAAACATGTCAAATCTCTCACTCAGTTTCCAGTTCATACAAGCATTCCTTTTTCCTCGTCACCCATGAGAAACACCCGAAAACTTATGAATGGGGAGGCTGTAATCCGAGAGTTCCATTGTAGGGTTCCAGAGGGCCAAGAGTTATGTGGGAACTTGTATGTGAAATGGTGTGACACTGTGTATCGACACTTTCTTGGGAGAGCCTTCAGAGCTTTTCTCACATTCTCAAGAAGATCTGTGCCAACCGTGTGCCCGTTAATATTATCATTCTGGGGAGCCTGGGAGGCCCAGTTGGTGAAGTGTCTGATGCTTGACTTCGGTTCAGGTCATGATCTCAGGGTCAGGAGCTCGAGCCCCACGATGGGCTCCACAGTGGGCGGGGAGTCTGCTTGAGATTCTCTTTTTCTCTCCCTCTCCCTCTGTTCCTATTTGTCATAAATAAATAAATAAATAAATAAATAAATAAATAAATAAATAAATAAAACAATTGCCTTTTGCCAATTTCCGTAGTGTAAGTTCTCCTGCCACAGAGAATTTCAAACTACCAAGGTGACGGAGCATGGGGTTTGGGGAAAGATAGCTCTTGTGAATGGTTGTGGGTCACCGCCAGCTGTCACAGAGACCCCAGCAGGTCACAGAGCACTGCTTTTGGGAGAAGGCCTGTCCTTCCAGCCCATCCCATCTGTTTAATCTGAGAGCCTGTTGTGTACGAGGACCTCTGCTTTGTTTTTTTCCCTAGCAGGGCTGATCTTTATCAGGATGCTGGAGTTATTTTGAGCAGTTTAAGGCAGACATTTGGAGGAAGGGCAGACAGTGTGAGCCAGTGGAAGACAGCATGTGGGATCAGAGGACCCTGGGCCCCAGCTGAGAGAGTTCCAGGGCATTTGGATTCGGTGTCAGCAGAGCGAGACAACAAAGAACACTCCAGGGATGGACAAGGTAAAGGGAGTAATTTGGTAGCTGACTGGCCAAGGTGCTGGCAGGTTGGGGCTGATAGTTCACATGTGTCGATTTGGCTTCTTTGTTCTGTGCTGGGGGTGATCATGTACATCCAGACCTGCGGTGGTCATGTGGGCATGTGGTCAAGCTGGTGTTACTTAGCTTTTAGTTGTCACTTGCTGTCTTTGGTAAGAACACTCCAGTCAACCTTTCCCTCATCTGACAGCTACTCACTTGTCCCAGGCTGTGGCCGGGTCTGCATCTCCTCATCGTCACAGGTGGACATGGGGATGATGAGAGCTCCCTGCCTGAGCCAGCTCCAACCCCATTCTTGGTTTTCCTGTCTGTAAACAGGGTCTGATCACCTCTGTTCAGCCTTCCACATAGCATCCCTGGATGGTCCTCAACTGTTATGAATGGAAATCCCTCTAAAAATGACAAATTGTCATCCCAGGAAGAGCTATTGTTGCTGATGCTGGTGATGCTATGTTGAGCCGGGAAGAGTTGACCAGCCACGTGTCTCGGGGACGACTTTGTGTGTGTGTGTGTGTGTGTGTGTGTGTGCGTGTGTGTGTGTTTGAAAACAGCTCAGTGAGGATAGGGCCAACACACTGGACAGTCAGAGCAAAACCCCACCAAGCCATGTGTGCCCAGGGCCTGCTACGTGTGGTGCTCTGAACAGGTGCTGGGGAGAAGAGAGGTGTAAGCCAGCCATCTGGCACGACTCTCGGTCTAACAGGCAATGCAGAGAAGCTGATATTTTTTTCATTTTTTAAAGATGTAGGATAGATAGATATCAAAGGGTGAGATTATTTACAACACCTACAAGAAGAGAGAGAGAAGCGATGCCACCTGTTTCAGGGAAAGGCATGGAGAGAAGTTCAGGGAAAGCCAGAGAGAGGTAATCCTCAGGGTTGACCTGCACCTTGAAAAACAAGTAGAGTAGAAGTTTAGGGAGTGGGTGAGGTGGGGAAGGGCTTTTCGAAGGGAGTCATGGGGTAGCTTCTATGAGCAAAGACAGGGAAGTGTGGCAGGGCAGGGACCCGCTGCAGTAGGTAACAGATTCCCAAAGCTCTGGGTCTTGTCTATTGTCCTGAGAAGTGCATCACACTGAAAAGTAAAATTGGGATTTTTCCTGGTCCAGGAAATCCCCAAGTTTGGGGTCGACTACACTGCAGGTCCCTCAGGTCCTTCAGCTCGGGTTCTGTGGAAGGTGTGAGTACCGAGGCCGGAGGAATCGAAGGCCACATCTTCAAGGAGATGGGGGGGGGGCATCGGCGGCTTCTAAGCAAGTGAGCTGCAAGCTGTGCTTCTTCCAGAATCATCCCTGGAGTGGCGTGGGGAGAAAGGCTTGAATTGAGATATCATGGGCTTACTGCATTTGTCCAGGGCAGGCGGCAGGTTAGTTCTGTTTACATCATGCTCCCCAGCCTTCCTGTTTGGCCATCCTCATCATCTGAGATCCCTCTGGTGTGCGCTGCAGGGAGGCCAGGCTGCATTCTGGTCAGCCACTAGCCACATTTCAGAGACAAGCTCCTGACTTGAGCTCTGCTTCTGGCGGAGTCCATGACCATTTGGGGCTGATTAGGGAGCATGAGGAGATAGGCGCTGTCCCCAGAGGGAATGACCCTGGCTGGGCTCCCTTCAAGGTGAGGAGAGCCAGGGGGTAGGTTGTTCCTGTAGGACCACTGACCACAGGTGGAAGAGGCTTGTGCTGTAGAGAGGCTCCCTGCTCCAGCCCATCTGATCCACTGATATGAGAGCCTGTTTTTCCAGACATCTATCCCCGTTGTCCTATCTGCAGGAGGAAGTTTGTTGACCTCATCCCCATAAAATATACTCCCTTTCTTATCTCTAGCCGGTATCTCTAAATAACTTCCTCCAACGGAAACTCCGAAACTCAGGAGGGAGCAAGAAGGAATGGAAATCCATTTGCTTCCCAGGCTTTTTATTTTTATTTTTATTTTTTATTTTTTATTTTAAGGAGTTGAGACAGTGTTAACTAACTTAAAATTAGAAGCCTGGGACTGTGCTTCTCTTGGGGCCAATCTAATATGCAAAAGTTTAGTTCTGCCTATAAATTATCAGGAGGCAATTGCATACTTTACAAATGGCTTTTGTTTTGCAAAAAGGTTCAGCATGCATTCTTTAAAAAAAAAAAAAAAAGGAGCTCTCTGATTTACTTTAAGTAATACAACCCTACCCTCAGCCCCAAATGAAATACTTGAATATTTTCAGCCTCCAAAGCCCAGCAAAGCTGAGTGATAACGCCGGTTTGTGGTAGAGGCAAAGCTTTCGGTGGACCTGGTATGTGAACCTGGACGTTTTGTTTGTTTTAAATTATTTTAAAAATAAACTCTACAGCCAATGTGGGGCTCAAACTCCTGACCCCAAGATCAAAAGTCCCATGCTTTACTGACTGAGCCAGTCAAGCGCCCCAGAACCTGGACATTTTATTTCCCACATAAAGCATAAAGACCACTGCTCAGAAAAGGCTGAATTTTCCAGGCCCGGCGCATTCCTTCTCACCAGGAAGTTCTGTGTTTACCAAGAGCCAACTGTGTTTGTCTCAAACCTGTTTATGCCAGTTGTATTTGTCTTTGTAATTATAGAACTTAATTAATTAAATATCACGTGGGTACCCCATTTTCAAGAAACCAAAGCTGGAAATCATAGGCCATGCATTACGTTCATGGTTTTGCAAGAATTTCAAAGGCAGCACTTTCTGACTCGTGCTTCCCACCCTGCCCTGACAGATTACTAGATGAATCCACTATTTTGTGCACCGAGAGACAGTAGTACATTTAAGGTATATCCCTACCTTCTCCGTTTCTCATCAGTTTTCGTCTTAACTGACTTTTCTGATTAACCAACTGATCATCACACTGAACAACAGGATTCCTATTCTATGTTCTATTAAAAAACACACCTGGTTTTCATTGAGCTGTGTTTTCAGTGAGAAAGAAAAGACCAATGTGCACTTCATAGGGCAGTTTTTTTAACTTACTCTGCTTACTGTGTGTGCATTGTCTGTTTTCTGCACCTCATCCCGAGGTGTTCAACAGTCCCACCCCCTAATTATAATGTTCACCCCAAGGGGAGAGCCTCTCTCCATCCATCTCTAGGATCTGGGGCATAGAAGGTCACAGGCAAACATTTGTTGAATCCATGTTGAAAAGGACACATGGCACCAGCACTTCGATATCACCAGGTTGGAGGGGTCAGTTCTAGAAAATGATTTACCTCCATCTTTACTGGTAAATCATCCTGTTAATCACACCAGATGTAGCCAGGCCAATGGACTCAATTCAAGAATCCAGCCACTTAAAATTTTCTTTGGTTTGCTAATTCCAGCAAACTCAACAAGACAGTCAACTAAAAAGATAATATTTTGAATCTGGAATGTTAAAGGCCTCTGGAATGCACACACATGTCTAGCATGCAAATGTAGTGGCGTACAAAATGTCCTGAGTCTAGAATTTATGACTTTGTTTTCTAGGGTTGGGACAATTTATAAAGGAAGAACATGACTGCCTCTTAAGTCATTTTGATTTTTTTTTTTCTTCTTAGGGTCTTATTTTTCCAGAGGCAAAAGTAACCTTAATATTGAACATTTAGAATAGGCCAGGTTTTTGACATACATTGACTTGAATCTTCATACTAGGAGGTAGATGTATCTATACCCATTTTGTAGGTGGGGAAACAGAAAATCTTGCTCAAATGCAGGTAGTTAATGAACGAAAGAGATGGAATCAAAACCCCAGTTGATCTAACATCAAAGGATGAGTTCTTCCATTATGCTGAACTGCTTCTCCCCAAGTTAAAGAATTGTCCAGCATCCTACATGGATGTGTAATCCTAAGAGCCCTACCCCATTCCCATTCAAAGAGAAGTCAAGACCCATCTCTCTGAACTGCCTTCTGCACTGTTAAAATGTGGGAATGATATCTCAGGACCCTGGGACTAAGGACTTTGAAACAAGGCCTTGACTGCAGCACACAATTCAAGCACGACAGCCCACACACAGCCCCACAGTGAATTTCCATGGAAACTCTGAACTGGCATCAGGGATCTTATGATGAAGGGCCCCCATATGGCCTCTGAAGTGGCCACAGCTCCTCTCTCAGTGGCTGGTACCCAGAAACCACCTCCTCTGTGGTTGTTTTCTCTGGGACCTGTTCATCTGCAATGTGGATTCTTTCAGCATAACCCATTAAACAGTGTTGGAAGTCACCTAACACGAGCACCAAGTTTATGCCGGGCAGTTAGCTGGGCAGTTTGCACACACTGCCTTACTTAATCCTGACACACTCCTACAGTTGTGTTATTACTAGCTCCATCACATAAATGAGGAAGTGGAAGCTTCAAGAGGTTGTCACCAGCCCAGAGGTATGCAGTAAGTGGTGCACCTAGGTAGAGCCATCTAAGGATGGGCAACGTCGGAGAGTCATTCAGTGTCCCCTTGCACACTTGCTGGGACCCAGCTCCCAGAATAGGCTTGTAGGGAGGGTCCCCCAGACCCGGGCTGGCCACAGGGTCTGGAGGTCCTTTGGCCAAGGGCTGCAGAGAATGGAGTGAGGGCTCCTCCCGAGAAGACACTTGGACCACTGTGTCCTTCGGAAGGGGCTGGTTCAAGAGAAGGAAGTCAACTGAGAATCCACAAGTTGGCAAAGCAGGAGACTGGCAGGGAGAGAAGCATCCTAGCTGAGTTCAGGAAGTGGCGCCTGGAGACAGAGCCAGCCTGGAGATCCCCCTTGGCCTCTGACTTGGGAGGGGACAGTTCACAGCCTTGCGGGTGTGAACAGGGGAAAGAGGCCTGTCAGCCTTCCAGGTCAGCTGGGTAACAGCAGCACCAGTCATGCTCCATTCCCCTGGTGCACCACGGTCTGCCTGGACGGGCTCCCACGGGGCCAGGGGCAGCGTGTGCAGGTGGATGAGTCCACCACTGATGAGGGACAAGTCTGGGAAAGGGGCTGCCTCTTTCCTCAGGTGCTGTTAGTAATAACCTCCACTTTGGTGGAATCCACCAGTGGTTTTCCACAGGGAAATTTTGCCTCCCTGGGAGACATTGGCCATGTCTGGGGACATTTTTGGCTGTTCCAACTATGGAGGTGCTTCTGGTATTGAGTGATGGAGGTTGGAGATGCTGCCAAACATCACACACAATGCACAGGATAGCCTGTCCTAACAAATAATTAGCCGCCTAAAATGCCAATAGTGCCAGGTCGAGAATCCCCAGATTATAGTCAGCGTTGAAAATCCCTCTTCCTGATACAGAGGGAGCTACAGGTAGTAACCACGGAGGAAACTGGCCCCAAATTTCCCCAGGGAACAGAGCTCAGCAAAAGAAAGCAGGTAAGTTTTATCCTCATGTCAATAGCCTTGGAAACCAAAGCTGCCCAGTATTCCTTGCACACATACACACAACCATACACAGACACACACAGGAACACACACACAGGCACACACACACACACACACACACACACATACATACCCTAAATGCAGGCACTGTTCCTCTGAACCCTTCTAGCCATGTTATGGGACAAGAGCTATTACTTTCCCCTTGTATAAGAGAGTATGCATTGAGGCCCAGAGAGGTTAAGCAGCTTACCCAAGGTCACACAGCTAGTAAGTGGACTTAGCCATGGTAGACACTCAAAGGGTATAACTGAAGAAAAAAAAAACAAACTGGAGAGAGGGCAAGTGACAAGGTTTGGGTCTAGACGGCCACTGACTGGCCCTTTATCTCAAACTTTTTTTTGTCTCTTTATCTATAAAACGAAGGAGTCAGGTGAAACCATCTTCCATATTCTGTGATTCTTTGAATCTAACCCTTAAAATGGAACCTTCTTGCACACTACAGGTTTTAGTGTCTTTGTATCTCTCCCATCCACTCCACCTACCCTTTCCTCGCAGAGGCTGGCCCTCAATCTCAAGGATGAAAATCTCATCTAGAGTCCAGGTGCAGTGACAGGACCATGCTATCTATGCTGGGATCAATTAACAAGAGTCTTAAGAAAGTGGTAATTTATTGCGTTTTTGTGCACTTGCTATGCCAGGAAAGCTAATATATGCTCACAGAAATGGAGCTACAAGACAGATGGCTGAAAATGTACGGCAGGCACATATATTTTAAGTCCGTAGGTTTGAGCCAGAAATAAATGAGAGGTGTGACAGCTCCAGGGAAGAGTGAGAGAGACGTCTTTTCAGGCAAAAAGGATACACTTGCCAACGATTAAATGGGCTAGTTTCCATGATTCATTCATTGGTTTCAGCGTCTACTATGTGGATGGCATCTTCCCATGACCGTGGTGGGGGAGATGCCATAGACACAGAGGGCCGTCAAGAAGGCGCTCTGAAGGGCCCGGATAATAGGATGACCTCAGTGCTTGCAGTTTGCCAGACCTCATTCTGTGTGCAAATTCATTATCACAGTGACCCTCCGAAGCAGGTGCCATTATCATGCTGGGCGAAGAAACGGGGTCACCAAGGAGGCTAAGTGACTTGCGTTGGGTTTCTAACTGAGTCAGTTGGCCCAGAGAGTCTGCTGTCTCCAGGATACCTCCTGCCTCCAAACACATAGCAACAGCTCTGCTTGAGAAATGTCTGAGTGCCTCTGAGCATCACTGTCCTCCCAAATGGTAGATTGTGACAGCTGCAAGTCACTTACCGGTGACTGAACTTACTGCGGCTTCATTAACTCGATGCTTTACTTGGAGCTCAGGCTCTAAGGTATAGAGGATGTTGCTCTCCACCTGCCACGGCCCTGGAGCCAGGGTGCCACTGAGCCCAGTGACGAATTAGTGTTCCTGATCTCGCCTACCTCCCTTGTTCCCATTTTGTAGATGGCAAAACTGATCCCCAAGGAGCCTCCAAAGCAGAGTGGAAAGGATTCATTCCCCACCTGCCATATGAAGTGGTTGGATTGGCTTCAGCATGACTTTCTGAGCACCTGCTACTCTGTGCTAGGAGGGTCCTTGGGTCCTCAGGCACAGCGACTGTGAGGACCCAAGAGGCACTTTGGGAGGGTCTGGCTCATGAGTGTGGCTTCTTTTCATGAGGTGGTGGGGGCGGTGGGGACCCTGGATCAGCACAATGGAGCCGTGTCTGTGGAGCCCCAGAGGGGTGCAGCAGAGAAACCCAAACAAGCCATGAGAGACTGGACACATGATTTGGAGAATGTTCCAGGAGCCCGTTTCCGAGGACGACTCTATTCCCAGGTCTGACAACAGACCACTCTGGGCCCTTGCCGTGCACAGGAGCCTCACCAGCAGGACTCTTACTTTAGAGAGAGGGGCGATGCTATGGGTTGAATGGTATCCCTTAAAAAAGATATGCTGGAGCTCTAACCTTGGGACCTCAGAACATGGCCTTCTTTAAAAATAAGTTAAAATGAGGGCTTAGGGTGGGCCTCAATCCAATATGACTGGTGTTGGGATGAAAGGGGGAGATGTGGACACAGAGGGAAGAGGGCCATCCACAAGCCAAGGAGTGCCACAGGCTACCAGAAGCTAGGAGAACGGCCTGGAACAGATCCTTCCCTAGAGCCTGCACAGGGAGCATGATCCTGCTGACACCTTGATTTCAGACTTCTGGCCTCCAGAACTTTGAGACAATTCATTCCTGTTGCTCTAAACCACCAGGCATGGGGTAGGTCGCTACGGCAGCCCAGGAGACTAATACGGGTGGGGTGAAAGCATTATTGATCCTGGCTGGAATCACATGGATCCTTCTGTCTTGTTTTGCTTTGATCATTCTTGTCCTCAGGGAGCAGATCGATGCCTTTCCGGGTTTGCCACTGTATACTGTGGAGGCCACCAGCATGTGAACAGTTTTTAAGGCTTTTGAGGGACTTACTGCAAGAGCATCAGACCTGTTGTAATCTGTGCCTTAAAAGGGAGGAAGGGGGAGAACCAGAATCCTGTGCTGGGTGCGAATCCTGGGAGCCCTGGCATTCGGGAGACAAGGCTGAGGCTTATTCTACAAACAACTCCCCATGCCGAGCCTCTGGGCCGTGGGTGGCCACTGGGTAACTAGGGCTCCTTTCATCTCCACCCAAACCATCACTCTCTTCATTGTCCCTTCTCTCCAAATACCTTCTTACCAGAACCTTCACTTATTTTCCTTCTGACAACGTGGGGACAGTTGCTTGAATCTGGGAAGTGAATGGGGTTGGAATTATAAATAGTTCTAAGCAGAGAGACAGAAAGATTGTATGGTTTAGTGGAAAGAGTTTGGGGGCTCAGAGAAGGTGTGAGTGGGTCATTGCTCTACAACTACCTGTTGCTCGTCCTTGGGGAAATCACATGGAACCCCTCGAGCCCCAGACTCTTCAACTGTCCCATAGCAATGACCATTTCAAGCCTGCCAACCTTACTAGGGTTCTAGATTTTTTGTTCTTGCAAGTGTTATATGAACTGATTAATCCATCAGGGGGAACCAGGTAAATAATGGGTGCTGAGGGGCACTAGAATGTCTTAAGGACTGTCTTAGTTTGCTATAGCTGCTATAACAAACTACCACAAACTCGGGGGCTTCAAACAACAGATATTTACTATCTCACACTTCTGGGGGCCAGAAGCCCCAGATCGGTTTCCTGAAGCCTAAACCAAGGTGTCGACAGGGCCGTGCTCCCTCTGGAGACTCTATGGGAGAGGCCATTTCTTGCTCCTGCAGCTCTTGTAGATTCTTCTGCAGAATCTGATGGAGTTTGGTGGATTCTTGGCTGGTGTTTCTTGGCTTACGGGTGCATCACTCCAATGTCTCCCTCCACGGTCTTGTGGCCTTCCCCTACTTTTAAGTATCTTCCCCAGCCTCTCTCTTGTAGAAACACTTGTGATTGCATTTAGGACCCACCAGGAGAATCTTCCCAGGTCAAGTCTTTAATGTAATCACATCCGCAAAGCCCCCTTATTGGTAACATTTATAGATCCCCAGGGTTGGGATGTGGCATCTTAGGCATATTCAGCCCATTATAGGGATGTTGCTCAATTATAATGAGAGGTTATATATGTTTGCAAGAGTTCCCTTGATGCCATTGCAGAGTAACACAGGCTAAAGCCCTGTAACAGCCAGATAATTTATGTGCCAGATATTATTAATGCCAACCCTGCCAAGGGAAACTATTATCCTTGTTTAGGAGATGAGGAGACTGAGGATCAGAAAGGCAAAGGAGCCTGCCCAACTCTGCACAGCCTGCAGGCGGTGGGGCTCTAAAGTTGGCATTCTCACACCCATCTCCCTGTTGCCCGAAAAACAGACCACACATGTAGGGGATTGATAGTCTTGCTCAACATAACAGGCCTGGCTTCCAGTCTCAGAAAGAAGGGAAACAGCTCTGGCATCTTTTGGAGACCTGACCCCTGACCTTCTGTAATCTAAGCATGCTTAACCATCAGGACACCACATAATCTTCCACCCTTGGCCGGGCATTAGGTCTTGCCAAAGAAGCTCCAATCCGAAGTAACTCATCTGATGGGATTTATGGGAGTCACACCAGATTATGTGGGAAGTCGCTGGCCCGGCTGGGAAGGGGCCTGGCTCAGGACTGGAAGGTCATGGCAAAGTAGAGCACATGATCCCACAGTCCTCTCTAACGCCCTGACATCCATCTGCCCCACTACCCTCCTGGCCCTGCTCTCCCCCTGGCAGACATAGACATGTCCCCCATCACCCAGCCTCTCTGTTTCCATTGTTCTTTATTTTTTACTCTTGTCCTTGGCTTCTGGAACAAGCAGAGCTACCTTCTGAGCCCACTGGTTGCCCCTTTGCCTATCATGGGCTCTCTTTCACTTGCTTATTATTTCTATTTCCATTGTGATTATGTTTTTTGCACCTGAGACTTTTATCGTAAAGTACATAGAGCGTATTTTGGAAGTAGGGATGGTGTATAGATTAGAGGTCAACAAAACTTTCCTTTTGTTGCAAAAAAAAAAAAAAACTTTTATACTTTGAAAAAGCCATTTTCCTAAGTGAAGCGAAGTGCTCAGGTTTTGGAGGGGTAAATATGTAGGATTAATAAAGAAGCCTCCTCCCCGAGCCAGGTTAATCCATTAACAGCTAATGTTAGAATTCCAAAGCGCCCCCTCTATCTGCTATTTTGCCCGCCCTCCCAACAATACTGTGAGAGGGGGTGGATATCACTATTCACCCATTTCTCAGACACTACATGCCAAGTCCAATGTCACTGAGCCAGCACTTGGACCTCAGTCCCACCCTCTGTCCTCTGCCTCCCTGAGGGTCACAGAATTCACATGGAGCCCTGCCTGACGCTCTTCGCCTGCCAACACCCGCTGTGGCCACACAGCCACCTTACCTGCGGTGGTCATAGCTTTCGGGAGCATGGTACATGAAGACATTTCCTCGGGCTCTCCTTGCCCAGTGGCTGGCCATGTCGATTACGGGACAGGTGATAAAGTAATCTCTGGTTAAATGAGGACAGAGGAGGGAGTTTTGTTATGCATAATTCTAGAGACAACTGTCCCGGGTATATGCTTCTTCCAGGCGAGGGTCCCCCGGACCACCAGGCCCCTCCGCACGGGCCTGCAGAGAACACAAACTCCTTGCACTGCCTAGTGTCCCTCTCACCACAGCTGGCTCCGCTGCTGGCACACGGTCCAGTCTGGTTTATGGCCAGCCCAGATCACACAAGAGACCCGTGGAGGCAAGCATCTTCCCAGAACATCAATTTCAAAGGCTCGGGAGCAAAACACTTTCTAGTAAAATAATTGCAATGTACCATGGCGCAGGACATAAAATGATTGTACATTGTGAAGGAAGGCAGAGGAAATACCCTCCAGGATATTTCATGCATATGATGCCTTTAGACCGATGGCTCTCAACTGAGGACACCCCCACCTGCAGCGGACATTTGACAATGGTTATCACAGCTGGAGAGGAAAAGGTTCTTACTGGCATCTAAGGGGGTAGGGACCGGGAGTGCTGCTGAACATCTGACAATGCCCAGGACGGACCCCACTGCAAGGAATTATCTACCTGGAATGTCAATAGTGAGGAGGATGAGATCCCTGTTCTAGATTCCCAAAGCTCCACGTTTGTTCCCCGTCTAGGGGTGACGGGAACAAGTTTCAGAAGCACCAGCTTGCAACCGTGGGTCGTGCGTGGGCTGCTGCTCAAGCTGTGTGCTGAAGGAGGCGCCAGGCCTTGTCAGAACCACAGACCTCAGGCGGCCTGGAGCCCATCAGGTTCTGGATCTCAGCAAGTGGTCCCCACATCTCCTTGACCATCCTTCCCCTCATCTGAGAAATGAGGCCCAGGGGACTCACCCCAGAGGGATTTTGTAACAACTGCACTTGCTAACAGCCGTGGAGGTCCCTCAGTGAGGAGGGGCTGTGCACCCCTCTTTTCTGGCTGTTGAGATGAGCTCCTTTGTTGAGTCTGGAGGGCAGCAAGAGTGTTTCTGGGAAGGTCTCTAAGGTGGGGTAGGGCCAGCCACTGGGGTCTGGAAGGGCACATGAGGCAGCCAGGCTTCCTCTCATGAAGAGGAAGGATGGTGAGCAGGACCAGGGTGGGATCAGACCTACGGGGAAAAGTCACACCCCGGCAGCCAGGTGGAGGCAGGGAGGCCACTGTCTGAACCTGGCTGGGAGGCAATGAGGGCCTGAGCTAAGTGAGGGGGACTGGAGTCTGCCTCCTCGGTGAAGCCTTCCTTGGTTACTTGCCCTCCCTCACATTTCAGCCCTTGCACCTGGGCACAGGTGTCTTCAAAGCCAAAGTTGGGGCACGAATGTAGGTTTCTGAACCTCAAACCTACATTCAAACGTCAAACCCTGAGCTCTCTCAACAGCTCAGATCTGAGCCAGTCCTCGCTGGGGTATGCGGCTCTCAGGGTCCAGAACTTGGACATCTGTGAGCTCTTAGAGTCCAGTCTGGGGCTGGGCCTCTAGGAATAGCTGTTGTCTGTATGATTACAAACAGCTCTCTGTTCAAGGGAAAATTAAAACCTTTCTGGTCCCCAAGATCCCAGGGGACAGGACTAAGTTTTATTCTGAGTTAGTGACTCTGTGATTGGAAACCACAGATTCTCGGGTGGGGAGACCAAGCCAGGCAGGGGGGTCTCAATGCCCCTCAGGCCATCATCCCTTCCCGGCACAGGCCAGTGTGCATCTGTGACCTGAGCCTCACTGTGGCCAGCACCCGTGTGGCCCCGGGAAGCTGCACCCTCTCCTGCTTACCGGGTGGCATTCTCCAGGGCCCGGGAGAAGGAGGCGTAGTCGTCAGTGGAGTGCTCCAGGGAGTAGTACCACGTGGCAGCCGCCCGGACACCTGCGTCCGCGTCCTCACCACCTAGTGAGTTCTGCAGCGCCTGGTAAAAGGCTGTTTTGCTACTGGTCCGGCCTTGACTTTCCTCAAATTGCTAAAAAAAAGAAAAAAAGAAAAAAAAAAAAAAGAAATGCTCAGATTCTAAAAGGCTGGATTCAGTTATCCCTGAAACCCTTGGTCTAGAAGTTTCTCTCTGGGAAGTGATGGGATGTGGTGTGAAGCACAGGGGTGCTGGAGTCAGCCAGGCTTCCCCGGGTTTGAATCTCAGCTCCACTTGTCCTAGCTGTGTGACCTCCAGCAGGTGGCTGTGCCTAGGAAACCGACACAACAGAGCACCCTCCATGTCGGGACACTGTGAGGACCAAAAGAGTGAACATGGGTCAAGTACCCAAAGCGGTGCCTTGTACTCAGTAGGTGCTCAATAAATTCGAGCCACTAGGGCCAGTTGGTACAGGTCACATTGTGCTTGGTCCCTTTACTCCCTTGCCAGCTTGTCGTCTGGTTTTGTTAGGAGAGCTAACTCCAGTTCCATCCACCGACTGGGGCCGTCAACATTCAAATGTTTCCTGCACACATTTCCACTGACGAGCATCCTCGTCGTCCCCAGCCAGCTGCGTGTGGGCCTGGGAAACAGCAGGGCACCTGCTGCCATAGCTCCCTGCTCTCATGACCTCATGTTCTGATGGGCGGAGGTGGGAAAGGAGCAAATAACTGTACAGTTTACCAGGGTCCAGGTGCTACCAAGAGAAACAGAGGCGGTTGACAGGGATAGGGTGGGGGCTAGTTTCTACAGAGTGGTCAGGGAAGGTTCTCGGCTCTCTGGTGATACATGTCCACGTGGAGCTAGCTAGCTTGCTTGCTTTCCCTCTCTCTCTCTCTGTCCCTCCCTTCCCTCCTTCCTTCCCTGTCCCCACATTCCTGCTCTCTGCATCTGGGCATTCTGGGACCACCTGCTTCCCCCAGGACTGTTTCCCCATTTCTGAAGACAAGAGGCAGCGGCAGGTCAGAGATGCAGCATCTCAGGTGTAAGGTCCAGACCCCTGGGCCCTTGCTTGGTCCTGTGATGCATGTTTATATATTTCCAGGCTCTTATGTCAACAACGCAATAGGCTTATCAAGACACCCTGGCATGTTTAAACCTTTTTCCGAAACATTTCCAAGCATACAGGACCTGCGATTAGAATTCCAGGTGTGGCCACAACCAGGAAGCACCCCTTCCCATCTGAGCCATTCTTTCAGCTGATCCCAGTGGGGCTAACCTCACCCTGGCTCACCCCGGAGAGGCCGGACCGGTTGGGGGAAGAACTGATCAGAGCCTTGTCCATCGTCCATTGGCTCAGGAGAGGTGAGGGAAGGAGAGGGGAGAGGCAGGCAAGGCCAGCATCGTTTTAATTCTATCTATAACATGTGTTTCTTGGGAAAAGAACTGAAGCACATATGGCAAGATATTAATATCTGTTAAAAACGAATAGGGAATACAACAGTATTCGTTGTATCAATGACTTTCAAGTATTTTGGACCATGATCTATAGTAAGAAAGACATTTTTTTAGATCAGAACACATGCCCACACACACAGGGGCCTGAAAAAATGTTCGTGAAGGACATTCATGCTCGTGGATCTTCTTGTATGTGCCAGGGCTGACAGTTTCCATTCTACCCTGTTCTAGTCAAAACTTGGCTGTTCAAAATGCTTGCCTGCCATCTCTTGACCTGACTTCACAACCTACTGTAGTCCAGGGGAGAAACCGTTGCATTATATTATTCTCTGTCCTTTTCTGAGTGTTTGGGATATTTTATAACAGAAATACAAGTAATCATGCACCTACCTCCAATTATTGCCAAACACTTCACACACCTGTTTCACCGAAGTATCAGAATCACCACTCGAATTGGGAAATTGCATAGAATAAGTGTCAAATTCCAAGACAGCAAACATCGAAAGGGCTTAGCACAGTTCTGGGCACATGGGCAATGGATGCCGAGTACTCTTAACCCCTGTTCCCGGGAGGGCAGGGGGCCCTGCACGCCCTCAAGTTGCTATGCTCCATCCCACATGGTGTTCTTGTTTGCCTGTCGACTGCTCTAGAACGACCATGCAATAGGGGCGCACAGGGTTCAGTGTGGTGCCAGGCACCCAGTCACAGGTGGTGCTCATAAACATGTCGGAGAGAGGATTAGTCAAGACACTGGCCTTCATGGAGATGATACAGGCCTGAGGCCACAAGGAGACTCTAGAGTCAAACCTCTTGGGTTCTGATCCCAGCATTGAAGAGACCTGGGCCTGGATGCTAGCTTTGCCTCCTCATTAGTTGTGTGACCTTGGGCAAGTGACTGAGTCTCCCTTGTGCCTTCATTTCCTCCTCTGTAAAACGGGCACAGTAATCTTACCCTCTTCATAAAAGCATCATGAAGGTAAATGAAATGATATCTACACATTATTCAGCCTACGTGTTACCATTGCCAGACACTTGTAGACTCGATCTTGTGCCGAGCCCAGAAGCGTGAAGGAAGCCCTGTCCTGGAGCCCTCATCAATGTGGGTCCCATTGGTCATAGGGCCAAACCCTGGGCACCCCTCTTCCCTACCACGGCGGCAAAATGACTGGCCCCACCTAATGGGTAGAGCCCTTATGTGAGCACTTTGGAAACTCCACCACAAGGCACCCAGCCCTGGCCCTGCTAGAAGAAGCGCCTCTAACATAGAATAGTCTAAGCAGTTCCCACAGCCAGGGAGCCAGAGGGAAGGGCCCCAGTTTGTGCTCCCATGAGACTGTGATTGCTTTCACATTTTCAGGGGCTCTGAGCCGGCTGAGACCGGCCGGGGCGAGGCCCTGCTGGCGGGTCAACGTTCTAGACACGGCTGGCGTGTGGTCCCCGGCCCCAGGGAGCACGTGGGAATGTGAAGGGGGCCTGTTTCCAGCAAGAGCCACATCTCTTCATTCTTGGCCAGGACCGAGGCACAGATGCTGTTGCTGGTTTAATTAGAGTCAGCAGGAGGGACGCGGGCCGCCACGTGACTCCAAGGCCCGACTTCCACAAGCTGTAATTACAGGCGCGATCCGCCGAGGAAGCGGGTTTGCTACAGGCTGGGCTTCCTTAAGGGCCAAGAACCGGCACGTCCTCTGCATGTGTGTTGAGAGCACCGCCCTTAATATGCCCTGCAGAAAAGTTAGAGCCTGCAGGACACCCCCAGACCGGGGAGGGCTTCACCGTGGCCTGGACCTAGGACCACCGCGGCCTAGCGCACGGAACACGGGGTCTGTATTTGAGAGACGCAGGTCTGAGCCTGGCCCTGGTGTGTGACCTCAGGAGACTCAACTGCCGTCAGTAAACTTGCTCAGTGAATATTCCTCTCTGTGGCTGCGGTTGACATGAGAATCCAATGAATGAATGATCGCCAAGTGGCTGACACACAGGTGACCATAACATATTCCTTCCCGCTCTCCTCTAGCCAGTCAATTATTGGAAATAAATGCCCTTATGTTCCCTGCAGGGTTGACGGTCATGATGAAAAACGCTTTACCTTCAATTCCCTCTTCATGCAACAAATTTTGATCGAGTGTCTACCCCTGCCAGGAGCAAGACTAGGCATTTGGGATGCATCAGGGAATGATACGAGTTCAATTCTCTGCCCTCTAGGGCTTCCAGTTGAGCTGAGAGCCTGACGGACACATGATGGGTTTTGACATAAAGACAGTTTGGGGCAGCCCGGGGGGCTCAGCGGTTTAGCACTGCCTTCAGCCCAGCGCCTGATCCTGGAGACCAGGGATCAAGTCCCACATCGGGCTCCCTGCATGGAGCCTACTTCTCCCTCTGTCTGTCTATGTTTTTCTGTCTCTCTCTCCCTCTGTGTGTCTCTCATGAGTAAATAAATAAAATCTAAAAACAACAACAACAACAACACAGTTTGGTGGTGGTAAGGATATGACATGGGCAAGACCAGCAGGGCAGGAACGAGGACTGGGGGTGCTGGTTGGTGAGGGTTGGAATTGTAAATGGGGTCATCGGGGTGGGCCTCATGGAGGCAAGCTGAGTCAAGACTCAGGGACATGAGTGTTAGGGTTTGGGAAGCCAGGCGAGGAGGAGCGGAGGCCAGTGTGGCCAGTGCTGTGGGTGAGGATGGAGGAGCCAGAGATGAAGCAGAGGGGATGAAGGGTGGAGAGGCTGGTGTGGCCTCGTCCTGCTTTTGCTTCAGGAACGGCCAGGAGAAGGGTCCTCCACTGTGGCTTGCTGGTGCCACTTGCCAAAGTGGGGGTCCAGGTTGCGGAGAGGCAGAGCAGTCATCTGCCAGGTATCTTTGAGTTGGCGACCCTGCTCTGGGGCCCCAGTAAAGAGCCCACTAGTCACTGTTTCCTACTGGCTCCTTCTCCTGCCACTCCAACTCCATGATGCGGCTTCAAACCCCAAGGTGATCCTTAGAGCTCTCCCCAAACCCACAGGGCTGGTCCTCTTATTCTTAGGGAAATGCCTATCTGGAGCCCTTCCCAAATCCTCTCCCTCTTCTTGGACCGAGGGACCCTCCTCTTCCCCCTGAGGCCAAGGCCTCACTGCCCAGGCCTCTGGGGACCCTCCCCTCCATGTCTTCACTGGAGTCCCTGGGCAAATCCTCTCTTGCAGGACCGTCAATGTACCATTCTCTAGAACTCCTCCCCCAGCCAGAGCTAAATGCCAATGGGCACCCCCCCCCCCCATGGATAGTTGCTGTCGGCCTCACCTTGGCATTGCTGACTCTGGGGTGCACACTGAGCAAACGTGTCCCCACAGACAGTCACCCCTCCAGGGTCACTGATAGCATCTCTTGACCGACCCCAGCCAATGCCAGCGCTGTCCACCATGCCCATCCTGGCACTCTTCCGCCCTCGGCTCAACGATCCTCCATTTCCTTTTCCCTAACCTGCTCTGCTTCAGGCTCATTTCTGGACCCTTTCTGCTATCTTGCCCACTTTCAAATGCTGAGGTCCCTCAGCTGCCATCTCTGCCCCCTTCCCTTCCTCTTCTATCCAGGCATGCTGACAGGTGGGACCATTTCTTCCCTCTGCTTTGACAATGACTGGTTGGTTAATGATGCCCCAAATCTCTGTCCAGCCTGCACCTCGGACCCGCTTATCCAAACATCTCCTAGAAACCTCTCAGGTCCCTCAAACTCAACATGGGCACAATTGAACTTCATCATCTACATGGGTTCTTCCTCACTTCCAGAACCTTCCCCTGCTATTTTCCTATCGTCAATCACTAAGACCAGTAGCCAGTCACCTGATTGAAAAAAGAGATGGGGGATCCCTGGGTGGTGCAGCAGTTTGGCGCCTGCCTTTGGCCCAGGGCGCGATCCTGGAGACCCGGGATCGAATCCCACATCAGGCTCCCAGTGCATGGAGCCTGCTTCTCCCTCTGTCTGTGTCTCTGCCTCTCTCTCTCTCTCTGTGACTATCATAAATAAATAAAAAAATAAAATAAAAAAAAATAAAAAAGGAAAAAAAAAAAGAAAAAGAGATGATTGCAGACCCCTCCTTCTCCCCCATCTTCCCCCACATGCTGTGGTACCCCAGTCCTGAGGCTTCTCCTCCTGGTATGTCCTAACCATGGTCCTATCCACTCCTCCTTCCCTATCCTTGCTCACGCCCTCATCAGTTTCTACCCCATCCTGGGACAGAAACACCAACACTATCCCTGGCAGGTGGGGATTTGGGGAGAAGTGTACACAGAAGGTCTTAAGTAATTTTTGTACACTGGTTACTCTTGAAGTTGTGCAGCATGGTTATGACATCATAAGTTTGAGAAGAGGCCCAGTGGAGAATCCCCAAAGGAAAGCTAGCCAGCCTTTCAGGGTTCTCCAGATGCCGGCAAGCCTGTGTGGTTAGATGCATGAATTAATGAATGTCCCCAGAATTCTCTAGAGCTCTGAGATAGGCAGAGACAAACACTCATTTGTTCATTTAATAGACATGAATGAAAGGCCTCCTTGGTCAGCCACTAGGGATCCAATGTGAGCAGGACACAGTTCTTGCCTTGGAACAGAGCTGCTCAACCCAGAGAGGCAACTCATCAGTGAGAAGACTGCCCCACGAAAACCGGTTGAGGATTTGCCTCTGGTGGAGCGATGGTGCAGAGGGTGTGGGAGGCACAGTGGCTACTTCCTCACTCCCCAGGCTCCCCGCCCGAACAGCCTTCCCTCCCCCTCGCTGCACTGAGATGGCCCTCATCATCACCCATGCCCTGGCAGGCCCAGTGGCCCCACCTCTGCCCTCTGCTTACGCCACTCTCAATGACATCCCACACTTGACCTCTGCTTGCCTTCAGAAATATGCTTTTCCTGGCTTTTGTGACATCAAATCTTCCTGGTTTTCTTCTAGATCTGTATCTATTGCTCTGACCTTTCTCCTGAACTCCCATCATGCTCCTGCCAATCCAAGGTTTACACCAAATCTGGTTATTTCTCACCATTACCATGCCTGCAATCCTTTTTTAAATTATCAACTTGCTTCCTGGATCTCCCAACGCAGGGCAGTCTGGTCTCTACATTCTTTGTTATCTCTTCATAGTCAACTCTATGTTGCCAGAATGCTCTTAAAAAAAAAAAATGAATCAGTACAATCACTCTCTAGTGTAAAACATTCCAGTGACTGCCCACTGCAAGTAGAACAGAATCACTCTCCTAACGCTTATGATATCTCATCTAACATATCCCACTTCCTCTGCTATACCTTCCTCTGTTATCCACAGCATTTCTTAGTCTTCCAGCCTCCTATGTCTCCACAAATAAGCCTTGACACTGGGCCTTTGCACTAGCTTTTTACTCAGATCTCCCCTGAGCCGGCCCCACCTCATCATTCAAGTCTCTGTCCTCCCTGCCAAGATACCTTGGATTCACATTTCCATTTTATTCATCACTTTTCAAGATTTGAAAGTCCTTTTTTTTTTTTTAAGATTTATCTATTTATTTTGGGAGGGGGTAGGGAGGGGGAGACTCTCAAGCAGACTCTGCCCTGAGCACAAAGCCCTATGCGGGGCTTGATCCTAGGACCCTGAGATCAAAACCAAGAATTGGGCGATTGACCAAATGAGCCACCCACGTGCCCCTCAAGATCTAAAATTCTTGGGCAGCTCCAGTGGCTTAGCAGTTTAGCGCCTACCTTCACCCAGGGCCTGATCCTGGAGACTGGGGATCGGGTCCCATGTCGGGCTCCCTGCATGGAGCCTGCTTCTCCCTCTGCCTGTGTCTCTGCCTCTCTCTCTCTCTCTCTCTCTCTCTGTGTGTGTGTGTCTCTCATGCATAGATAAATAAAATCTTAAAAAAAAATCTAAGATTCTTAATTTGCCCACACATCATTGCCTGTGTCCTCTCACTCACACATGAACTCCATAAGCCAGGAGCCTTATCTACTGGGGTTATGACTTTCCCCCTGCAGCCTAGAGGAGAGCCCCTTTGTAAGTATACTTTGGACGTGGGCAAGAATTAGTGCATGGACTGTCCCTGCCTCTTCCACCCACTGTGGATGTCCAGGGACAAGCAGCCCGCTTCTCCATCAGGCACAGCAGGCCCAGTGCCTAGGGCCCGCCGTGACTTTAGGGCCCACGAGAAAAATGTTCCTTTCAATTTCTTTTAAGACCAGAAGAAAAAAAAAATAAATGGATCATAATGAATATGTAATAACGAATCCAGCACGGCTCACATTCATCTTTACCAGCGCAGTCATAAAATATTTTTACTAGTTTGGGGGGATAAGCCAACCCCGCCGATCTCCAGCTTTCTCTGAACAGAACCTGATAATCCCACCTGGCAGGGATGCTGGCAGGACGGAGGACACTTAGACGAGGCGCCCTGCATGAGCCCGGGACCCACGGCGCGGGCGTGAAGGGCTTGCAGTGTTGCCCGGAGGCGCAGAGCCTGGGACCCGACCGGACTCCCTGGTGTTGAGAGCTGTCTCCTTTGCCTGGAAGCCTCTAGATCACACTGCAGGGGACAGGCAGGGCTGGTCTCACTGTGCCCACCGAAGGATAAAGGAACTGAGCTCAGACTGGGTAATCAACTTGCCTGAATTGTGTGACCGAAGCCAAGAACTGAGACCCATTTTTCTGCTTCCAGGTCGTGGGGCTCTCGACAGCACCCCACCGTGCACCCCGCCATGCGGGGGTCGGGTGCGGACTCTAACACCCACCCACTCAAATGCCGCTTTTCAGGAAGTGCTGTGCACCCGTTGGGACTCCTGCATGCTCCTCTGCTATAATCTGTCACCAAAGGCTTGATTTTCCTGTGCTGGGGCTGGTGCCAGCGCCTCGGGCTGCCAGGTGCTGCTTCCAACTCTCAGACGGGCTGCTTTCCCCTCCTCACTCCCCGAAGGGCCCCCACTCCACCTGCTCCTGGACGGGACCAGCTCCTGCCCAAGCTCGGGGCACGGTGGCGGCGCTGTTTCTGATTTTTCTCGCCTTCCTTGGAGATGCTTGTGCTTGGAGGGGAAGAGAGAACAGTGCATCTTGGAACAAATCTGCTTTTGATCATGCAAATTAATGCCCGGTTAATGTAGGCAGACTGTCAATTTCACCAGTTAGAGAGAGAGAGAGAGAGAGAGAGAGAGAAAAGAGGGAAAAAAATCCCTACCAGAGCGACTGATGAATTTCAACAGAAAGCTGCTACTTCAGAAAATAAGATCATTCTCCGAGAGCGGAGGCTTTCCAGGCATCTCAGGCAGCCGTGATGCTCCACGGGTATGTGTTAACTTTGCTGGTGTCATTAGGACTCTCTGTGTGGCCCATGGCTGGCCTGGGGTGGTAGGTGGGTGAGGGTCTTCACACGGACTTGCTGGCAGCCCTGCCCACCCACCCCTACATGGTCTGTCGGATTTGGTGGGTCTCTGCTGAAGTAATGGGTGGGTCCAGGGGCTCACTTGGGGTGGGAGGGACGCCTCCCGCTCCTGTGACTTCCCCTGGGAAGCCGGACCGTGTGGGTTTGTGGGTTGGGCTCTGGATGGTATGAATGCAGGGCTGGCATAAGGAAAAGCATGTGTGGGTGTCTACCACGATTTGGAAAACTGGCTCAGGTCAGGCGAGGTGATTCAGTGGTTGTGTGTCCTTTGTATTTCTGCTTTCTCTGGAGAAGTCTCTGGATCAGGGAAAATAGCTCTGGATACTAATCCTAATCATACAACTGAAGAATTAGGTGAAAAACTAATATTTATTGAGCACGTACTACCTGCAAGATATGGATGCATAGGTGATTTCATTCAACATCTTAGTGAGGATATTGACTGGTAATCTCCCAGTTTTACAGATAAGAAAACTATGGCTCAGGTGTTGGGGAACCCAAATGCTCCTCCTGCTGCCTGGGGGACAGGGTCGTGGTCAGGTCTTTGACATTCCTGCTGGTGATGCCACTGTGGCTCCAGTGGCCCCCTCCTCTGGCCCCAGCACCTCTTAAGGCCCCGTACTAGGATGTCCATCTCTCTATTTAGTGCGTATCAAACTGGATTTTCGTTATATACTTATGCTCATTTTCGATCTCCTTACTTGACTGTGAGCTCCTTGAGGGCAGGGATTGGATGTATACTTGTACCCCAAACACCCACACAGCATCTGGCACATAGTAAATGGCCTCCCTGAGTGGGGCATGACTAAACAAATAGGTCTCTGTGTTAGGAAAACATGCCTGACACCTGCTCTAGGCTGTGGTGGTTTTCTGCAATGTTCTGCTTCTTAGCCCAGATGGGCAGGAGGAGCTGGGCTGACGTAGAAGGATTCAGGAGAAGGAATTGCTGGGATTGAGGCTCTCGGGAACATGCCAACCTGGGGTTCCCCTCAGCTAATGGTAGCTGGACCCAGGTCCTATGGAACCTTCTGGGTGAAATGGAGAAACCCACAAACTGAAGTCTGAATGAGGGTCATGAGCAGGCTGAGGCAAGGAAAGGCAACCCAGGGGCTTGTGTGAGCAGGATATTATGATTTAAAAGAGTAACTTATACTGTGTGTAGAGAGCAGCTGGTAGCTGGGTTCCGCTTGTGTGTCTACACTACAGTGTTGCGGTCCTGTTGTTGGTTAGGATTCTGAGGATTCCTCTGGCCTGTGAGTGTGACTGGGAGGGTACAGGTGGTGCTGGTGCATTTGCCCTCCCTGCCCTAGAGTTTGGTATACATGGGGTTGGGCACAGAGTTCCCCATTTGGAGCCAGAGATCTTCAGTGGAGACTTGGCTTTGTAAATGACTGGTTCAATGATCTTGGGACAATCATTAAATCTCTGGAAGCCTTCTTCCTCAGTCAAACTGTGTTAAATATCAGTTTGTGGGCCTCTACCTCGCAGGGTCTTGGTTGAGGTACAGTAAGAATGGAGGTGGGACTGCGAGGCCCTTTGCACATGGCAGCCCTTGGTCTAGCTGTGTTTGTGTCCATTGGTGGGTGGGGAGCCCTTAGAGGGAGGACCTGGCTTTTCCCAGAGTGCTGTAACAGGAAGGGGATGCCTTTGGACTTAGATCTGGATTTGAATTTTGCTCTCTCTCTGAACTGCTCTCCTGTCTGAATAGATAACAAATCATAGATCATAAGGTTGTTAGAAGGCGGATTATATCCTAGAAGACTCCTAGGTTAGCTTCTGGCACATTGTCAGGTCGCCCTAATTTCATTCTCTCAATCTAAGGAGGAGTCATTGAGCCCTTATTGTATACCAGGTACTTTCGTAGCACTGGAGATAAAGCAGAAAGCAACACTAATAAAGTTTCAGTGCTCATATTCTAGTTGGGGAAGAAACACAATAGACAAAGTATAGTATGTCAAGGGGCGGAAGTGCTGAGGACGGGGAACAGGATAAGAGGGAGAAAGAACGCTGGAGATATGGCTGCCTTTTCCATCTGGGTGGTCTAGCAAGTACTCTGAAGAAGTGAGGAAGTGAGTTATCTGGAGAACATTCTAGAAGAGGGAAGGGCACATGTCAAGACACTAAGATGGGAGCATGCTTGGCATATTTGAGGAACACCAAAGCGATTAGTTGGGATTAAGTGCAGTGAGCAAGGGGGGGCAGCAGGAGGTGGGGTCAGAGAGGAGATGGGGGCCTCATTGGGTTGTGGTCATCGTAAGGACCACGGTTTTCCTCTGCAGGAATTGAGGCCACTAGAGGGCTTTGGCTGGGGTTCGGGGGCGGGGATAGGATCTGACACTATGTAGAGGGATGGCTCTGGCCACTGTGGTCCTCACAGATCACAGGGGATGCAGGGAGCTAGTTGGGGGCTCCACTGTGGTCCTCAAAGATCACAGGGGATGCAGGGAGCTAGTTGTGGGCTATTACAAAAGTCCTGGAGAAAGATGGTGGTATGGTTCAGGGTGAGGGCAGAAGAGGTGGTGTGGGGTAGTTGGATCCTGGGTGCAATTGGAAGATAGAGCCAGCTGGGTTTGCTGACGCGGTGCTGATAGGATGGAGAGGAGCAGAGTCATGATGAATGTTAGCCTGCAGCCCTGCATGCAAAAGCTGGAGTCACTGTTTACTGAGATGCATTCAGCAGCACATGCTCACTGAAGCAGGCCACAGAGGAGTCAGCAGATCCTTCTGGATGTGTTCGGGGCTGGAAGCTATGAGACATCTCACTGGAGATGGCAAATAGACTCTGGGCCAAACCAATCTCGAGTCCAAGGGAAAAGGCCAGGCTGGAGGTATAAGGCTGGGCTGGAGGGACCCATTCCAGAAACATCAGCACCTAATGGCATCGGAAGGGTGGTGCTGGCCTCAAACCCGTCCATCACTATTCCTGACCCTCTCTCAGTTCCTCAGATGAATTCTTGGCAGGACTAAGGCTCACGAAACCACTCAGTGGCCAGACTGGCACATGTTCAGAAGAGAAGGAGCAGAGAAGTGAAGCAAGAGAGGAAGGCTCTGGCCAGGAGTAAATGTGCCCAGGACAGCTCTGGCCCAGGACTGACTGGGGTTTGGATAATCAATTGTGAAACAGGGCTGCCTGGTGCTTAGCCCTGCCCTCCAGCACCCTCCCTATGCTGGTGCCTGCACATGAGGGCACACTTGCCCAGCCAGGCCCTGGTGTGGGCAGGGAGCTCCTGTCGGCAGACACCATCTTTCTTCGCAAGTGCCCCAAGGAAACATCTCCTTGAAAGCCTCAGTGGGAGAGTCAATGGGAGGAATGGAGATACATTGCTAAGGAGGGATCCCAGTTGTCTGGATCCAGACTCCTGGCTGGGGTGGGATCGGGGGCTCAGAGATTCAGGACAGAGCCAGGAGACTCCCAAACATACTGCAGGAGAAGAGGAAGCCTGAGGCGGCCTCATGGCTACACAACCCTCCTACAGTGGCCTGGCATAATCAGATCATCAGACTGGGGTTGTCCTCTGGCCCACCGCAGCCCCAAACCTGCTGGTAAGAGCCCCCCATCCTCAGACCTGCAGGCAGAGGGGTATAGGAGCTAGCTGCCAGGGCCTGTATCCTCCCACCCGTCTAGAATGATTCCCAGACTCCTGGGCATAGAAAAGTCGTCCTTCTCTCTAGAGTCAGAGACGGCTAAGATAAATTTTCAGGACATGGTCCAAAGAACGAGAGCTGTGAGGATATAGTCTCTTCTGCACAAGGATCCCACATCCCCGTGGGGCAGCATAAAATGAGATGTTGCATGGAGAAGGGTCCAGGGAGAGTGGCTATTTCTTTCCCTGGTGCCCATGCCACAGGGCACCGTCTCTGGCAAGGAGCTCTACAGGGTGCAGCATACATCTAAAAACATTCATTTCTTTCTCAGGCTTTAAATTTGTTATGTTTTCATGAATCTTTTATAGCAATTCAGCATATTAGTGCAGCAATACACATGTATATGATTTATACTTACATTATAAAGGGGTAGATCAAAAGCCATTCAAAGACCCACTACTGGGGAGAAGAAAGGCCCAGGGCTTGTGGTGGAGAAGGGGCATCTTTTCAATGCTTCCCAAGCGTCAGCCCAGCTCAATAATTAAGTTACAGCCCCTTGAAGTAAGGGCTGTGTTATATGTAGGGTGCTCGGCAGGAAAACGTGGAGATGGAGCAGATGCAAAAGTTCTTTCTCGACTGGACAGGAGCTAATGGTGACTAAGTTCTGGTCTACACCGAGTCCCCCAGCCCACACATACACAAAACACTCTCCCAGCACTCTCTATGTGTCTATACATAGGGCACCTGGGGCTCAGGGGTTGAGCACCTGTCTTTGGCTCAGGTCGTGATCCCGGGCTCCCTGCATGGAGCCTGCTTCTCCCTCTGCCCGTGTCTCTGCCTCTCTCTCTGTGTCTCTCATGAATAAATGGATAAAATCTTATACAAATACACACACACACACATATATATGTTATACGTAACACACATGTGTATATGTAGTAATATTAGTAATATTAAATTCATCCTATCCCTTTTCACTCTGCTACACCTCCTGAGGTAACCGATATTAATGCTGGCTATATAACTTCCCACACTCCAACCCTTTCACAAAGAAACATAAAATTATGCACATTTACTTATTTACAGATGGATACAGGCTGGTTATTTTAACAGATATGGATGCTACCTTAATTACACAATTCCTCTGCATTCTGGCTTTTTTGTTTTCCATTTAACAACATGTCACTGGCATCCCTCAAGCCAGTAGAGATGAATCTGGTTCATCCCTTTCGCCATCTGCATAATATTTAACAGTTTGCGTGTAGCCTAACTTTGTCCACCATTGCTCTGTTAATGCGCACTTGGGCTGCTTCCAACCTTTTGCAACCATAATTCATGCTGTGATAAATACTCTTGTACATAGAGATCATGTCAAAGTGGTGTTTTTATTGCTGTAAGACAGAGTCCCCCAAGTGAGACATGTTACCGGAGGGAATCGAATAATCCAAGGCAATGCAGGATCCCATGAGGTGGCATGAATGATTTTTTTTTTTTTTAATTTCAGTTAGGCTGCCTTATATTCAACGGAGCCAGACACAGCCCCATGCAGAGTGTGTCTGTGTCTGTTCACTGTGTTTCTCGCGTGGTGACCACCATCCCAGACCTGACAACTTAAAGGATCTTTTCAGAGTGGCCTGGGATATCTGGGTGGCTCAGTGGTTGGGCATCTGCCTTTGGCTCAGGCCATGATCTCGGGGTCCTGGGATTAACACCCATGTCAGGATCCCTGTGAGGAGCTTGCTTCTCCCTTTGCTTATGTCTCTCTCTCTCTCTCTCTCTCTCTCTCTTTCTCTCTCTCTGTGACTCGTGAACAGATAAATAAAATCTTAAAAAAAAAAAAAAGAGCAGCCTGACAAGGATGGGAGGGCAGGCTGGAGGAGAGCATGCTTGGCCTCTTCTAAGGCAAGTCACATCCTAGTGAGGCATGAGGGCATCTGGTCAGAGCAGGAAGTGGGTGTTCAAACAGAAGACTATGACTTTTTCCCATTTCACCATGTCTCCAAGCAGCCAAGCGAAGTCGCCTTTGCCAGGTACATGGTAAAACACCCCCTTGCCTGCCCAGTTTTCCCAGGGAAGAAAATCAGAATGGGGCTGGGGCTTTCCTTGCCAGGACTGGGAGAGGGTGCCCTTTCGACCGCCCACCTCTGCTCCTTCAGTTCCTCAGTGGGACAAACCTTCTTCAGGGGGCAGGGGGATCCACCGCCTAGAACCCCGAAGCTCACAGATCTCCTTGGTCAGCCTCTGCTCACTGCTTCCCCCGGTGATTCACTCACAGATGGAATCTGTGAATGTGGGGGTGAAGGTGTCTGTGTTGCTCACAACCCTGCATCTGTCTTAGGTCTGAAACAATTCCCCCCATTACCATCTCCCAAGCTCCTTACAGGGCCTTTGCACAGAGTGGTATTTTAGAGATTATTTCATAAATGAGCGAGTAAGTCAGTGACTCTGGACCAAGGTCAGACTTTAAGGTCCAGAGCCACGGGGACACAGCCAACGGGGGACCTCTGAGGCTCCTCTCTGCCTACCTTCACGGCTTTCGCTCTGTTGATGAGCCCGTCATCTTGAGAACTCCCAATCAGCAGATCCACCTTTGCCCGCAGAGTCCTCTGAAGTGCTCTGGCTGGAGCCTCTCGGAGGTACTGGCCATCAACCACAGGACCCCAGTAGTGGAAAGGGCCACTCACGGCCAGGAGCTACATTGGGTGCAAAGGGATGCCATTATGTGTATGGATTTTATCCTTCTTTTAAAACAGGGTTCTAGAAGAATCAGTTGGATTGCTTTTCTTAATCATGGTTTAACTGTAGTGAATGCTGGTGCTGGTTATCCATCTGGGGCTGTGTTGGGAAATCAGAGTCAAATTACAAGAAAAACAGGCAGGAGGGATACCAGGCAAGGAGCTGGAAGGCAAATCTCACTCTGAGCAATGGGTGGTCCCAAGGGGAGCTTCCTGGAGTTTTCCCACTGAAGTGATTATAGATCCACAGGAAGGAATGTCTAAGCCTGAACCTATACGTGTGTAAGTGAGTGGGAGTAGGCATTCATGGAGGAGCAGGTGGTGGCCAAAGCCAGGATCCAACAGAGAAATTCATCAGCTGTAGCCACTCTCTCATTGGCCCATACTTGGGGGGAGCTGTGGTTCAGACCTGCTCTGGGTCTATGAGTCCAGACCCATTGCTGAAGGCATCAAACCCTTGGCTCTGAGGACAATAGTTCTTCCCACTAGTGTCACCTTCATCAATGTTAGGGATAGCCAGAGACTGTGGGCAGTGAGCAGGATCTTCTCAGGTGGAAAAAGGGAGCACATAAGGGGACGAGGTGACCCAAGTCCACTGCAGTTATGACCATAATGCTCGATCTGTGTGGCTGTGACTTGATAGAGTGTCTCCATGGTCCCAGCACAGTTAGGATCCACCCTTTACATGTTTCCCTTCATCATATCCTCCTACCCTATAAGGCCCACATTATATTTTACGGATAAAATCCAATGTGTAGAGAGATATGTCCACCTTCAGTACCTATGCCTGGTCTATTACAAGCTGGGTCCACCGACGGTGCTGGGGATCAGGTTGTGCACGTTCTAACTTCCGCCAGTCATCCACCTGCTGTGTGGTCTTGGGTGGGTCAGGTCTCCTTTCTAGGCCTGGTTTCCCATTTGGAAAAGATCAGAGAGTGTCGCTCCCCAGCCAACTCATATACAAGTGCCCACCTTGGTCTGGGCATCATTGAGGATGCTGGCAGGCTTCTGGCGGAGACAGGACACCAGTTCTTGGGTGGACGAGGTGGGGCAGCCGATCTCCTCTGCCAGAGCAGCTGCCTGCTCCTGAGCCCTCCCCTGGCTGATGACAACAGCTGGGGAGAATGCAGAGCCACCCTGGAAGAAAACACAGACTCAGGACAAATAGTCTAGATTGTATCCTCCCCCATCACCTCCCACTCAGCCCAGAGATCTCAGGGCCACATTAGGACTCTGCATCATTCATCCACACTTGGAAGTCCCAGGACCCTTCCCGGAGATGCCTACAGGCATTTGGGAGGGCAGGACTTATCACCATCCTATCAACATCAAGTGTGATCTTGAATGAGTATCTCTCTTGGCCTCAGTTTCCTTACCTGGGAAGTGCAGGCACTAGACAGAAAGACAGAAGGATCATTGACTAAATTTGTATATTGAGGCCAAAAGCCAGTAGTGGTTGACAGGGACAAAGATGAGAATTGTCCTGTGAGCAGAGAACCCTGACAGGTGGGGCCACTTCCCCCACCCTCACCTCCTGGGTCTCCTTAAATAGTAAGTTTCCTGGCTCAGTTAAGACAGAGTTAGACTTTCGAACATATGCCCACCTAGAAGGTGATGGAAACACAGTCATTGCGCAAGTACATTTTTCCAGCAGAGTCAATGCAAGTCTCTGTCAAATGCTGGCTGGCTGGGAGCCTTTCCACTCCAGGAATGCAGGCGGTGGGAACACCAGGAGGTCCATCTCCAGGCCTGGGCTGTTGGTGGGATTGGTCATCTGCCCAGGGTGGGGGAGGTGGGCTGAGTGCCTTGGCTAGGGTACAACCCCAGAGTTTTCTGTCTGTGGACCACCCCACAGCTCAGACACTGTTGCCCACTATGGCATCAGGAATAATGCAGGGTGGGGGGAAGGTTGTTCAGCAAGACTACCAGCACCATACTGGTGTTCTATGGGACTACCAGCACCATACTATTACTAGTGCCACTGCCATTGGTAACACACAGCAAGGGCCATTGATTGAGGGCTTCGGCTATTAACACAAGAGCTTCCCCCACGTCCTCTCATTTATCCTCACAAAAGCTATACAAGTTGGCTGCTGTCACTGTTCCCATTGTCACAAATATGAAAATGAAGACATCGAGAAATTCAGTAACTTGTGCAAAGCCACAAATGCTGCCAGGGTCTGACCCAGCCTACAGATGCAGGCAGCTGGGCTACAGAGTTTGTTGGGCCCCAGGACCCTGAGCAGGAAGTAGGAGGTTCTAGTTCTCTGACCAAACTCTGTAGTAAGGGGCCTGGGCTGGAAAGTCCTGTGTACTGCCCACCTACAACCACCTGCCAGTACTCACCCTCAGGAAATTTGTGTCTCGTGCAATCTCTGCAACATTGAGGGGAAGTAGGTACAATTGCCACCCCATTTTGCAGGGAGGCAAACTGAGGCCCAAGTGGAAAAAGATATTCTCACTTATGGTGTATCTAAAATGTACCTGGACCTAGGAGCTTGGCAACAACAAAAACTAATAATGATAGTTAATATGTACTGAGTAGTTGCAAAGTTTCAGGTATAGTTGTAAGGACTCCATACAAATAAACTCATTAAATCCTCTCTACAACTCTCAGAAGTAAATGTTATTTGACCCTTTATCTTAGAGAGGAGGATACTAAGGTACAGAAAGGTTCAGGACCTTGCCCAACATCACTCAGCAGGTGACTGGCAGAGCCAGGACCCCAATCCAAGCAGCTCATCTTGGCCATGCTCTCAACCTCTACATTATGACATATGTGTTTTTATACCCAGAACAAGATGCCATGTTCTTGAGCCGAATTGTACCCTCTTACTCCAATGTAAAGAGAGCACCGATTGGGCTGAATCCATAGAATATGTTTCCATCCTAGCCCTTACCCTGAACTAAACCATCAGAAACTGGTAAAAATACCAGAAATACTGCAATGGGTATACCAGAGGGTGCCGCTCTCACTGGGTCTTTGAGAAGATTCCTTGAAGCATTGCAGAGGAAAGCATTCTGGAAACTGTAAAGCAAAGTGCACCTGAGTCACTGCTGCTGTTATCCATTGTGTAAAGCAGACAAAAGACAGATGCCCAGAGGGGAGGAGATCCATCCTCCTGAGATCCCAACTGGACATATTTCCTAAAGTAAGGGAGCACATTCCGACACTGCTTCCAGAAAGTTCTAGTGGTCTTTATGCCTCACAGTCAGGATGGAGGGTCATGGGCAAAGCAAAGGCACTGCAATGAGGTTAGGCCATCCTGAAGGTAGGGCTGAGCTGAGGCCAGCACTGGGTGAGGCATATACCAAAAGTTGCAGAGAGGGCCAGGGGCTGGGGCCGGTTCTGGCCCCAAGTAGGGCTGAGGCTCCGAATCTCAGCATCTAAATACAGCCAGATGCCGCTGAACACAGCACCCGACCTGGCTTCCAACTCCACATAGTGACTTCACACCTTAGCTAGCACCTTTCCCTCCTGAGTCACGTGGACACAGTGCTATCAGCTCCATGTGCTTCCTCTCAGGGTGAGATGCCTAAGAATCAAAAGACAGAACCTCGGTGGAGTATTCCTCATGTGTCCTCAGCATTTTGCAGATAGTATTTTGTGCCTTACGACCATCACATGAGGCAGATGATATTATCATCCCATTGTATAGATAAGGGGCTCAAGACACAGAAAGGCAAATGACTCACCCAGGACCACAGGATTGGGTGGAGGCCAAACCACAGTCTGAACGCAGGTGACCAGGCTCCAAGGCCGAGCCCTCAGCCACCGGGTCAGCCTTCCATATGCACTGGGCAGGTTCTTGAAGAAAGATGGTGGCATTATTACCATCTCTTCTGTACTTAGCTGTCAGGACCAAAGAGGAACCTTGTGGCCAGAGTCAGAGGGGAGGGTAGCTGCAACCCAAGCCCAGAGAGAGGAGAGAGCATATAGGGTGTGGATCCTGACAGCAGCAATATTGTTATCCTGGGGCCTGGAAGCCCTTTCTGATGGCTCCGAGCCACTAGAGTGGGGCTGGCTGCTTGGTCCACAGATGCAACAGGGCAAGGGGCAGGGAGGTGGTCATCTACATTGGTTTTCTGTCCTCATACCATTTAAAAAAGCTCAGAGTCTTCCACTGTTGGTGGAGTTTGCTACAAAACTCACAAGGCAAGGTTCCTGCACCACTGAGCTCCAGCCAGGGGCTTGCTCTAAGCTTCAGCATCCATAGCGCATGGAGTCCTAATGCCTGAGCTCGCAGTGAGAATAAGCAGCCGCGAAAGTAAAATACCCAGGCAGCCCAGAGCCAGGAATTCAACCATGGTAACAATCTACAAGGGACAAGATGATTTAGCCCACGGGCTTCTTTCTAATGAGGGGCCCAGCTTTTCTGAGAACCACTGGATCTGTTCTGTCTTAAGAGAACACACACACACGCGCGTGCACACATACGCTCAAAGTACTCAAGGTCAAAGTATCATGTTCTAAATTGCAAATCAAGTTGGCAAACTGCAGGCTGCTGAAGTGGGGCCTTTGAGCCCAGCTTCGCCCACAGGTAGACTGTGGGGACCCGGACCTCTGGAAGGGGCCCTCTGATGTTTGTTTTTTTTTTTTTTTTCCCTCTGATGTTTTTATCACTGGGTACAGCTATAAAAAGCAAGAGCTCCCGATACCATGAGGAAGTGGTTAAAGGCGTGGGTTACAGCGATACTGCACGATGGCTTAGAGAACTTTCCTCTCCCTCAATTATATTGTTTTAATCGATCTTGTTGAAGGAAATGTCTTTCTCCATGGAAAATTGGTGGTTAAAACAAGTCAACGGCCAGCTCAGCCCTCACTTGAAAGCACTTGGACAGAGACAAAAGAATGGGGCCGGAGGAGGGTGTGTCATAGAGCAGGGGCTTTGGGGATAAAACTGTCTATGCAGCCTGGGCCTGTAGAACAGGCCGTCAGCCCTATAGAACTGAACCTGGCAGAAGGAAGGACCAGGTTCACACTCTAGCCCTGTTACTTTCTGGTAAAGGGACTCAGGCAGGTGACCGACTTCGGGAGCTTTGGTGTCCTCATCTGTGAATGGGAATAACAAACTGTCCTCTAAGGGTCATCATAAAGACACAGAGAAGATGGTGGGTGTCCTGTGCATGGTGGGTGGTATATTCATAATGCAGGTGGCACCACAGGGGCTAACAGGACCCCTGCAGAGTTTGGAGGCAGCAGTGTCTTCAGCCTGCCTGGGCACACAGCAGTCTCTTGGTTGGCCCTGGGCCTGGACTTATCTAAATCTGACCTAGCTATTAATCGGCAATGAGTTTCCGCCTGTTGTATGTGTGTGTTTTTTTTAACTTCAAAAATAATGTGAGATAAAACCACAATTGCTGACCATTGCTTTTTCTCCCTGAAGCTTCTGAACATCAGTCAGTCAGCCACCCTAGTCACCTCTGAAGCAGGACCTGCCCCCATCTAAGCATGCATATAGACACAGATCATCACAGATGAAAGATACACCCACAGTACAGGCACACACAGAGACATACACACTCAGAAACACACAGTCGCAGACAGAAACACACAGTATACACAGACATACTTAGATACACGCAGACGTACAATAACACACACATACACACCAGAATTTCTTGAAATGGACAGTCACTCCCGGGGAGGTGGGGGAGGGGTGGCAGATGGGTTCCGGGGACTGATTACTCACATGAGCTAGAGAGGAAAGGAACAGGGTCCTAAGTATCCCAGCATCCTCAGAATGGGGCCCGGGACTCAGAAAAGTAGGTTTTGAATGAGTGAACCAGTGACTGTATGAGTGAGGGCAAGGAAGAATGGATGGATGGATGGATGGATGGATGGATGGATGGATGGATAAATGGATGGATGGATGGATGGATGGATGGATGGACGGATGGATGGATAAATGGATGGACGGATGGATGGATAAATGGATGGATGGATGGACAAATGGATGGATGGATGGATGGGCCTACTTATTAACCTGAGTGAAAAGGGGTATTTGCATGAAAGAATAGTGAGAAATAAAGTTGAGAGGATTTTGAATCCAGCCTAAGCAAGAGAGAAAATTCAGAGGGTGGTAAACCATAGCATACAGGATAGTGATAGGGAGTCAGGAAAGGCTTTTGACCAGGGTGTTGCAGAGAGGATTTGAGGAATGTCATTGGTCATTGGTTCCTTGCTTCCTTGGCACTGAGAACAGTGCATAGCACCCAGTAGGCTCTCAGTAAATGACTGAACCCCGAAGCCTCCTGAAGAGGCACTTCTGATGGCAGAGGTGTAGATGGTTATCCCTTTGCCCCCAGAGCCTAGCACAGCACATGTGCACGAGAGGCCTTCACTAGACACGGATCCAGCAGAATGGCACTAGAACGAGTGGCTGGATGGTCAGCTCTCAGGTTGATCGGGATAAGTGAGAGGGAGCAGTGCTGAAACGGGGAGCCCAGCAGAGGCTGGCAGGGGCTGGGGAGAAAGGATGAGGTGGAACCAGGTGTCACTTCCACGGCTCTGCACCAGCCACTCTCTTGGGAAGGGGCCTGGCCTGGAGGCTGCCCGCAGAGTACTTGAGACAGTTGAACTGGGGGATATTACTGAGCTGCCCAGACAGCCCAGAGAAAACTCGGGACGTTAAGTCAGAGACAGACTTTTTTTTTTTTAAGCCATTATACATCCACATTCATGTTAGTATTGTCTTTAGTGTTTTCTACACTGAAACCATCTTCTTGATGCCCCAAAGCACGAGTTTTACCCTAACTCATAGCACCTGAGTTGTGGCAAAACTTCATGCAAATGGATGATAATGAACACAACTTTTATCTCGAAACTCTAGTCTCTGGGCATCGGAGCACATTTCTCCCTCCTCTTCCTAGGAGTCAGCAGGTCTAGGTTTTAGTTGGTGAAAGCACAGAGCGTTTGAACAAGGAAAACAAGGGTATGACTCAGCCCTTGCTAACGCCCTCCCCATATTGCCAGCTCAGGTGTCGATCTTGCCTCGGAGGGCTTAACATCAGCGCCGGGGCCGAAGCCCAGCCTAGAAGAGCATGTAAAGGAGACTCAGTGGATGGCCTCCTTCTTTTGTGAAGAAGTGGGCACATGTGCAAAACCTCAGTCCCCCGCAGCCAGGCTTCCTCCCTGACCTGTTGCCAGGTGTTCAAGGAACATGCTGTGTACTGAACTGGGTGCAGAGAAAATGCTCTCCTGGCTTCCGGACTGTTGCCCTCAGTTCTGTTAGTACTATCGGAAGACAAATGCACGCCAGCAACTTCACTGGCTAATTCTAGGCCGCCACTCTTTTTTTAAACCTTCGAAATAGACTTTCAGTGTAGAAAAGTGGGGTGGTCCTTCATGAATCTCAGCAGATGGCAGAAGGTGACACCTGCAGGGAACACAAGCAGCCTGGTTCCTCTGTGGTTCAGGGAAGGGAACGGGAGGTAAGACTTCACATCCGGAGTCTCTCTCTTCCTTCGTGGGGTACCTGCGGAGCCCTACTGGGCCTGTCAATGTCCCCCTGCTTCCATGTTTCCATCTTTAAATTATATCAACTTTTCAAAGGAGGCAGAAGAGAAGGAAACATTGATTGATAAAGTCCCTTTTAAGAGCCAGGTCAGGTATTATGCTGAGTGAAATAAGTCAATCGGAGAAGGACAAACATTATATGGTCTCATTCATTTGGGGAATATAAAAATTAGTAAAAGGGAATAAAGGGGAAAGGAGAAAAAAATGAGTGGGAAATATCAGAAAGGGTGACAGAACATGAAAGACTCCTAACTCTGGGAAATGAACTAGGGGTGGTGGAAGGGGAGGTGGGCGGGGGGGTGGGGGTGACTGAGTGACGGGCACTGAGGTGGGCACTTGACGGGATGAGCACTGGGTGTTATCCTATATATTGGCAAATTGAACACCAATAAAAATTAAATTTCTTAAAAAAAAAAAAAAAAAAAAAGAGCCAGGTCAGGGACGCCTGGGTGGCTCAGTGGTTGAGCATCTGCCTTAGGCTCAGGGAGTGATCCTGGGGTCCTGGGATCAAGTTCCACATCGAGCCCCCTGCAGGGAGTCTGCTTCCCCCTCTGCCTATGTCTCTGCCTCTCTCTCTCTCTCTCTCTCTCTCTCTCTCTTTCTCTCTGTGTCTCTCACGAATAAATAAATAAGATCTTAAAAAAGAAAAAGAGCCAGGTCATTCATGTGCATTTTCTCATGTGATCCCTACTATAACCTTCTAAGTACCGTCATCTCCATGTTACAAATGGGGAGACCGAGACCCAGAGTGGCTAGATAATTTGTTCAAGGCCTTGGGACCGAATGTTGCAGAACTGGGATTATAAGGCTTGCTGTTTCGTCCTTCACTGCACTGCCTACCATGAACAACAATGACAACCAAACATATCCCAGACCCTTATTTCCCACCCCACTCATGAGAGGCTGGCAGCTGGTGACTCAGAAACAAGATCTTTGCGGGGGTGGCCGGGACAGTGAAAGCGGGGACAGTCTGCTTCTCCCATGACAGGAGTAAGTTGCTTTGACTGAGTTGTTTTGACATGCATTTACAACCGCATCACGGTCTGCTTTATGGCTTTATGTCGAGCTCTCGTTTACATTGTCTTAAATACCCACAGCCATTGTGGGCATTTAAATACCCACTCCATTCCTGTGAAGTAGAAAGAACGAATATTATCTAAAATATAGATTATATATTTTATAATTATATATATATATATATATATATATATAGTTTCTGAAAAAAAACTATAAGACTTATTTCATCATTCTTTTGTACGTTTCCCCGCTTTATTCCGAGAAGAATTGGGCATATACTCAGGAAAGAGTGTCAAAGAACTTTAGTAACCTGCTCATGCCAGGTGAGAGAGGTAAAGAGCCCAACTCTTTGACCCTAAAATGCTGTGGCTTTCCCATGATGCCATGCTGCCTCAATTGACGGCAGAGATCATGAGAAATTCTCAGGCATCTTCTGTCCCTCATCCATTATGTATCACCTCACCAGCTGCTTGGGACAGTTCAACTTTATCAATTCCCAGAGTCCCCTATTAATTCAAGGCAAGGGAGCGATAGAGGAGTTTTATTGGCTTTTTGTATTTTTCAGAGTATTCTTACTTTTTTCCAATTAGTGTATGTTGAATTTGTAATTAGAAAAAAAAAATAGGGGCATCCTGGGTGGCTCAGTGGTTTAGTGCCACCTTTAGCCCAGGGTGTGATCCTGGAGTCCGCGGATCGAGTCCCACGTCGGGCTCCCTGCGTGGAGCCTGCTTCTCCCTCTGCCTATGTCTCTGCCTCTTTCTCTCTCTGTGTCTCTCATGAATAAATAAATAAATAAAATCTTTTTTTAAAAAAAATTTAATTACATTTGAAAGACCAATTTCGTACTAAAATATAACTGACTCTTGTCAAGGAGAAAGCACTCATTATCACTTGTCTTATAAGCTGATCCGTGGGCAAATGGCATGGAAAAGGCCTCTTATGAAAGCTCTGCAGGGGTATTGAAGTGTGGGACAGAAGGAGGACCCCTAAGGGAGAAGGGAGGTGTTCCTGACTGTGAGAGGTGGTCCCAACGACCAGCCTGCTTGCCATCACAGTCTTGCCAAAATGCCAATCCTCTTCATGGCCCAGAGAAGGGCTGGAGTGTATTGTCCTCCAACCATTGGTGTTACATTAGTTTATTTAAAGGGTAAACAGAACAACTTTTGGAATTTTTAGAGGAAAAATCTATCATAGAAAATCTAGGTGAGCAAAACAAAGAAAATTAAAATAATACATAATCCTCCCAACAAAGGAAGACCACTGTTAAATACCATTAGTGTGTATGTGTGCATATATTTATAGATATATGTATATTTATATTGATATATTTATATGTAGGAAATAATTGAAATCATATTGGTTCTAAGCCTGTTTTGTTTTGTTTTTGCACAGTCAATTATGAATATCATTCTGCGCTATTACCTATTCGGTTCCAAGACTGTTTCTAAAGCCAGTGTGCAATCGGGTACTTAGGCTGCTGAGGAGAGTCACAGAGGGGGTTAGGAGCACCTGCAGGCTGTGGAATGTGATGCAAATCCCAGCTCTGCTTTGTCCATATTTGATGGAGACTCTTTTTCAACTGTCAGAAGGACTATAATGGGGGCCCCTGGGTAGCTCAGTGGTTGAGTGTCTGCCTTTGGCTCAGGTTGTGATCCCAGGATCTTGGGATCGAGTCCCACATCAGGCTCTTTGCAGGAACCCTGCTTCTCCCTCTGCCTATGTCTCTGCCTGTCTGTGTGTGTCTCTCAAGAATGAATAAATAAATAAAACCTTAAAAAAAAAGGAGTATAATGATACTGTTAGTTTCCCCCATAAGATTGTTATAGGGGAAGAAATGAGATGATTCTCATGTAATGGTGTGGTGTGCTGCAACTTGTAAGTATGCAATAAATAATAGCCATTATTGCTTCCAGTTTTATGTAGGTGCTGGATAACCCTGCAATGTACCCACACCTTTATAGCGAAATCTATTCACATATCATAGTCATGACGATTTCCTGATATAAAGGTATTACTAGCTCAGAAAGTATACTTTTATTTTTCTGACAGATGATGAACAATGTGTTGAATGAGCTGCTTGTGTAACATTTTATTGGTTTCTCATTAAAGACATACCATGTGAAAATATGAAAGGAAAATATTTTTTGTATCATATATGTATGGTGAATGTTTATATAGGTTTTAAAACTGTGTTTCTTGGCATTTAGAGCTAACTTGAGAAAATGGTTTTTTTCAGATGTAACTCACGTATCGTATAGTTCACTCATTTAAAGCATACAGTTCAATGGTTTTTAGTTATATTCAGAGTCATGCAACCATCACCATGATCCAATTTTAGAATATTTTCAGCATCCCACAAAGAAACCATGAACCCATTAGCAGTCATTTCCCAGTCCCACCCCCATGCCCAGCCCCAGGCAACCACTAATCTACTTTCTGTCTCTGCAGATTTGTCTGTTCTGAACATTTCTTATGAATGCAATCATGCAATATGTGGCCTTTTCTGTCTGGATCCTTCCACTTCATCCGTGTAGTAGGGCTCCATTCCATTTTATTGCTGAATCATATTCTATTGTCTAGATCCACTATATTTAACTTATCTGTTCATCAGTTGGTGGATATTTGGGTTCTTTCCACTTTTTGCTGATTGTAAATAATGCTGCTATGAACACATCTGTTCAGTTGTGTGTGTGTGTGTGTGTGTGTGTGTGTGTTTTCAGCTCTTTTAGTTGTCTATGTAGGAGTAGGATTGCACGGTTACATGCCTACTCTCTGTTTAATCTCCTGAAAAGCTGCCAAAATGTTTCCTCAAGCAGCTGCACCATTTTATATTCCCATAAGCAATGTATGAATGCTCTGATTTCTCCTCATGCTCACCAGTTATTGTTGTCTCTTTAAAAAATTATTAGTCGCACAGCAGTCCTAGCGAGTATCAAGTGGTATCTCATGGGGGTGTTGATTTTCACTTCCCTAGCGTCTAATAATGTTGAGCATCTTTCCCTGTGCTTATGGGCCATTTGCAGATCTTTGGAGAAATTCCCTATTCAGACCCTTTGCCCATTTTTAAATGGGGTTGTCTTTCTGCTTTTGAGTTAGAAGTGTTCTTCATATATTCCAGAGACAAATCCCTTATCAAATATATGGTTTGCAAACATTTCCCCCTTCTGTCTTTTTTTTTACTTTATTTTATTTTCTACCTTTTAAAAAAATATTTTATTTACTTATTCATGAGAGGCAGAGAGAGAGGCAGACACAGGCAGAGGGAGAAGCAGGCTCCCTGTGGGAAGCCCAATGCGGAACTCAATCCTGGGGCCCCAGGATGGCGACCTGACCCAAAGGCAGATGCTCAACCACTGAGCCACTCAGGCGTCCCTCTTTTTCACTTTCTTGATGGTACTTTTGGCACCTCAAAGTTTTTAACACTGAGGAAGTCCAGTCCAGGAAGTTCTTTGCTGTGGGTGCTTTTGGAGTCACAGCTGAGAAACCATCATTTAACCCCTGCGTTCTACATGGAAATATTTTTAAAACCTTTTTTTTTTTTTTTTCACAATGTGCTGCCAACTGCCCTCCGAGGTGGTTGAGCTTTTTTGTATTTTATCTGCAAGCTTAAATTACCCACCAACTGTTTGTACCCATGGAGGAGAATGAAGAAAGGTAGAAGCAGGTAGTGGCAGCCCTCTGTGTTCTCTGCCCTTGACACGCTGTTCTCAGTGTGGGCTCGCTAAACCTCTGACCTGAGGAACGATGACTGCCCCTCTTGTGAAAGAATGGCAGAGGCTCAGAGAGGATAATTGACCTGCCCCCATCACCCACTGCTTGGGAGCTGGATTCAGTGTGTTGGTCTCCAAAGCCAGTGCTCTGCCCAGCCTCCATGTGCCAAAGGGAACAGGGATGGAGACAAATTTCTGTACTCCTCCTCCCTACTCCAGACACATTGGGAAACACTACTCTCTACGTGGCCCAGCCACACAACAGTCCTCTTTATCTTTGGAGGCACAGTGTGGAGGCCTGGCCTGGGCATTCGTGGCGGGGGGTGGGGGGGAGTAGGGCTCCAAGGAGGAGCACCTCCCAGGAACTTCAGCTTGGGGAGTAGAGAGGAGCCAGGCCTTGGCTCTGCCCTTGAGAATGGAGCTTGCTCTCCTAGTTTTTCCTCCAGGTTCCCGCAGACTTGACAAAATGCCTTTTTCCATCTGTCACCAACATTACATCTAATTGTCTCAGCCACCTTCTGACTGTCAGAAACTATTTAAACGTTTGCCACGTGAAGAGTACTGGCTTCCCAGGCAAAGCTATCACCCATTAAGAGTGACAAGCTGAGTGATGACTGAAGCAAAGACAGGCCCCTTATTTCAATGGAATTTATGAAATGCAGGGAGTCTTTCCCTTCGTTCTCAATCAACAATTCACACACACACATTGGGTACAGGTTGCCTTTTAAAAATAATTTCATAATTAGAGCTTGCAAAAGTGCCCGGGTATTTCTTTCCAGTCATTTATGCCTGTAGCTTTGTTTCAGGGACCTGCCGGCCCAGAATAAAGGAACAGTGCACCTGTATAGGGGAGAAGGAAAGCATTGGTCCTTGAGGATTATAGCCTGGGGTTAAGTCGTGGTTTTGCCACCTTCTTTTTCTTTGGCCTTCAACAAATTAAGTCTTTACACCCCAGCCCCTCAGCTATAGAGCACATGACTCACAGTCTTGTTGCAAGGGGTACAAGAAATGTGTCATGTGAGGAACGCTGCATGCTGCCTGGTTTCTATGAGTTCTGGCAGTCTTAGTTCTGTTGGGTATGACCAGCAGGACACCTGCACAGCAGGATTTCATTGACTAATGCCACCTCATCTATCACTCTCCTACAATGTTGGAAACAACTCCCAGTGTAGAAACGTGGTAAGAACATGAATTGAGAAATCTGAAAGGCACATTCGAGTCTCTGCTCTGTTGCTTAGTGGTTTTGTCATTTGAAGCAAATCAAACAACCTTACCAAGTCCATTTTGCAAAGGTGGGATTTTATCCATACCTCTGAGATTGGTTGTGCGGCTTAGTGAAGTGGACACATGCAAGGCACCCAAGGGCGGCCCTTGCCCAGCACTCTGTCCTTGAACCTCATTTCGAGGCACCCCTTCAGTGTTCCAGCTGGAGAGAGAGCTGGCCCAGAATGGAAGCCTTGTTGCTTCAAGTCTACGCCACAGGAGAGACTGAGCCATTTGTTTTCCCTGGAGGTTTGACCCCTGCAGTCAAGCATAGTGTATGAAGAACTACCCCAACAAACAGGAGAGTTTGGGAGTGCCTGGATGGCTCAGCCAGTTAAGCATCTGCCTTCAGCTCAAGTCATGATCCCAGGGTCCTGGGATAAAGCCCCATGTCCAGCTCACTGCTCAGCAGGGAGTATGCTTCTCCCTTTCCCTCTGCCATTCTCCCCAGCTTGTGCTTCCTAATAGATAAAAATACAATCTTAAAAAAAAAAAAAGGAGGGTCTACAATGTTGTCAAAGCTAGCAAAGACTGCTAGAAGTAAGAAAGTCATGTCCAATTATTGTTTTCTTCCCAATCATCTCCAGACAGCACACAGGGTGTATGACCCGGCTTCCTGGACGTGATCAGCAGTGACTGTGCAGAGAGCACAGTCCTGGGATCTGTGTCTTCAGGTCTAGCCTCATATACCAACCCTCCCTGACTAGGGCCTATGTGTTCACGTAGGGTTCAGCCTTAGCCACTGCAGTGACTCCTTGCTTCGCTTGTATTAGTCCCAGTGGGAAGTGAGGTGCGAGCCCAGCCCCCACCTGGTGCAGAGGACAGCCCTGGAAACCCCTGGCCCATAATTCAAGGAGCCTCTCTCTCCAAACTTTCCCATGCAGACACTGCCAGGGATGCTCACTAAGGTGCCAATGCCTCTCTATGGACTAAATAAGTATGCATTATTTGCAACACCATCCACATTAAATGTGTCAGGTGGAAACAGATATACATTATTATAGTCATAGAAAACATGGACACAACATGGGTCTCGGGATCCGAGAAATCTTACTGAATCTTGTGCTGACAATTTGGCAAGCACCTTTACTCTCAGGGTCTCACCTGAGAGTAAAGGTCCCATTATGCCTCAAGAGCATGGGCCATGGGGCCCACTGGTCCAGTTCCAAGTCCGGCAATCCTTCTTACTCGCTGTGTGTGTCCTTAGAAAAGTGATTTAAGTTCCCTGTGCCTCAGTTTCCTCAATGCAAAACAAGGATAAGAATAGTATTCAGGCTTGTTCATTTGTTGAGGCGAATTCAGGAGACAACAGAGGAAATGCATACATGCGCTAAGTTTCTAATAAGTAGAAGCAATCATTAAAATCATGATCGATATTTCTAGGAGTTCTTCCCCAAGTGAAATCAACTAAAGCACCATGCAGAGTGCAGCTGTTATTATTTACAATAGTTATTATTTACAATATGAGTGCTACTCAAACTAAAATAACAAATAGTGAAATATCCCCCAGACAAAAGAAGTCTGGCGGGGTTGAATTTTGTTCCAGCCAAGGGTATTTTAAGCTGCTGAGCTGGTCTGTCCCCCCCCCCCCCCCATCATCCTTGGATGCCACCCGCCACTGGTGTAATTAGTTGTGGCTCGGCGGCAACGAAGGAGACGCTGCCTAGCAATTTCCCACTTATGAATGCATGACACCACTTTAAAAGCATATCACAGCCGGTTCTGAGCTTGCTCCTCTTTAGGTACAGGATGCAGGACCTAGTCGTGGGTACAAAAGCACATCTCCCAGGAGCTAGGGCAGCACAGAATGAGAGCGCGGGAGGGGACGCCAGCGAAAGCCATAATCTCTCTGTCACGGATCTTAACCCCATTTGTGCTACTAAAGCACTTTTAGAGGTGACTGGGCCAGGATCTTTGTTGTCGTTTTAGGAGATAAGGACAGCAGGGCAAAGCACTGAGGAGGCCTGAGTTGGTTCGTGTTGGGAAGCTGATCAGAGAGGCCTGATCGCTACATGGCCAGCCGGCTGTGTCGGCTGTCCCCTGGCTGTCCCCTGGCTGTCTCCGGATGCAGGCTGCCCTGCTGTAGTGAGCTAGGCTAGTATCAGGACAATCCCATTCCCACCTTGATATGGTAGCTGCTTCAGGGAATCAGAAAGCGATTAAGGCCTTGAAGAAGTTTGTAATCTACAGGGATGGAAGGTTTTTTGTTTTTATTTTTGTCTTAAACCTGCTCCCTAGAGCACCTGGGTGGTTTAGTCTGTTAAGCATCTGCCTTCAGTTCAGGTCATGATCCTGGAGTCCTGGGATTGAGCCCTACATCAGGCTCCCTGCTCAGCGAGGAGTCTGCTTCTCCCTCTGCCCCTCCCCTAGCTCATGCTCTCCCCCCCCCACCCCATCTCACTCAGCGTTGCTATCTCAAATAAATAAATAAAATCTTAAAAAAAAATTGGGACACCTGGGTGGCTCAATGGTTGAGCATCTGCCTTTGGTTCAAGGCGTGATCCCAGGATCTGGGATCAATCCCATATCGGGCTCCCTGCGAGGAGCCTGCTTCTTCCTCTGCCTATGTCTCAGCCTCTCTCTCTCTCTCTGTCTCAAATGAATGAATGAATGAGTGAATGAATGAATCAATGAATAAATAAATAAATCTTAAAAAAAATAAAATAAAAAAATATCCAAACCCTGTTCCCTCTGTCCCCTTCTGTGCTCCCTCCCTTCCTTTCAGTAATGTGGGACAGGCGCTGGGGCTGTAAGAGGTGCTAGTGCTAGGTGTCAATCACTGACAAAACAGGTGGACTCTCTGCCTTCATGGAACTTACAGCTTTTGGAAGACAGACCAGCAGAGAGATGGAAACATGAAGGTGTTAATGAGAGACTTTTGATCAAATTCTCTTCCTGGAGCCTGATGCCACCTTTCTCCTGCACTGACTCTTTCTCATGGGAAGACTCACTCTGGTCTTTGTTCTTAAGCAGAGTTCACAAGAACCTCTGTGCTCTTTCCAGAAGCTGGACTATATATATATTTTTCCCCGGGGTAGATAACATGCAGGCTTTCAAAATTCCTTGTTAAAATCCCTCTTCGTTTAGCCATGATGCCTGTCTCCTTTGTTTCTGTTAAGAGTCTCGGTCTCCCAAAGGAAGTTCACAAGATAATCCACTGAAACACAGCAAGAAAATGCTAGAATATATTATTTAACTAGTCTTATATTTCAAAAATATTTTTATATTTATAATGTATATATTAGCAGAGTCATCTGCTTATGTAATTAATGACTGTGAATATATGGGGGTGCTTACTCAACACTTACTGTCTGGGTGCATAATTGAAAGTTTAGAGATGATTATACTAGACAACAGGAAGAGACCCTTTTCTCAGTGAGCTGAAGAAAGGCAAGTCCAGATGGGACATCATCATAGACTCACAGTGTCTGCTCTGTTCATGGGAATAAAAATGATCAGCAAACTTCTTGCTTCTGAGACAGCTGCAGGCCTTTCGGGCAAGGCTCAGCTGCAGACAGATGGCACCATATCTGCCATCCCTCCTCCACATCAATGCCACATGACATGAGTCATTTTGGGGTACCGGCCATTTACATAATCAAAGAACTCTGCCTCTGGGCAGAGGACAAGAGCAGAAGGGACACAGCTTAGCTTCACCTTTTGCAGGAAGTGAAGGGAACATGAACCCTTTGACCAGACTCTGACTCAGTAAGATGAAAGTTTCATCAAACCCCTGGCTGGCCCCAAAAGGAGATTCAGCCCTAATTCTGTAAGATCCTAAAATGAGGGGAAGGCCATTCTAGGTCAGTGGAACAACAGGAGTAAGTTCAGAGGCAAAAGCAAGCAGAGCCTGTCAAGGGAACAGGAGAAAGGGGAAGGTCACAGGGAAGGCAGGTTGGGGCAGGGAGGACCAGGTGAGGATCTGTACAAGGCCAAGGATGATGGTGGGGGGGCGGGGGGGGTGTGCAGTGGAAGACTGCGGCAGGACAGCACTGGGACTGAAACAATTTGAGGAGGAGCAGTTCATCAGCCTATCCCAGCTGCATTTGAGAGGTGCCAGGAGATCACAGGAGGCAGGATGACACACAAGTGGCAGATACTGAAGTCACTTCCACCTCCAGACAAGATGCAACTAAAGTTATTGCATAATGAAAATCAAAATGAAAAGGCACAAAATGAACATCCTGGCTGGCCCCGCCAAATGTCTAGTTTTGATGGACAATTTTCATGTTCAAGGTTGAGCTGAACATCACCTCTCCATTGAGCCTTGGCTCCCCTGCAAGCACCAGTCATTTCTCTGGTTTCCCTCATCTCTGGAGCCCCCATCATGCTGCCCTGTCATCATGGCTCTTTCCTGGCCCCTGTTTAGCTCACACTGAGCTCTTGGGTGGCAGGGTGCGTGTCACTGTCATCCTTGTCCCCCTAGAGCTTAGCCTCACGGCTGGCCTGATGTTAATATTCATGTAATACAATCCTCATTTGAATAATGAGTGGCTCAGTTAGATCTAGGAAATAAAAGAGTTTGTACATTGGTGCATGAGAGGAAGTTTGTAAGCCAAGCAAAGTTACAAAGACTGAATTTGGGACCCACTCGAGAACTTCCTGAGCTCTGAGAAATCCGGAGACCTTTTTTATCAACCCTCACAAAGCTGGGAAGAGATGAGGTCTCCCTTGGAGTGGGGTTAGTGTGTTCAGTTGAGCAATGACCAAAGAGAACAAGCCCAGTGAATCAACACATTTGTGCAACTCATCACAGTGGAGGGTAATGGGAACAAAGCTTTCACTTTTCTCTTTCCTGAGAACAGTGTTGTGTTAAGAGGCCTCTTGAAGAAGCACACAGATTCTGAGGATCCACACAGATCCTGCTGGAGGATTTAGCCCATCCAGATGGACCACTTACCCATCTTTGGGGATGGTTCCAGAAATATAAACAACTGCCATCTCTAGAGAAACAAGAGGGTCTGATCTCTCCTAGAATATGTCCATGGTTAGCTTACTGTCCTCCCCAGAGGTGAAAAGCCAATATTCACAGTGTACATGCTTTTGTTCAAAATACAGATGCATAATCCTCATTATTCATTTAATCAGTGGATAACTAATTAAACTAACGAATCATCTCTTCTCAGGTAGGCTCAGGGCAAGGATCAATGGTCATGTGTTGGACACGCACCTGCCTTCCCAGGCATGAGCTCCACTTTGAAGGGCAAGGGAGACATTCATATACGTGCTTTGCACTGTGCTAGGTGGTCTATACACATTGTCCTGTGGACTCTCAGTCCTAGGAGGGCCTAGTAACACCTGTGCAAGGTCACACAGCTCCCAAGTATCTTGAACTCTCTCTCTTGTTCTTGACTCCCATATGCATGTGTCCTAGTCCTGTAAGCAGGTAATACTCCAAGGGGTAGAGGAGCTACCTTTGGTTAGGGGAGGTCTGGAAATATCTATTAACAAGGTGAGCTCTGGGTTGGGTTTTGCACGAGGGAGGGGATCCCACACAGGAAGGGGAAGGGCAGTGACAAAGTATGTGATGAAGAGGTGGGAGGCCTGCCTCAAGTGCAGAGGGCCACAGAAGTTTCTAGTAGTGAGGAGAGCATGGGGGGTGTGTGGGGGGCTCCATTGGTGAAACATCTGCCTTCGACTCAGGTCATGATCTCAGGATCCTGGGATGGAGCCCCACAGCGGGGCTCAGCGGGGAGTCTGCTTCTCCCTCTCCCTCTGCTACTCTCCCTGAAGTTGGTCCTGTGGGAAACAGGAGTCTTCAGCCGATGCTGGGGGAGGACACGGGCTGGAAAGGATGTTGAGGCCCCTCTAGGAGGCCAGCATAAAAGTGACAGTGAGCTCACCTCCAGAGACTCTTGAGCTAGCCTGGCTGGGGTCCCTCATCAGCTGGTTAACGTAGAGCAAGCAAGTTAAAGCCTAGGAACTTCCATCTCTTCAGGTGGGGTCTAGACATACAGACTGCTTTGAATGAATAAATAGGTACCGTAAAAAGAGCCAAGTCTCTTTACTGGTACCTCCCAAACATCAGTTCCCTTCCCCTCCCTGAACACTGCGAGTATTCCCTGTCCCATGCTTTCCCCAACCACCCTACCTCCTGAACTTCACATTGATGTAATTCTGGGCTCCTTTCACAATTCTCTTCCCAGGCTGGAGTTCCCCTTACTGTCGCCATCCCTCCAGATGCTTTCTACACCATTCACCATTCACCACACTCACTCAGCCCCCAGAGCAACGTCTACCACACAGAAAGTGCTCAACAAAGATTTGTTAAATAGATGGTTGAGTGAATGAATGAGTCACTTAGCCAGCTACGGGAGGGGCATACACTTGGCTCTCAGACAACTTGTAGTTTTCGGGATATCTTCAAGGTCATATGGTTTAAACCTTTGACATATGAGAATCTTCTCGACAGTCTTAGGGCACTGAGTGTAACATGCTCATACAACAGCCCTACTAGCATCTGCTAGCCTACACGATGCCAGGCTACACTTGACCTTCTCCACCAAGTAGGAGCTTAGGAGTCCCCTTCTTATCCTCAAGCCTTTCATGTATATGGAAAGAAGGAGTATCTCTTTCAAGTAGAACCAAGTGTCTACTAATACTGGACCAAGCTGTAAAGCGTGAGGCTTCCTCATCCTACTCCTACCACACGACGCTGAGTTGCCTTAACTTTCCAGAACCTGGACCCCCTCTGCAACCAGAAGCTGGAGAAATGGGTTCCTTAGTGCTTGGGCCGGGAGGCCTGCCAGTGTCCCAATTGGCAGATGCAACAGCCAGCTCCTGACAACGGTAAGAGCGTAAAGCTGGTTGTTGACACAGCGCAACATTCCACTTCAGTAAGGCGATGGCTGCATCCTTACACGTAATTGAACCATCATCGACTTGTGAGGGCATCTTGCTAATCTGCCTGGAGCCATTAGCTTGGGATGTAATAGCTAATTCACTGGCAAACCCTTCCAGACACCAGGTGCTTTCGACATGGATGGGGTCAAGCATCCTTCAGAGCCCTGAAGTGTAGCCTCCTGACACGCTGACACTGGGCCAGGGATGACCCTATAACCCTATACTTGCACTTGAGATGCTCAGTGGGGGCATCCTCTTGCCAAGGGTTTTTAAGTCTTTATTTCTTGAGCAGACTCAGAACATCAGTGACCTCGAACCCCAACAATCTGATCTGGTCCTGCCATGCTTACCTGCCAGGTTCCTGTGTGGAACCAGGACTCCACGCCTCTCTGGGATCCTCCCCTATCCTTCTTATATTCCCTCGTGGTTTTGATAGCCTGTCTGTTTCCTCCACTAGATCCTGAATTCCTTGAGGGCAGGGAGGGATGGAGGCTCACTCATGCTGCATCAGGGGACACCCTCCCTGACTGCGTTGGCAATACGGCTGATACAACACGAGAACTTGGCTGCAATTGCCTTTAGTTTGCTAAACTCAGTAGTTCCATAAGCATTCTGTAAGCACTCTGTGTGGCGCTGGGCTGGGCAAACAGGGACCGGGGTGTCTGGCTGTGAGCTCCTTGAGGGTAAAGCTTTGTCAAGCCTGACATATGGCACATTTCAGGTACAGTGCCTGGTGAGTACAGAGAGCTAAGTTTTGTGGGACAAGTGGACAGTTTGATCATAGAATTCATGCCTGAAAAAATGAATAAATGACAACATCTTTGCACTCGAGGACTCCTTCCTTCAGGGATTGGGTGAGAGACATGTGAATTAGTAAGGTGCAGTGTGGAATGCCTGGGAGAGGGGGTGCAGCATGATGTGGGGGCAGTGGGAAGTCTCCTGGCAACATAGAAATACAATTCCCTTTCCTGGCCTCTGCTGTGAGCTTACCTCCTGCCCCCCTCCCCACAGGCCCAGCTCCTATGGTACCAGAGCTCTTGTACCCTCTGCCCTGCTCCCCTCTCTACCAAAGCAGGCTCTCCTCACAGATGCAGGGTGTGCAATACCCATCCTGCAGCTCCTCCCAGGACTCCCCACTGAGCCACATACTGGTTCTACCTCTCAGATTGGAGGAGGCAGGTGGAAGAGCCACCCCACAGGGAGCCTCGTGGTCTGGCATGTGCACCAGGGACCATGGGTGACCTGCTGCAGGGCTGAGTCTATGTGAAAGCAAGGGAACTGAGCACGGAGCGGCACTTGCAATTCATGAGAGAACATTGCTCAGGCTGACTTACTTAACGCTCCCAGTGCCTCTGTGGGACAGCTGTAATCTACTGGTTCCCAGTCCAGGACACTTTTGGTCCCTAGAGTACATCTGATGACGCCTGGGACATTCTGGTCGTCACATCTCGGCAGGGGTCATGCAACAGGTGTCAGGGAAGTAGGGGCCAGATCCTATGGTACATCCTATAGCACAGCACCCCCACCCCATACCCTCTGCCACTAACACACACAGCCAAGAACATTCTGGCCAGAATGTCCATAGAGCCGATGTTGAGAACCCACTGGGAAGCTGGAAGCAGAGATCTAAAGTCGGGGTCACCTGCATAGACTCACACAGAGACATGTGGCTGCCCTGGCTTCACCCGTGCTCTTGCTGATACTGGCCTCTGAGCTCTTACCCACACACCCCGCTGCTTAAGCCACAGATCAGCTCCCCCCGCTCTGCCCAGCACAGTTGGTGGTTTTAGGAACATTTTCTCAATCTTCCTCTGTTTCCTGGCAGTTACCCCCAGAGTGAAAGGGAGATAAAGGAACAACAAAGTCAGAGGAAGTAGCAGGACCTCCTGCCTCCCCCCTCCCCCCCACCCAGTTACCCACGAGAAACAGGCAGAGCAGATACTCCAGGCCTAGCCACTGGGGGCTCCAAATTCTGAGCTTCTCTTTCTGCAGCGGCTTCTCCTGTTCATGGACTATGCTCTCTGAAGAGACCCTGTCTGTCATCTGCCTCTGCCATCAGACTTGGAGCTTCCCTGAAACCCTCCGAAGTCTGTTCCTCCTGCTTCTCCTGTCCTGGATTGTCCCAGGTCAGCTCTCTTTCGTCCTGCGGGTCTCAGCCAAGGACACCTCCCCAGACAGGCCATCCCCCTGCCACTGACCACTTGTGGGAAGAACTCCCCTGCTCCAGCCCATCTATCACACTGACCACATCGTTTTTATACAGTAGCCACCATCCCTAAGATAGGTGGATTTGGGTCCCTATCCACAGTGCTCCCCCAGAGAAGACGAAGTCAGTGAAGGCAGGTTTGTCGGGTTCTGTGCATGGCTGAGTTCCAGTGCTTGGAAAAGGCCCAGTCAAATTTTACTGAATAAATGATTGGATGGAGCAATGAATTCAGAGTCCTCTTCACAGGAGATTCTCAGGGAATATCGTTTGAAAAGTTGCCACAAAGCTCATGCCTTCTGACAATCGATCCAAACCTCTTTTACTCCTCCATGTGAATTTGGGGGGAAGACTCCACTTTTGGGTGTATTTCTGCTCATCTGTTCTTCCCTATCTGAATCTTTCTCAACATTTCCTTTGCGCCTTCCTGGGGTGCCCTAGAGACACTGGGTATTTTCACAAATTGCCTAAGGAAGCACCTATCTAGTACGACGTTCCTTTCAAGTTCAGAAGTGGCCCTAATGTTTTCGATAGCTTTGACAACTACATGGAGAGGGGTTTCTAAATGACTGTCCCTGGGTGGCCGTGTCGATCCTGCTGGGTTGGGGCAGCACATCACCTGCCCTGAACACTGGCCCTGGCTCTGCGTTGGGACCAGCTGTGTGATTCTGGGACAGTCACAGGATGTCCTGTTCTGTTGCCTCTGGGGAATGGGGCTTCAGTTGGGGCTCTCAGAGGGTCATCCTAGCTCTAGCAGGTAATCCCCCAGCAGCCCTGCCACCAACAAACCCTTAGCCCTCATGTGACTGAGCTTTCCCACATCCTATGAAAAGGCACATATAAAATGAATGGGGACACACATACTATAAGTGGGGAGCTATATATTATTTTTTAAATTTATTTTATTATTTTTAAAGATTGTACCTATTTATTCATGAGAGACATGGAGAAAGGCAGAGACACAGGCAGAGGGAGAAGCAGGCTCCCTGCGGGGACCCCAATGAGGGACTTGATCCCTGGACTGGGATCACACCCTGAGCCAAAGGCAGATGCTCAACCACTGAGCCACTCAGGCATCCCTGTTACTATTTTTAAATGTTAAATCCATCAGAAAGTTGAAATAGTACAAGGCATATAGGTCCTTCACCTGGATTCAGCAAATGTTAGCATTGTGCCACATTTGCTTTCTGCCTCTCTCATTGTCTTTCTCTTTATTTATATCTATTTACACTGATTTTTTATATTTCTTTTTCTTTTAGCAAACCATTTGAAAGTTGCAGACATGATGACATTCGACCTCCAAATACATGAGCACGTATCTCCTTGAGAACCAGCGCATTTTCCCACATAACTGCAATGTTATTATCACACCTCCAAGGGTTAACATTGACCCAATATTATCTACAATGCAGTATCTATGTGAATATCCCCCACCTCCATCCCAAGAATGTTCTTTCTAGGTCTTTTCCTTCCATCCAGGAGCCAGCCAAGCATCACACGCCGTATCCAGTCACCATGTTTTCTTAGCCACTTGTAATCTAGAACCTGGGGGAAGCTGACTACATTTCATATCCTTTCTAGCTTCTTCTGGTTGTAACACAGCAGAGGGGTTGCATGCCTTGCCCCAGAAGGCTGGTGGGCAGCTTCTTTCTGTAGCAGGCTTTGATGCCTACTATTTTACACCTCCACCAATTAAACACTATCTGTGGCAGAGTCTGGGCAGAAGCTCTGCTCTGGGGCCCATTTGCAGGGACATAAAAACAAAAACAAAAACAAAACAGTGATAACTGGGAAACTGAGAAAAGATAAGCTGCATGCCTGAGCCCCAGCCTCCTTGGACCCAGTGAGCTCTGGGGATGTGTGAGAGCAGCCTCTCAGCATCTTCTGCCTTTTAATTAGAGAAAAAGTTCCCAGCCTCTGAAAGTCTGAGCATGGCCCAGGCATTTAGAATCAGGCTGGACATATTCCCAAGCACTTTGTGAAAAAAAAAATTAATAATGCCACTGTCTTCCCTATCCTTACAGAGAGAAGCCTGCTCAGAGTGGTTACTAAAAACAGGAACCTACCCTTCTGCAAGTCCCGCGCACCTTCCTCATTTCTAGCAGAGGAAGTGTGTGGCTGGTTTAGCAACTGCTGTTCTTCTTGATAGCCTGGGCTTCTCTACACCCGCGGAGGCCTGGCCACCTGCTCACTCTGTGCGAGCAGCAGCAGCAGCTGATGGAGAGGCGGTGACAGCGCTCCTGGAAGTCCCTCCTCAACAACTCCCAGGGGAGACCATGCCCAGCTTTTGAAGGTATCATAGGGGACATGGCAGGGGCTGGGTGGGAAGGAACATCAGATTCCTAGACACACAACTGGCAGAGCATTAACTTTCTGGAGACAGAAAGGCACTCTGTGAGAACAGGCAGGGCAGCATCTCAAGTGAGGCTGACACCTAACCCAGTGTCCAGCACATGGCAGCTGTTCAGTGAATATCTGATGCCTGATGTAGAATTATATATGGCAAGATAGGTTGGAGATCTTGGGCCAGCGACACTCCTGCCAGAGGAGATTTTCTAGCTGAGCAATAGCTGGGCACATAGAAGGCTTCTTACTGAGGGCAACTAATACTTGCTCTCAGTCTTCCTAGCTGTATGACCTCGGGCAAGATGTTTAAACCTCTCCAAACCTTCATCTTCTCCCCTGTCGAGTGAGAATAAAGGTACCCAATTCAATAGATATTGGGCCGATTAAATGAGCTAACTTATGCAAAGCACCCATGCTAGTTTCAGACACATAGCAGGTGTTCAGTAAGTGCTATCCACTCGGAGTCATGACATCTAAAGGTGCATGGAGCCCAGGTAGGCTGACTGATCACAGTAGTGCATCCAGGAGTTTGGGTGTGTAGATCTTTGGGAAGATGCCAATGATAACCAATAGTAATAAGCATCAACAAGCAGAGTAGGTGGTATGCGTATGGGGGCAGGGGTAGGATTAAAGGGAAAGCAAATAGGTGAGGTATATACATTCTGAAAACACAGAATGTTAGAAGAGATTTTGGAAGGTTAGAATTCCCTAAGGAATGTGGCACATTCCACATTCTTTTAGGTGCCAACATATCCAGAGAGACTTAATGATGGGAAAATGACCTGGACTCTGGCCTCAGAGTGTCCTAAATTGAGGCCATGCATGTGGATGCAAAAAGAAGGTGTCTGCCCTGCTGAGTGGCAGGGGAGGGGGGCTGCATGCAGAGTTATCTTCCTGCAGTTTCTCGGAACAATCCCACAAGATTATGATTATTACGTGCTTTGACAAATGAGAAAGTGACGCTCAGAGAGGCTGAGTAATTTGTATAAGTCACACAGCTGGTGAGAGGCTCTAAGGGCTCCAAGGGCTGAGGTGGGGGAGGGGAGAGTCTAAAGCGCATGAAGGACAAAAGTGTATACTAAAGCAATGCTCTTTAAGAGAAATATATCCCATAGTCTGCAAATTGTCATTTTGTGGTTTGCCATGAGACACTGCACCACAAACCTATAAGCTGGGCTATAAGTCTTTTTATAACTGGGAGGTAAGCCCTAATCAAAGTTTTGGCAAAATCCTTCAAAATGATTTTCCCCATTTAGAAGAAGGCCATTCAAGAGTGTTCAATATGTCCTGGAAAGCATAATAGTAATAATAATGTGAAAAAAAACCTATGAAATAGACCAAAATCTGTTTAGACGTCTGGGTTTTAAACAGGTCTCAGAGTCAGGGCAGCAAGATGGCTTTGTGGAAAGTTACTGATGTCATTGGCTGTACCTGCGTCAAAATTTTGGGTCAGCCTCCAAGGAGCTATGTGACTCTGAACATGCCACTCTGCCTCTCTGAGTCTCATTTTCTTCCTCATAAAAGGAAGAAGTTGTGCATTATCTGTAAGAAGTTGAAATTATCTGTATCATATCTGGAAGATGCTAAATACGAAGCAGCAGCTAGTGATAGCATTCCTAACCCAGACACGGAGAGGACCTCAGGTTGCTCGTAATAGATGGGTTATCAGGCAGTGTTACATACAATGAATCAAAGAGCACAGCTGCTGAGCAGGACTCTTCTCGATTTTTCTGAATGCTTATTTCTGCTTGTTTCCCCATGTGCTGTATAACTGAAAGAGACAGGGGTTGGTTTGAGTCGTAGCAAACTGAACTCATTTTCCTAAAACAGAACCAAAAACGTCCTCACTTTTGGGTTTTGGGAAGTGGCTATGTCTTTTCCAAGGAGAGCCTGTCTTTTTAAAGACTTACTAAGTGGCCATTGGGGTAAACCCTAATCCGCCTCGTGCATTCATAGATGGTGCTGGTCTTTTCAGTTTTCATTTGACATCCAGCAAGAATTTATTTCCCCTGGTTGTGACAGAGGCTGGAGCTTAAGATTCTCATTACGGCTTTCCAGCCTGTCAGGCTGGACCATTTGGTTCTTGTCAGCAAGCTGAGGGAGGGCCCTGTGAGTACATCTATCCATTCCTCTATCCTTTCCTTCCCTTAATAAATATGCATTGAGGCCATACCATGTGACTGACTTCCTCCCTCTCAGCTCCCCAGGCGTTCTGAAGGAAATAAGTACCCTGCGTCCAAACCACTTCCTCCCATCTGAGAACCACCAAGGGAGGGGGCTTATTTCATTATGGTAACTGAGCTACAGACTGAAACCATGGGGCCTCGCAGGTTCCATGGCTCACTTTTGTTGTCAAACAGCCTTGCAAACTCATACTTTTCTCCATGGTGCCCCCCAGGGCAGCAGGGACCATGGCTGGAGGGCTTGGGGTGTGGCAGGTGGGAAAGTTTAAGAGCATCAGAAGAAAATGGGTAGAGAATTCCCCTGGGCTGTACCAGGCACTTAGCAGACAATCCCTTCAGCCCCTCAACCAAAGTGAGCGCTTACTATGTGCCAGGCACCTGCTAGGTAATTTTTTTTTTCATTGAGGAATATAGTAGATGGGGACCACGTTCTCAGGAAGTTTACAGCTGGGGCAGGGGTGGGTAAGACACTTATAGAAACAAATGCGTTATGGTGTGTGCTGTGAGGGGAGCAGACAGGGCCAAGGACAGAGGGCGGGAGGGGGGGACCTGTTTGTTGGTGAAGTTTTTGCAATTTAATTCTCACATTTCCCTGGGCAGTAACCATGCTCCTTCCCAATTTACAGGCTCACCAGCCTCCCCACTCTTCCCCCAACCCCAGCCGAGGACTCCAAGTCACAGGGACAATCACTTATTGCTTAACACTCTCTGAATGCAAACTCCTAGTGTCCAGTGTCAGGACTCACTTCCTAATCTAGGCTCTATCAACACATATCTGGATCCGTCTATGGAATGTCTGTTATGTACATGACCCTCCAGCACACCAGAAGATAGCAGCCCACAATCTTCTCATAAAAAAGGGTGGATCCAGCTTTATACGACCCTGCATCCATTCTCTTATACCTGCCAGCACACAGTTAAGAGCCTCACTCTAGAGCCAGATGCCCGGATTCACATCCTGCCTCTACCTCTTACCAACTGGGTGACCTCCAACAGGTTGTAGAAATGCTCTGGCTTTGGACTCCCCAGTTGTACAAAAGGTATAATGACAGTGATGTGTAGATTCGTTGTGGGGGGTCAACAGGAGAGTACCTATAAAACACTTCCTCAACACACATTAAGCTCCTGTTTTACTCCTGTTGCTGTATACTCAGCCCCATGGGGAGCTGGCATGGATCTGTGATGAACACAGGGAGCGCTCTCTCTGGTCTACTTGCTATTTATAAGGGAGAAAACTGACATCCAAAGAAGCAAAGTAGTTTGCTAGTTTGCCCCAGTTCTCCGAGACGTTAGTGGGCCCACTGTGGGTTCTAAAGATATAATGTATGGGAAATAAAAATTAAGGAAAATTAGGGGGGTGGGGAGAATGGTTTCACTTTCCCTCTTCCCGGTGGTGGAGTCATCCATTCAAATGATTTTATGACTCAAAGTTGAAAGTTTACCCTCAGTTCCTCAGGGCTCAGAGCAAAGGGGAAGAGCTGGACAGCTGGCTCTTTGGCCGGCCACTATCCATGACCAGCAGTGGCTTCACAATGGCCAGAAGCAAGGGGACTTGAGGACATGGGCAGGGAACATGCAGATTCCCAGGCCCGCTTGCCTTCTCTGGTTTCCCTAGCAATCCTGGCTCTCAGAGAGTTTGTCCAAGGATTTAAAATGTATTGTACTGGGATGAGGGTAGTGGAAGGAACCAGGGTTGGTAGTAAAAAAAATCAGGGTTTGAAAGCTGGCCAGCCACTGAAAGAGCTGTATGACCCTGAGCAACCTCAGAGGTACTCAACCTCTCTGAAACTCCGTTTCCTTGTCTAAGATGGCAGGCTCTTTGGGACACTAGACAAGCCAGTGTAGTTCAAATATCTAATTTAGACTTCCACATAGTGGATGCTCATGGAGATTAGTAAAGACAATGGAGAAATCTTTAGGTATCTTTTCCAAATAAGGAGAATTGTCAGGAGTAAGTCTATTCCTGCCACTGGTGCCTGGAACCAGCGCCTACTGGTGTTGAAGGCCCTTGGAAGACATCACTTCCTGACTCCACATTTGGTGATGTCACATTGCAAGCTTGAAATCAGCCACGGTGGGAATATTTACACCACAGAAGTGAGCAAACGCTGCAAATCAGAGTCCTCTCCCCCTACCCCTCATCACTGTTTGTTAAACATTTACGGGCACATCACACCCCTAATCCACTCTCTCTCTCCCCGGCACATGGTTTGTCCACTTTGTCCCCATCCCGTTCTGTTTCCCCCATGGAACAGCTTCTGTGTTCCCATCCATGAGTAAAAGCAGATCTGACCACTGTCTTTACGGCACTTACAGCCATTCCTTGAACAACCACACAAGTAACTGTTAGAATTATAATCCACTGTGAGGGCAATGCAGGGTTCCTGGGGAGGTAAAAAAAAAAGGGGGGGGGGGAGAGAGAGAGAAAGGAAAAAAAGGGTAGCTCAGTGCTTCACCCCTGGCAACACATGCAAACATCCCGGAGTCTTTGTAGAAAGACCAATGCCCAAGCCTCACTAGGGGGACCGTCTGAGAACCCTGGTGTAGGAACCTCATTTTGGTGTTGGAATGAGTGATCCACAGTGAGGAGTGAGCACCCTGGAGCAGGTGGCTCAGCATATGCAAATAATACTATTAGCAAACTATCAATTTCCATCTCGCTCAATAAGGTTATGAGCCACACTCTTGATGCGTGTGTGTGAATAAAAAGCAACACTAAGTCTTGCTGTGAAATGTGATATAGGAAAGAAGTCCCTAACTTTACATCCTGGGGCCCAAATGTCCAGATGACCTTTAGCATCTGCACTCAAGTCTGCCTCAAACTCCTCCTTCTGATGAAACCTGCATTTCCCACGTATGCATATTTGGAAGGGAAAGAAGAAGCCTGTTTGTATTTTCCCATTCTGTGTAATTGTGTATGTGCGTAATCCCATTTCAAAATAATTGTCTTTAGCACGGTTTTTCTCACTGCCAGTGTTTATGATGTCAGCTTATGGGTTATATGTATTTATACCAGCTCTGGGTTCTGGTGGCCTCTGTGTATAAAAAGCTGATCCAGGGGCACCGGGGTGGCTCAGTCAGTTGAGCGTATGGCTCTTGGTTTTGGCTCAGGTCATGATCTCAGGGTCGTGAGATGGAGCCCTGCCTTGAGCCCACACTCTTCACGGAGTCTGCTTCTCTGCCTCTCCCTCTGTTCTTCCTCCCATTTGTGTGTGTGCTCTCTCTCTGTATCTTAAATAAAATCTTAAAAAAAAAAAAAAAAGCTGATCTAGAAAAGAAACCAATGAGAGGGAGGTTCTCTTCTTTTTATTTAGTAAAGTATGAAAGCTCCTATCCATCTCTCCATGCTGGACCCCACACCACACGGCCACGGGGTCTGGACACAAAATCACTTGCTTGCTTGTGGCACACTTGCTATCAGCAGAGAGGTGAGCCACACACACCCCATGGTGTGCACATCCTACAATACCTCCTCTCTCTAATCCTTACTTGTGAAAACCCAGCAGATGTGGCTACGTTCATTTTTAAAATGGAAACCAACAAACAATAGAAAGAGGCTTAGTGGTGTAATAAGGGGTGAGATAGAAAATTGCTTCAGTACCAACTGGCCCCAAATCCAGCTTCTTCCCATGACATCCTAAAATGAGCATGAAATGTTTGATAGGATGCATCCATCCTTGTCTTAGGGTAAAGCTGAGTCTCCCTGTTAGCCTGAGAGTATTTGAGATTGTTTTCCAGGCACGCAAGTACAGAAGGGGCCAGAACACAGGCTCATGGGCACACGGGGCAGGCAAAGTGGTGGACTGAGAGCTGGACAAGGACTCACGGCACTTGTCTAACTTCCTGAGTGATCTTGAGCAGGTTGTTGCCCTCTCTGAGCCTTTTCTTTGTATTAGGAGGGCACCAAACTGCTATTTTTTAATTGGTGCTTTAGGATATCCTAGGATTGAGTTGTCCCATCAGGAGGAGTAGAGAACCCCAAGTCCCTCAACCAGCAGCTTGCTTTTATCCATTTTACAAATTAAGTTTCTGGGGAAACTCTTAAAACAGGTTTCAACCAACAGGTTTGGGATATCCTGGATGAGAGGATACCAAAGTCTCCTTCAAATGGCAAAGTAAAGCCTCTGATTTTGAGTCAAGTGGGAGGAGGACATGGGACCATGAGGGCACTTCTCTGAGTTGGCTGCCTACCCCGGCCAGTGTCCCCAGAGCCTCCTTCACCACGCAGGAAAGGAGAACAAGGTGGGGTTGGCGGGGCAGGGGGGACGGGCTGTGGGTGCACCTGCCCCATGGGGAGAGCAGGGAACAATGTGGGTCACCAGGCAGGCGCACCTGTTGAGCGAGGTCAGGATGTGGTGGGGTGCCCGCGGAAATCCTGCGAGATCCTTGGCAGGGAAACCAACCAATGCCAGGCTCCCAGTCTAGCTCTGGTTCCTGGCACATGGCATCGGACCACAGGCAGGACCGAGCAAGTCTCACGTCAACTGGCCGGGTGCCAAGTGCCGGTGACAGTGGATGGATAATTGAGGCAAAAGGGCCATGAGCCACTCGTCTGTCCTGACCCTTTTCCTATAGTATTTGAGAACCCTGAAGCCCAAGAAGGTGAAGAGAGTTGTTCAACCTTGTTCATGTACTTAGCCGGCCCTCCAATACCACCAAGGGATCCAGCTTTGGGAAGTGTTTAACTATTTGATTTTACCAAACAGAACTCTTTTTCTGATAAGACCTTTAATTCAGTCCTTGAAACAACTCTGCAGGGCCTGTATTCGTATCCTAAATTTATGTATTTAAAAAAAAAAATCAAGGCTCAGTAGAGTGCCTGGGTGGCTCAGATGGTTGAGCATCTGCTTTTGGCTCAGGTCATGATCCCAGGGTCCTGGGATTGAGTCCTGCTTCGGGGTCCCTGCTCAGCGGGCAGCCTGCTTCTCCCTCTGCTACTCCCCCTGCTTGTGCTCTCTCTCTCTCTGTCAAATAAATAAATAAAATCTTTTTAAAAAGTAAAAGATAAAAAAAAAAAAAAAAAAAAAAAAAACAGAACTCAAGGCTCAGAGAAGTGCAGTAACTTGCCAAAGGACACAAAGCCAGGAGGTTGGGAGCTGGAATCTGAACTCAGGCTTGCCCTGCTTTAAAAACTCTTCCTTATTCTTTCCAAATTCTGCTTTGGATTGTAAAAGCAATTCATGCATGTGGGAAAACATCTGGAGATTTTACATCTGAAGGTGTAACTAAGAAACCAGTCCATTAACCTTATAAAAATCACTACCCAGAGAGAGCCCTCGAAAACATCTCGGAAATAACTTCCTTTAATATTTTTCTATACATATTTGCATACACATGCTAATTTTTTTATTACGAAATTGGGATAGTATAAGCACAGCTAGTTTTTCTTGCTTCTTTTCTCCTGCCCTCACAGCATTTATCATTTCTTTATATTAATGCTGTGAAAGGGTGGAAAACATGCCACATGACTCATCCCGGCTCTTCTGACCACATTGGACCACTAAGAGGGGCTGTGCCAGCTGAGGCCTGAGCACACCTTACCTCCTTCTCTCTCCTTCTCTCTCCCCTTCAGCTCCCCTGCAGCCAGGTCCCCAGACACAGGGCTTCTCCAAACATAGCCACCTGACCTCCCAGAGACCCTTCCAGACTTTCCTGTCTCTTGCATTTAAGACCCCCCCCCCCCCAAATTGATGATCTCAGAAGTATACTTCGATGATTTGTTTAAAAAATCATTTTTCTGTGAACCAGAGGACAGAAAAGCAGGACAGCATCTCATGGAGGTTGAGAGCAATAGCTTTTGGAATCTGATGGAGCTGGTTTGAAGCCCGGGCCTTCCTCTTACTAGTCATATAACCTTGGACAAGTTACAAAATTTATCTCACCGTTGAAGGAGAGTTGTTGTGAGGAGTGAGGGTATGACGACTAGAAAATGCTCAGCCCAGTGCCCGGCGCAGAGTAAGAGCTGGTCGGAGTGGTGGTGGTGCTGGTGGTGCTTCTGGTTATACCGCCACCATTGGGGTTCAGATACGGTGGATGGTGAGGTCCCCACTGGTGGCATCACGCTTCCCCGCCTTAGAAGCAGGTCCTATGAGTGGACCTACAGCTGTCACTCTTTGTGGGGGGCATTTTCTAAGGCCAAAGGGTAAGCTGTATCCCTGAATAGATATTTATGTTAATTAAACCTTGTCATTGAGGTTTTCCAGTGCTTTTTGGTTTAATCACAAAGTCCAGACCCACCTTCCTTTGGCTAGGGTTCCTCAACTCCCTGCCCATCAGCACGCCATGTCGGGGTTCATGACACCCTTCCAACAGTGAGGCTCGGGCATTAGAAGCCCAACGTGGATAAAGTCCACAGGACTGTCCTGGGATGCCATCCGGGAATGGAAGGTTCTGAGAACCTTGACAGCTGTATTTCTAAGATAATGCAGAACACACAGTGAAAGGATCCCTGGTCATAAACTGTCTGCCCTGCCCAGAGGTCCCTCCACCCTGGAAAGACACCCAGCACGGCTCCTTGGGTGCTGAAATCAGGACAGGTAGCTGTGCCTCCTGCAGCCCTGCCTCACACCTTTCCAGCTCTCGGGGTGTAGACAGGTGAGCTCACCAGCTGACCTCCACACCGAGAAGGTGGAAGAGGAAGTCAGCCTCCCGGGGAGGCTGGGTGGGTTCAAGGCAATTTCCCACCAGAAGGTAGAGCTCACCGGAACCGCCTGACCTTGACCCTGAAGAACACACAGACAGGCTTTGGCTTCTGTAACGGGACTTGATAAGAGAGGTGATGATGGTTCTTTTATCAATAGTCTTCAAAAGCTCCCCGAGTCCTGATTCCTAGAATTAAAAGGGGCTAAGTGGCTCTGTCTTTGGAGACCATCTTTTCCACTCCAACCCTTTCTCGGAAGAGTGAACTCAGGCCCAAGTTCACGCAAAGGAAACAGCTAAGCCTGCATTGGGCTTTCCGCTCAACAGGGAGTCTGCTTGTCCCTCTCCCTCTGTGTATGCACTCTCTCTCTCTCTCTCTCTCTCTCTCTCTCAAATAATTAAATAAAATCAGAAAGAAAGAAAGAAAGAAAGAAAGAAAGAAAGAAAGAAAGAAGAAAAGAAAAAAGAAAAGAAAGAAAGAAAGAAAGAAAGAAAGAAAGAAAGAAAGAAAGAAGAAAAGAAAAAAGAAAAGAAAAAAAGAAAAGAAAAGAAGAGAAAAAAAGAAAAAGAAAGAAAAAGAAAAAGAAAAAAAAGAAAAAGAAAAAGAAAAGAAAGAAAATGTGCTTCTAAAAAGTACTCAAAAAACCATGCCATTTCCACGGCTGGGGGCCTCCCTCCTTGCAGCTTGATCCTGAACCCTGAGCCAGCACCTGGGGAAGGTGCCTCTTCCCCTGTCCACGACTAAGGGGAAACTGAGAGGCAAGTACCAGCTCTGATCCTTGACATCACCGAGAAAAGGCAGAGCGAAAGCCAATGTTCGGAGCTCATGTTAATTAACTCATTTCTCTTTTGCCCTTGCTTTATTGTTCCTAGAAGCAATTACGTGTCTCCTACCCTCTCTCCCACCTCCAGCATAAAACTGCATAAAACTGTCACAGATGAAATCAGATTGCTCAGCCATTTCATTAGGGAGACTCTGGCTCTCGGTCTCTGGGGGCATCTTTGCTCAAATGGAAGCCTCTCTCAGTAAGTTAACCCCTTCCTGGAGGCTACAGGAAGCCAGCGAGCAGACCACGGAGGGCAGCTGAGGCCTCTTCCTGAACAGCTCAGGATACAGTGGGCTGGCAGGTGCATGCCTAGGGGTGCGCGAGGTAGAGACAGAGAGAGAGAGGAGGCTGGAGTGCAGGGAACAGGGGAGAGAGAGTGTCAGACCTCTGGGACCTGTCCAACCTTTCACGTGTTGCCACCTGGGTACGTTTCTCTTCTTGGATGGACCTCATTTTTCTCACCTGAAAAATGCAAGTCTCAAGCCTTATTATTATTATTATTATTATTATTATTATTATTATTATTATTATTTCTGTACCCAATTCCATCAGTCCCCCGCAAATCACACAGGAGTCCTTGAGAAGAATTACAAAGTTGATGGGAGGGAGCGTGGTCAGAATGCACTTTGGTAGATAACAAAGTCTTTTTCCCCGTGAATCTTCTGGAGTTAATGTGAAGGAAGGAAAGAGTGAGACATAAAGATTGGATGCTGTTGCCAGAAGGGGCGCCGAGGGAGAAGATGGAGCAGGAGGGAAGGGCCACTGTGATGTCTGCAGGCTGGGAGTTGACACCCAATGTAGGGGTGGGGCTGAGTGTCAGGCCTCAGGGAACAGAATGGCATTGCTTGGGGAGTCAAGTGACGGCACAGTGCACTGTGGTGCGGGGACATGTGGGAGAGTAAGAGGGATGAGGCCAGCGTACATGCTTCAGAGTTGTCCCTAGAAGGGAGGCCTGCCAAGACCTCTCCCCAGCCTGTCCTGCCTGAGAGCTCTCTCCAGAGCTCTCTCCTGTCTCTTGGTAATGACAGACAGGGAAGCCGAAGGTCTAGGGTAACTGGTGGGCCCCAGGAAAGCACTGGGAGCAGCATGGAGGTGGCAGGGGCCTCTGGGGGACATCTATCTATGCACAGCACACAGGTGCAGTGCTCCGTGTGGGACAGCCAGCTCCTCAGAGTCAGAGGCCACTTTCTTTGCTCCTTCCCTGGACTAGACTGTCTAAGGTGGGGGGACCTCAGAGATGGCACCTTTCTCCAGGTGCTGGCTCAGGGTTCAGGATCAAGCTGCAAGGAGGGAGGCCTCCAGCCATGGAAATGGCTTGGTTTTTTGAGTACTTTTTAGAAGCACATTTTCTTTCTTTTTCTTTTTCTTTTTCTTTTTTTTTCTTTTTTTTCTATTCTTTTCTTTTCTTTCTTTTTTCTTTTCTTTCTTCTTTCTTTCTTTTCTTTCTTTCTTTCTTTCTTTCTTTCTTTCTTTCTTTCTTTCTTTCTTTCCTCTTTCTGATTTTATTTAATTATTTGAGAGAGAGAGAGAGAGAGAGAGAGAGTGCATACTCAGAGGGAGAGGGACAAGCAGACTCCCTGTTGAGCGGAAAGCCCAATGCAGGGCTGCATCCCAGGACCCTGGGACCATGACCCTGAGCCGAAGGCAGATGCTTAACCGACTGAGCCCCCCAAGTGCCCCTAGGAGCACGTTTTCCTGAGTGTCTACATCAGGCTAAGAACTGGGGACAAAGTCAACTGGTCTCTGCCTCCTGGTGCCAGGGCGATGCTGTTAAAACCTGCGTGACTTGCAGAAAGGGCCCTGCCAAGGTCAAAGGCGTCCCTTTGGCTAGATGGGGCCAGCGGGGTGGTGGCCAGATGGGGAAAGGAGGGACTTACATCCGGAGGGGCTGCACCCTCAAACTATATCCATCATTTTTAGTCACAAAACAGGATCAGAAGATGGGGTGCTTAACTTTGAATGCATGTCTCATTCCAGCCGCACTTTCTGTGGTGCATTATGAGCTTACAGTTCTTGCAAGCTTGTGGTTATCTTAGGAAGAGCACTAGCATGCTATGAACTATCTGAGTGAGGGCTGATGAACCATTCATGTAAATATTTAAAGTATTCTAACTTTCGAACAAAGCGCATTTGGGCTTTTCTTATTTCCTAGTCCACTAGGTATCCCATCTCCTCAACTAAATGAGGAAGTGATACAGATCTCCACCCCACCCCACCCCCACCTCTGGAAGGTCTTGCTGAGAGCATAGATCTTTCTAGAATCTGAATATGCAGGGCACAGAGGAAGGATTTAAGGCAAGGGTGGGGGCTGGGCTGGCTGACTTCTGGACCCTTTCAAGCTACTCAGTTCTCCATCCGAAACTGCAGACAAAGAGAGGGGTGGAGCGTAAGATCGCAGATGGGCCAGACAGCAGCTGGGGGGACCCTGCACTAAGATTCTCCTCTCTGCCCCCAGGAGACAATGGGTGGGGACCTTTTCGCTATGCTTCAAGGATCCCGGGAAGACACATTTTCTGAAATCGCCTAAGTTCCCTTCTAAAATGGTCGTAGGAGGGCCCAGCATTTGGGTGGACAATCAGAAAATACACACTATAAATAGCAACAATTAACAGGGATTTTAGGCCAGGCCGGGTACTGGGTGCTTCTTGTGTTTTATCTCTGAATTCTGCAGCCACAACCCAATGTCGTTTCATCATCATTCCCGGCAACAGGCAGGCAGAAGTCAATAACTTGTCCAAGGTCACCGAGCTTGCACGCGCAGAGCCACCAGGCGAGCCCATTTGGAATAAACAGCGGGCCTAGCACTAGCAGTTCAAATCCGTGCTGAGTGACTTTTAGACAAGATCTTAGCCTCCTGGGGACTCAGTTGCCTCCACCGCAAAATGAGGTGAGGAATGCAGGGACTTTTCCATCATCAGAAGTGCCAACGGATGTCTGACATGTGGCAGAGCGTGCAAATGGAGCACACCGCAGACACACAGCATTGGGGTGCAGTTTCCCTTCTTCACCGTGGGTTAGAGCGTGTGGAGAAATGCACGCAGGAGAAAGTTGAGGCTGGAGGTTGTTTGCCCCCTCTGGTTGTAAAGCTGGCACCTCCTGGGTTTTAGGCACTCTCAACCGCCGTGCATGGGTTGGGATGGTGGTGGACAGGGTCCTGAGTGGGGTTTCTGGGGGGCTGCAGTCCATCTGAAACCCCCCACACCTTGCACACAAGACGCCGCTGGCTGCTTTCCGACAGCCAGGGTGCGGAAGAATGGAAACTTCTGTCACCAACAGCACTTGCTAGCAACTTCCCTCTCTGCGGTTTTCTCTGTCATTCCCTTGATAAAAGACCCAAGGCTGAGCAAATGTAACCAACATTTACGAATCTCATCTTCACATGAAAACACCCGCCCCTCAAGAAGTGAGCTGCTGAAAAATGATGCACGATGTACTCTAAACTGGGTCATTCCTCACCCAGGGGGTTCGGCGCGTGGCTGACTTGCTGTGTGTGTCCCCTGTACCGTAGGCTTCGAGCATCTTCGACAGCCCGGGGAGAGAGAGCGATGGGAAACAGTATGCGATCCACCCCAGCACCTCCCGAGAGGCCTGTGCCCAGCCCAGATGGTAAGTCTGGATTCTGGGTTCCTGGGTGTGATGCTTAACTCCAATGCTCGAGAGCCAGGGCCAAGACTGAGCACGCCGGGGGTGCTGACAGTTGTTGAAACAGGGTACTGGGTGCCTCGGTGCTCACGATACCTGCTTCTCTCACTCAGCTTGTGGTTAACGTTTTATAACTACATGTTAAAAAAGATAGAGCAGTGGTGCCCTGAGTGGCTGCTGGGCGGCTGGCATTGCATGGTGGACCCCTGAGAGCAGCTCGGTCCATCTTTATTTTCCAGGTGGGGAAACTGAGGCCCATTAAGGAAATGGAATCAGCTTTTGGAAGAGTCAGATTTCCAGCTCAGGCCAGTCTGATTCTGCAACCTTGGCTCTTGCCTACCGCACCCTGCCAGCCCACGATATACTATTATCATGGGTTTAATATTATCCCAGCTCTGCAAAAGCTTCTGTGGTGCAACTTGATGCAGCTAGACGTTACCTCGAGGAAATCTTCCTGGAAAGGAAGGAATCCTGTGTCCCATTGGTAGGATCACAGGGCCAGCCGTCCTAGGGGGAGGGCACAATGTCACAGGTTAGGCTTCCCATGGCGCTGGCGGACTCCAGAAGCCAGGGAGCCCTTCAGAGACGTCCAGAGAGCCATCGGAGGATGTCAGCGAGCAGAAGGCAAAGGCTGAGAGTAAAACCCCTGGAGCCCTGGGTGGGGTGGTGGTGACTTACTGTGTGAGTCTGCTAGGGGCTTGGGAGGGGATGGTCCAGAGGTCGGGCGATCCATCAGTGTCCCCAGGGTGAGTCACCTTGGGACATTTCCACCCCCTATCTGATGTCACAACACTAGTGGTTGGTCTCCCTCTGCTAATGTCCTGAGTCCCCCATGTCCCCTGCAGCTGTGCACCCAGCAAAGCTCCCACACAGATGCCCACCATCCCACTGAGAGCGTACAGTGCCAGGTGCCCTGACTCTACTGCTCATCCGTGACTCTTGTGGCTCCTTCAGAAAGGAGGTGCCTTCTCATTTCTTCCACAATGGAGATACCCAAGTTATACATGGTCTCATGATCCCTCAGATGCTCCCAAGTGAGTGTGCCAAGTCCCTGCAGCCCAGCCCTCCACCCTAGCCAGATACATGGCAACTCTAGTGGTTGTTTGTTCCAACTCCCCTCCTTAAACCTAAAGGGGGAAAAGACTAAAAGAATGTTCTCCTGGACATAGGAAATGGAACCATGTGATGAGGTGGGGCAGCTGGTGTGCATTCTGGGCCCCTTGGCCTCCCATGCAAAGCTCAGAGCTCTGTGCTGCTATACCGAGCAGCCGTGCCTGCGGCTACGAGGAGGCAGCCTGGGTCCTTCTCCCACCTTCTCCAAACCACCACAAGTCACAGCTTCCTCTTCTAGTCATGGCTACTTGTAGGAAACACCCAGGGCCCCATCTGTTCTGGGAGTCAGGCACCCACCCACTGAGGCCATTTTGCAGGGCTACCTTTCAAGCTGGGGCAGGGGGGCGGCATGCTTGAGCAAACCCCATGAAAACATGGGTCTCCAAGGCCTTGCTCATTTGCTTTTATTTTTTTTAATGCAAATTCTTGTGAAATAAGTTTCTCTTTTTCCACTGTGTGGGTGGGAGGTCACCTCGTAAAAAGAGGTGGAGGGGTCTCCCCAGCCCAACGCCCGCTGGTTAAGAGAATTCCCCAGATCAGACCCAGGGTGTGATCCAGGCAACCACATCAATCACTACCAGCTGGCTTCTCCATCGCCCACCCCTGAAAAGTTTCCCTTGTGATTGGCCCAAATTTGATTTTCTCTTTTTTCTCCGACATCCCCTTGAAGAAAGGAGAGGAAAGTGGTTGCAGTGGATGCTGCATTAATGAGTTTCTAGCCAATGGATGCAGAGGGTTCGGGTTTTCACAAAACCGGCACCGACTCAGCTAACACCCATGCTTACTCATTTGGTGATACTCCAATACCGAGGAAGTAGTGCGGGGAGCTGATTGATTTAGGCCAACATACAAGTGGGGCTTCCTCTGATGTTAGCTTGAGTGCTGGAGAATTAAAATCACCCAAAACCCCAGGCCCTACGAAGGGCTCTGCAGAGGGGGCCAGCCTGTAAACTGCTAGACAGATGTGTTTTCTGAGCTTTCAGGAGCATTTTCTTTCCCCCAATCCAGGGCTGTGAATGCCTTGGAACGTGGCTTTGTCCATCTGTTGGCTCCTGAACTAAGCTTTCCAGAACATTCATGATTACTCTAGTTCCCAGAGACTAATGTCACAAAACCCCCAGAGGTAGTGGGACTTGATGGAAACAGGGTAGGTCTCAGAGACAAATGACCTTGCTGAGCTTCTAGTGTTGCCCCTGTTGGTCAGTCATTTGGCATTGGGTAAGTCCCTTAGCCACCCAGGGCAGGGCTTGGCTCGGCTCTCCGATGGAGACCAGGACAATCCCCTTCTGATAGCAATGACAGCACAAAGTAGCTACCCGATAAATATGGGGGAAATCACTTTTTCAAACCGCACTTGGGGCCACCTGATTGCACTAGACTATGTCCAAATGCCCATTTAAAGCAGTCAGATTGGGAGTTCCATGACTTGTTTCCTAAACATTCCAAATAACTCATTTTCTCTACAATTCTATTCTTTTTTTAGACTCTTGCTCTGTGCCAGACACAGACAGTACAGAACTGAGTAAGACCTAGGGAACTCCCATGTAGCTGGGAAATGACATATTTCTACCTTAAAGAAAATCTTAAGGTACAATTTCCCCACCACCACCTTGCTTTCTTTTTTTTTTTTTTTCCTCTCCTCACCTTTTATCACCCTGACTTAAAGCAAGATCTCATTGACAGAGGGAGTATTGCAAACCCAGACACTGTTCAGACCCCTTTCTGTGCAAGTGTGGAAATCACACTAAAGCAGGGCATTTACATAGCATGGAGGGTGCTGCCCCATGGAAAGAGGAGATGGGAGGGGCTCTGAGGAAGAAGAAGGGGGCAGGGAGGTCTCTGACCCAGCCTGGCACTTCTCAGTGAATGATTCTCAGACCACCTGCATCAGAGCCTCTGGAAAGTTGTCAAAAATGCAGATCATGGGCCCTGCCCCAGATCTGCTCCCCGCCCCAGATCTGCTCATCAGAATTCAATGCTGGTGCATTTCTTCCAAGGCCCTTGGCTTGAACCGAAAGCTGGCATCCCCAGACCCAGATTTCAGCCCTGCTTCTGCTCCTAACACACAGTGAGAGATGACAGAAGAAGTCAGCTTGTCTCCTTAGGGTCCCTCTGGCCTCACTTGTAAAACGTGATGATGGGAGTTCCTCTGCTTATAACGTGCCAGACGTGATCCCGAGTGCTTTACGCACATCCCGTCTCCCTCCTCTCATCAATTGCAGGAAGCGATCACCGTCACAGGCAGTCCAGTGCCACGGAAGGCAACCTGTGTCAGATCTTTGAATAGACACACATTTCCCACCTGGGTCTTATCCCACTTCTGGCCCATCAGACGGTTCTAGGTGGAATGTGATCGTTCAACTCTTTTACACTGAATGCACAACTTCCGTTCTTGCAATGACCACACAAAATATACCTAGTCCATCAAAACATGATTTCACAGTGCATGGGATGGGGCTAAAGATTTTTTTTAAAGTAACTTAACATAAAGAAAGACACTGTTAGGTGAATGGTGGTGCAGGTGGTATTCAGTAGCATTAGGAGAAGAGCAGGTGGCCAAGAGCAAGAGTCTGCACCCTCTGAGTCTGGGTGGCTGGGTTTTGAGACCGGGCCCTCAGCTTGCCATCATGCGCCCCCAAGCAAGTCTTTCCAACTCGCTGTGCCGTCAGAGAGCCTCAGGACCTACTCGGTCCCCATCTGCCCCATCTCAGAGATGGGGCAGCCAAGATGTTGGACAGAACAGAACTTGTGAGCCACTATGTCTCACTTTTCAACCCACAATAAAAGACCCACAGGTACAACCTATGGTTCGTAGTGATCAGCAGAACTCAGTAGATTTCCTATCAGGCCAGGCTGCCCAGTCCTGTCTGATTGGTTACTTGTGTGTATTTCCTGTAAAGGATGCTCAAAGTAAGGCCTGCTTTGACCCTCTGGAGGCCACGGACTGGGGCATGATTCAAGCAAGTGCAAAACCAGAAGCTGAGAGCACTGGCTTGTTTAGCTCCTTGCCAACCAACTGCACTCAGCTGCTCGTGCCAACTTGGAAGTCTCATTTGGAGTCAGCCTTTGTTCCAACCTGTCAAGGAGCAAGTGTTAACTGGGGAGAGCCTGGTAATTACATGCCAAGGAGAGCTCAGTGGCCTAGGGACACGACCATGAGCTTAACAAGCCGCATGCTCTCCCTGGCACGCTACTAAAACTCTCCCAGCCTTTGTTTCTTCACTTTTTAAATAAGAATGTACATTCCCTAGGGTTGTAGGGAGCATTGGGAGTAATGACAGGCTGGTTTTGCTAGAATAATAAATGGAATCTACTGAAAGGTTTTTAGCATTTAAAAAGAAATGGTAATGATTCTACAAGGAATAATAATGCAAAAAAAGGGGGGGGCTGTCCTCCTTTGACCAAGTAATATCTGTGGCTAGTAAATTCTGTCTGGGCCCCTTTCTGTTTTTGGATTCATTTCCTGTTTTAGACTTTTGTACATTTCGTTCGATATGATGCATGTTCAAGTTGAACCATCAGTAAATATTTGGTCTTCTGGATTTCATCTTCTGTTCTCACCAAGTGGAGTTTGCTCTTAGAAGAATAGAATAGTTTCAAATTTACACATCCAGAGGCTTTTCAAAATTTAGGACACCATCAGCTGAAATCGGTCTTGGACTATGTAACGCTCATCCCAACCATCCCATAAACATGATATCAACGTGCTCCTGCCCACCCCGTGGAGGCAGGTTCTATACACACGCTGCATCATGCATCTGATCTCAATCATATAGGGTAGATTTCAATATTTCCCATTTTTATACATGAAGAAATCAAGTTCAGATTGGTTAAAAATAAATCTCTCCCCAAATCGCAGAACAATTAAGTGGTGGAGGTGGAATTTAAGCCAGGTCTGATTGATTCCGAAGCCCATTCTCTCATCTGAAAATCCTCTCTGGATTTCTCCCCTCTGCACGGCACATTTCTTCACTCACTTTGTTTCCTTATCTTAAATCTGTGATAATCCCGTCCATGCCTCTCCTTGGGACCAATCACTTCTCTGATTTAATTCTAGGGCTCAGCTCTCCACAAAACTTGGGCCTGCAGGCCCAAGGACCTGCAGGAGGACCTGACAGTGTGTTTGAGCTTTATGAGCGAACTTGACTTTCCCTCTTTGCGTGTACTCTACTATAGGGACCTGGTGAGACAGGTGGCAGGGATGGGCCTGAAATCCCCTCAAAGGACCAGGCCAGGGGCATTATTTTTAAGCAAAAGTCCCAAAGCCAGGCTTTCTCAGCGACGTTGAAGTGTTATAGCTATAAAAACATCGTTATTACGGAAATTCCACAGGAAACTCCACACTATTATTGTGAAATTGAAACCCTCTAGTCCCTGAAGCCTCTTTCCATTATTGAGACAATTGTTTTTATTACGGGATTGTGTTTTTGTTTCTGTTTTTAAAGTAAGGAAAGGCGGTTGTTCTGTTTCACAGTCTTCGACGGGGAATCAGACATGAAAGCCCCAACCCCCGCACAGACACCAGGTCTATTTCAAGGTTCTGTGATGGGCTCAGATAACAAACGCCATGCGCCTCCTTCCGACACTTGTTTTTCAAAAGGGGTTGGGTCTGTGATGACCGCCATCACGATGCTGCCACAAATCAAGTTTCCTTCTCTTGGGCCGCTTTAGGTAGCAGGATGGGAGCTTTGAAGAGCCCTGTAGCACAAGCATGTCTCCTTGTTTTCATGTCAGGAACCTGCTCTGAGCATCTGAGATGGGGCAGCAGGTGCTGGAGAGGACTGCAGGACAGCTCCTCCCGGAGTTCACACTCATTCCCCCAGAATCACGCAAACTCCAGAATACAACCTGGATAATTGCATCAAAGGAAAAGCCTAGGGACCCAGATGGGAGGTCAGAGCAGAGGCACTAGGCAAATCTCCTGGGGGTGGAAGGGTTGAGAAAAGGGAGAGCAGATGCTTTCCTGGCAGAAGGAGCAGCCTGTTTGCAAGCCCTGAGGATGGGGCATCTTGGCAAATTGAGAACACGATGGCTCATCCTCATCATTCACTGTTCCTGAGACAGTGAAGAGACCGTGTTAATAAGTGGCCCCTTCATTTTGGGGGCCATTATCCCAGATTTCCATCATGAAGATGTTTTCTAATCTCTCATTTTCCAGACTAATGTGGGCCCAAGAGAGGGAGGCTGCAGCCCCACTCAGAGTGCAGAGTCAGTCTCAGAATCAGGGCCGCTCTACGGGGAAGCTAACCAAATCTCTGCGTTAGGCCCTCCTTCAGTGTCACCCCATCTTCCTAGGGACTGTACCGGGTTCTGCATTTGCAATTTCTTTTCTGTTCTTTTTCTTAAAGAGGATTTCCACATTTGCATGGGGTTCATGCCTCACAAAATCTGGATCCACCCTTTATCAGAACTCAGGACTTCTGGCTTCAAGCCCAACAGCAGGGCTGCCTTCCTACTACTGAGCTAGGTCTGGGCTACATGGGGAAAGAATCCTTTAATTCAGCAAAGCAGCATGTGAGGGAAGTGTCCCCATAGGCTCAGGGGAGGCTCCACTGGGTCAGCCACTCCCTGGCCAGGCACGGCTCCTTCTCATGAGACCTGACTCCTTTCAGTGATCTTGGCCAGCACGAATCACTTTTGGTTTCCATTTCACGCCTACAAATGATTGCTTCTGGCTGCATTATTGTCTGCAGCTCAGCTTCCCCAAAAGAACAATACACTGGAATGCGCAGTTCCATGGTGATAACTGGCTTCTGATTCACTCTTACACGTTCTACTACTGAAGCTATCTTTGGGTTTACTCTATCTGGGCACTTGTGAGCTGCAGAGTCCCCAATATAGGAATTATAAGAGGCAGGGTCTGTACCCCACAAAATGGCCAGTTTGGGCCACCAAACCTGCCGTGCTCGAGTGCTGGGATTTCTTCAGGTTTTTCTGGGGTGCAAGGGGCAGGTGATGACTCTTCCCACGATTACTTATAGACTCTCTAGAATGTGAGCTCCATTAGATGCAGGGAGACTTGGCTTGCTTTTGTTCACATGTTCGGCCCACAGTAGGTGCTCTGAACAATCGCTGAGCAAGTGAATACATGGTAAATCACCCAGAATTGTGAGTGCAGATGCCCAGCCAGCTGGCAGAGCAATAAACCCGATGCCATAGCAAACGGTACTGAACCTGCCCATTTATAAGGTATATTATTTTCCAAAAATGCACCCCAATGTTACCTTGCCTCTAATGCACCCGAATTCCAGCAAACTGCTAAGGCTGTGAAACAAGCAGTTTTGCTGAGCACCAAAAAGTGAATTCACATGTTATCATTCCTTCTCTGGCTGACAGTAAACTGTACTCACATGAACCAAACAGCACGCTTTCCTTTTCAAGACATCACCAGAATTACGCCAGAATTACTTTCAATGTACATATGAAGAAAAGTACTTTTCCTTCCACCCTTACTCCAACATTCCTCTTAAGTAGATCCCCAGCATGGTGCCTTATATTCAACAAGGAAGAAGTGCTTTGCGGAGCTTCAGAGTTAGTCTTTGGGTCCCAGTGGTTCCTCAGAACTCATGTAGCCCAACCAGACAGCCTATCCCAAAATGTGACAGATGGGGACCTGCAAGCCCTAGGCCACGTAATAATAATAATAATAATAATAATAATAATAATAATAATAATGCTTTTATGGTCTCTTATCATTCATGGGGTGCTGCTACCTACTTTCACCTTATCTCAGACAGAAACTGGAATGAAGTATTATTAGCTTCACTTTAAAGATGGGGAAACCAAGGCTAGGATCAGTAGACACAGTGGCAAACCTTGAAGCCAGATCTTGTGACTTCAGCTCAAGGACCTCAGGATCCCCACTTCTCCGAGAAGAACATCAGAGCCAAGGCAGGCTTGGGAATGGGAGTTAGGGCACCGACCTTGGGGTCCCTTCGAGCTCCCTGAGCCACCCTCCCTGAAGAGAGGAGGGTCTGTTTTGCACTGCTGTTCCAAAGCAAGCCGCCTATCTCCAGCCAAGAAGTCTGAGGGAGGGGCTCATGTCAGCTCATCCCCTTCCTGGGGCTGGTCACCTTTCACTTCCCTCTGAAGGAGAACACCTCTTGCCTTTGTTTCCCTAGGACTGGACAGCGACTTCTTGGCCGTACTGAGTGATTACCCATCTCCTGACATCAGCCCGCCCATATTCCGCCGGGGGGAGAAACTGCGAGTGATTTCTGAGTGAGTTGGTTTTCCAAATGTTTCATAATCCCTTAAAATGGGTGAACTCGATTTAAGCAGGAACCGTCAGATTTTAGCAATAGTTGTCCAACTCCACTCGGGCCCTGGTCCAATTATGAGGTGAGAAATTTAACCCGTACAGCAGATCCTTGTGCTTAAACCTTAATACCGCCAGTGCTCTAAAACCTTCAGTGGCTCCATGTTGCCTGGAGGATTAAATTTAAATTCCTTAACTTGACTTTTGAGGCCCTTTTTCGTCCAGCTTCTGCTTCTCATGTTGGTCTCACCTTCCATCCTTCCTAGACCAGTGCAGTATGACCTCAGGCAGGAGGACCCAGGGGTCTGAGAAAGCTTCTGATGAGAAACAAAAAGCATTGCCTTCCATCCTGTTGTCTCTCCATGACTCAAAATGGGCTATGGAACAAATAGAGGGCTCTAAGCTTCCTTTATTTAGGTTCTCATTGATACAGACAGAACTATCTTGGTTATATTGTAGGGTGTAATTCTGCGTAGTGAACATTTATTTTTAAAAAGCCTCTAATTCTGATCCATCAGCTGCGGATCCCCAAAAAATGGGTTAGTGCCAGCATGTGGGAATGGCTCCTGCTTAACCCGGGATGAGGGATATACTTAAAAACCATATTTGCATATGGAGAAATGTGGTCACTGGTGGGTTTTAAAAAAGAAACAGCCTTACGTGCCCGAAGTTAAATCTGATTACTCTGTTCACTCACTCGCTTTGCCACTCACCCATCCACCCTTTCCTATCTGTTCTTGTTCTTCCAGTGAAGGCGGCTGGTGGAAAGCCATTTCCCTTAGCACTGGTCGGGAGAGCTACATCCCTGGGATGTGTGTGGCCAGAGTTTACCATGGGTGAGTACATTTCTGAAGTGGCATCTCTAAAGCATGATACTGATGCTAGGGACATGGAGATTCCAGCCTGGCGTCGTGGAAAGAAAGTCTCAAGAGGGTTATGCTTACTCTCACTCAGTCCACAAGGTTTGCCAAGTGTCACCTTGTCAACCCAAGGTGACACTTGGCAAACCCTTGCCCTGAGACTCGGTTTCCCCATCAGTAAGATAAAGGAGCTGGACCTTTCAGCTCCAGTGCTGTGTTCCTGGCACACAGCAAAAAACAGTCAAGAGCTGTGACCAGTGGAGCACAGCTGCTAAAAGTCAGCCTGTCTGTGTTGCCATCCTGCCTCTGTCACCTGCAGGCTGTGACAGTGGGCAAGCTACTTGACATCTCCTGTCCCAGCTTCCTTTCTTCATCTGTCAAACAGAGATCACGATGCAGAAGGACAGGTACCATAATCGATAGTAAGAACAAAGTGCAGGCTGTAAGGACTGTGAGGTGGGGTAACCTGTGGATAGTTCCTGGAACAATGCCTGGCATTACAGTAAGCACTTGGTACATATTAGCTATACTCTTATCAAACCCTACCCAGAACACCGAGAACACTTATTGCCCAAAATGCTTACTTACCCAACTTGACAAATGGAGAAGTCAAGCAGAAAAGGAGAAATTCTCATCTGCATGGCAGATGAGCAACCAAGTGCACTGCTTTTCCCTGCAGTTGTAGAGACAGGAGGCTCTGGAGCCCAGCACCCCTGGGTTGGCATAGGCAGGGCTCAGTTCCCCGGCTTCCACAGTCGGAGCTCCCCACAAGCTCCCCACCTCCTTGACCCATGATCTCCTCATCTATCAAGCTACCAAAGCCAGAGCTTGTCATAGAGGAAAGAAGAACGGAAAGCATCATTTTTTATTTGGAGGGATTCAGAAATAACCGCTTTATATGCTCACACCTGGCAAAGTAGAGTTATGTGCCTACATAGTTTGCAGAATGTAATTCCAAGCACTTAATTGCAGCATCATGGATTTTTGATCATGAATATCCAAAGTCATTTCTGAGCCTAGGATGATGAAGGGAAACAGCAGTAGGACAGGAGCTGCTATGACAGCCATATTCTGAAATGTCAGTCACGCAACCCTTCCGAGTCAGCTGTGCATCCCTGACCCATCCGCTCCTTTGGCAGACGTGCATCAATGCCTTCATGCAGAAGACGTGGCACTGTGCGCTGCTGGGAGGTTGGGTGGTGAGGAGCCCAGATGAGTAAGAGGTAATCACAGCCCCACGGAGCTTCTGATCTAGCAGAAGAGGTGGTGCAGGAGAATGGTTATGGAATTCGAGGTCCCAGGAAAATGCATTGCAATTCTAGCTTTACTAGTTGCTGACATAGAGCAACTTGGACAAATTACTTACTAAGTCTGACCTTCAGTGTCCTCTTCGGTGAAAGAGACACAATACTACCTGTCTTAAGGGGTTTATATGAGGGTGAGATTTCAATGCCCATAGGGGCACCTGGGTGGCTCAGTCAGTTAGGCATCTGCCTTCAGCTCAGGTCATGATCTCAATAAGCTCAGGTCCTGGGATTGAGGCCCGCATGTCAGGCTCCCTGCTCAGTGGAAAGCCTGCTTCTCTCTCTCCCTCTGCCTCTCTCTCTCTCTCTCTCTCTGCTCATGCTCTCTCTCTCTCTCTCAAATAAATAAATAAAATCTTAAAAAAAAAAGATATTTCAAAGCCCATAATTTGCATTATGCCTATGATTAGTATTCATACATGACTGTCACTATTATTTTTATTGTATTCGTTCCCATGAGTGGAATTTCCTGGAGGGATAGGGAAGGATGAATGTTTGTCGCAGACACTAAAATAATTAATTAATTAATACATTAATATATTGTGCAGAACTAAGGGGGTAGTTAAAATATGAGGCTGAATCATCATCTTAACAACAAAAGTGCTCTCGGAGGCCAGTATATAAATAAACAGTATCTGATTATACGTCTATGGTCTTCTAAGAGTCTCCCAGCCACAGTGCTAAAATGACTCGCTTGCGTGCCTTGGGGTTGCCAAAGGGTACGATGCAGTGAAGCATTGATACTTGCCGCGGCATGTGCTAATTCAGAACTGTGGATTAAAAGCCAGGGGTTACCCCCTGAAATACAGAGACTGTTGAAAGGGAGGTATAATTGCTTCTGAGCACACCCCAGCCAAGTGTTAACAAAGCATTTCCTTCCACGCTGGGATCTGGCTGGGCCGCTCTGCAAAATGAGGAAGTGCCTGTTTCCTTAGAACATAGATTCCTTTGTGCACGGAGCTGCTTTCTAAAGCATATTCAGGAGTGTTGGCTCTTCTATGGAAGGTGAACAGTCTGTTGGACACCACAGTATTACAACTGGACCACAGTATTAGAACTGCCTTTTTTTGTTGTTATTTATTCTTAAGTAATAAAAAGAAAGAAAGAAAAAGAAAAAAGAAACACAGAAACGTGTCAATGCACCGTGCAAGCAATGACAACTTGACAACTTTCTTTAAAATTAGTTGAACAGGAGAAGACAGGACGGAAATATAATGAATGCCAAGGGGGGCTTGTTAGGAAATATGATGAATGCCAAGGGGGGCTTGTTAAGTTGGTGGAATTATGCACCACTGTGTCTGTCTTTCTTGTGTCCGTGTCATCTACTCATTCACAAAAATCAAGGTATCAAGCTTGATAATGTGGACGCAAAGATGAAGCCCAAACAGACAGACACAGTCGCTGCCCTGGTGAGGTGGTGAGGGAGCGACGGGGTCGCTAGGGGTTAAGACAGAGACCTCAAGCAACATGCCACCAGGTACCTTATTGTGGTTTAGAATGCTTCTATGTCATATGATACAGAATGGGCACAGTCCCGCTGGCACTTGAGAGCAAGATGGGAAAGATGTTTTATGCATCATCGTGTCCTCGCTGTCCGATGTAACACCTGGAGTCCAGCAGGCATTCGGGAATTTTAGTTGAAAGATCAAAAGTAGGGAGGAAGGGAGGAAGGAAAGAAGAACCAATTGCCCACCTTTTTTCATATGAACTGGATTTTGTTCTTAATCTCAGTACCACCTGCCTGTTGGGGGAGGGTGAGCTCAGGGTACTCATGCCATCCTTCTATTTCCCAGCTGGCTGTTCGAAGGGCTAGGCAGAGACAAGGCGGAGGAGCTGCTACAGTTGCCAGACACGAAGATGGGGTCTTTCATGATCCGAGAAAGTGAGACAAAGAAAGGTGAGTGGCTTCTGAGTCCCTTTCCGTGCCAGGGTTGAGCTGAGCAGCTTTTGTTCCAGGCTGACTCGTGACACGGGTCATTTTACCTCCTCCCATGACACATGTAAACCCATCTGATCTGGTGAGGTCACTGCAGCCCACCCCCAGCCTCCCAAAAGGCGAGTATCAAAGCTAGGGACCTGGGGTTCCTGGAGGGCTCAATCAGTTAAGCGTCTGCCTTCGGCTCAGGTCATGATGTCAGGGTCCTGGGATGGAGTTCTGTATCAGGCTCCCTGCTCAGTGGGGAGTCTGCTTCTCTCTCTCCCTCTTCCTCTGTGCTCACTCTCTCTCTCAAATAAATAAAATCTTAAAAAAAAAAAAAAAAGGACCTAAAGACAGGGAGCAGGGACCTGGCAGGACAGGGTCATGGCTGGACTCAATGAGTCCCACAGACTCCTGCTGGGAAACGTCCTATCAATGGGGAAGGAAAGCAAATAGCAGGTGTAGGCGGCACTGGGGTGGAATGAACAGGCTTCAGACTCGGCCTGGCCCATGCTCTCAAGCTCTGTGCTGTGGGTGGGACATTTGCTTCTCCGAGGGCAGTGGTCTCATCCGTGGTGCCACTCAAAAATAATCATATTTATAGTGCTCTTGCTACACAGGAGACCTGCGACATTGGTCTCCCCCATGCCCTACAATGAATTCACACAGCTTAGAGAATCAGGTCAGGCAGGTTTACCGTCTTACCTACTCACCGCGATCATTATCGTCATGACTTCCTTACATCTTACACATAAAGAAATTCAGTGAAAACAAAATCGCAGGGCTCTTTGTCACACAGTTCAGAGCCAGGGCTCTGAGATCTGGTTTTGGCTGCATGCATGCCCCTTCCTATAACCTGGGGTTGACAACAGGAAGGTGCTTCGAACAGTATCCAGAACATAGAAGCACTTTAACCCCCAGGAGCAAGACCCTTACCAGAGAGGGCTTTCCCAGACTCATGAAAAGGAACATCATTTTAAAAACAGAAGATCCATTCAGGTTCTTAGCCTGCTTCTTGTATCCTCGATAGCAAAGAAGAGAAAATGTGATTATCTGAGAGTATTTCCCCACATACCTACTAAGGGCCAGTGCGGTTTGGAGCTAGAGCCCTTCATCAAAATGAGCATCAGCCTTACCTTGGAGAAGAAAGGACCAGATATAGGAGATTTAAAAAAAAAAAAAAATCTAAGAACAACTTTTCTCTCAAAAACTTGAATGTGCTAGGGGAAAACAAGATCAAAGCAAAGACCAAACTTCCTGTACACGTCCTGGCAGTCCCCGGAGGCGGGAGACCCAGGCTCACATAGAACTTCTAAGCTGGCATGGCCAAGTGAGGGAAGAACCCAGCTTGAGGAGCCAGAGCTGATCTAAAAATAGAGAATGCTGTCAGGCAGATCTGCAGCCGAGCTGGGGCTGGGGCTGGGGCTGGGGCTGGGCTGGAGGCGGGAGGGTAGCGGGCTCGGCTCCCTTGGGTATGCAAAGTTTTGATAATTTTCCACCTGCCACCTTTGACCTGCTCACCCTACTTCCAGTTCCTGTCAATGTTACAGGAAGACGCATGTTGGGCTTCAGAGGGCAGACTCGGGGCAAGGGTAGGAAGGCCCATCAGCATGCTCGGGGAAGCCTGTTCGGGACAGAGTCAGACCCATCTCCCAGCTGCCTGCCTCCGGCCACAGCACGCAGGGGCCCCGAGCCTCATGGCTCCATCTATAAACTATCTTGTTTCACCATCTAGGGAGTGATTTCACTCCTGGGACCCAGGGGACAGAGCGGGAGGGGCTCTCGAACATGACCTAGGTCTAAGTCTCCCGCTTGCCACTTGGTGGACAACTAGCGTAGGAGAGGACAAGGTCCTTGCCCGAAGTCCTGCTCTTCTTCTTCTTCTTCTTTTTAAAAGATTTTATGTATTTATTCATGAGAGACACAGAGAGAGAGGCAGAGACACAGGCAGAGGGAGAAGCAGGCTCTTCATAGGGAGCTCAACACGGGACTCGATCCCGGGACTCCAGGATCAGGTCCTGAGCCAAAGGCAGATGCTCAACCGCTGAGCCACCCAGGCGTCCCTAGTCCTGCTCTTCCTAACTAACCCTGAATCGCTACCTTCATGGCGCTTAAGGAGAAACAGCACCTTTTACACATTTCTTAGGGATGTCCAGAAAAAGTCTTCCCTGCCACTTTTTTCCAAATTTACAAGAAAACCAAGCATAAGGCAGCACCAAGAAGGAGCAGGGATCGGGAAGTGGTATGACGTGGAGGCTTTCCAGAAAAGCAACCCCCAGAAGCTCACTGAGCAAAGACTAAGCGGGAGCCCCTGAAAATCTGTTTGCAGTTCGACTCATGCAGCAGGGTTGCTAAATGAGTGGTCTCTTGCAGGGTGAGCATGGTCCCCAAAGACGGGGTCCTAGAGGCTGTCCCTCCAAATGCAGGAGGGGTGCCCGTCTGGGTGTTCTGGTTGTCTCCCAAGGCTGAGGAGGCATCTTGGCCGCCGTGGTGGGGGGCCCCCTCCAGCAGGCCGCCCTCAAGAGGCCATGTGGGACGCCTCTGACCTGTCCTCCATCTCTTGCAGGATTTTACTCCCTCTCCGTGAGACACAGGGAGGTGAAGCACTACCGCATCTTCCGCCTGCCTAACAACTGGTATTACATCTCCCCGAGGCTCACCTTCCAGTGCCTGGAGGACCTGGTGAATCACTATTCCGGTAAGAAACACCCCGTGGGGACAGACCAGTGTAGCCCCCTCTGTGCTCACTGCCCCGCGGTGCCTGCGGCTAGGCCGTGCGCGGGTCCCCGGTACCTGCCAGGTGACCCACCTGGCTCTCGCCCCGCTCCCTTACCCCGTTCTTCTCCTGCTAATGCAGACTATAGGTTTCAAGCTAGAACAGGCTGCCTGTGGAGGCTGCATAAGTAAAATGCAACCACACCCTCTTCCTACCTGCAGATGGAAAGAAATAGGATGGCCCGATATTTGCAACCCCAAACAGGTGGCACTTCCTCAAGGGGACCACAGGTTTAGGGGCCGCGGAGGCTTTGTTCTGCAATGCCACTCATTTCCCTTCCTGCCAGTAAAATTCTCCTCTGCCTCCAAGGTGGCAGGAAGCCATGTCCTTGCTACTTGTTAGGAGTCAGGTTGACGGCCTATCCTCCGGGCTCCCATGGGTGCTGGCGTTTCCCCAGAACGGGGTCCCTCTGCCTCGTGACCTGGTGAACCATGTCCTAGTCTGGCATTCCCAAGCACTTTGCTCGTTTGGATATGCTTCCCCGTGGCCCAGGAGGGAGGTCCCTGTTTTCCACACTGGCCAGGATGGGGAGCGCCCTCCAAGATGGCAGCAGCAGAGCAGATTTTGATGGAGGTGACGGGGAAGAGTAGAGTCAGAAGCAGAGATCAGAGTCAGACTGTGACAGGCCTGAATGCCGGCCCAGGAGGTGACATTTTACCCCATGGGAAAGGGAGGGAGAGTTAAAAGTTGGTTCTGGAACCTCTGTTCACACCCCAGATCTTATGGGCAACCTGGGTTGGTTGTTCGCCTTCCCGCCTCATTTTTCTTCTCCATGTAAGGTCCTTATTCCTTGGGGTGCTGTGAGGAATCCTCAGGGTAAGGCAGGGAAAGCACTGAGGGGAGGGCCTGACACGTGAAAGGGGGCTCCTGCTCACTAACATTGGCCTCTGTCCCTCGGCCAGGACCTCTCCTACCTCCTCCCTTCCCCTGCCTACTGGAGGGAGGAAGAAAGAAGCTGCTCTTACTTTGTAGGCGTCTTCCCACTTCCGGGTTCCGGACCTCACACCCCTGGGTGTGCGGCGTTCTATAGGGTGTGCGGTCATAGAGGGCGTTTCTCAGTGAAAGGAGCCCACAGGGGCTGGGTTATCACACCTGGCTGGTAAGAAGGGGACAGGGCATGGGGGAAGCATGGCCTCTTGGGAGACACAGGCCCACACTTGGATCTGGGCTCTCTGAGATCTTAAGAAGAGACCTTGCCTCTCTCAGAGCCTCAGCGCCCCGTTCATGGAAGGTGGTTGGGAACAGCCCCCTTACAGGTGGTTGCAGTGACTGGATGGTTCATGTAATGGAATATGATGTGTCCATCATCACAGCCTGGAGCAGGGCGGATGCAAAATAAGTGATACCAAATGTTACTTCTGTGATACCTGGAAACCTAGCAGCTTTGTTAAAAATGAAAGAGGAAGGGAGTCCTGGAGATAGTCAACTTTTACTGATTATGAGTAAAGGTTGGTTGTGGTATTGGGCTTTTAATAACAATCATCGAGAGGTGAGGAGACCATAAGTTTTGCATAAACAAAAGCAAACATGAAAAGGATGCTGCCCCAGCAAAGATTTTACAGACTGGGAGACCCGCGAGGCTTCCAGGCCAAGAGAACCCAAGGGGCTGGCACCAGTGCAGGAGCAGAGTCTTCCTGAAATAAGTCCCTGGCCACTATGTCAGTTCATGGATCACACTCATCAGTTCACTGCTGCCCGGGGTCTGAAACCCTGAAATGCTTCCTGAGCCCCTGGGGACCCTGGAGTGGAAACAACGTGGCCAATTTTACCTCCTTCCAGATTCTACCTAGAGACAGAGAAGCAGAAAAATTGTGCGCTAAGCAGTCTGAACAGACGCCTTTCTGTTCCAGATGGCTTATATTTATTACCTGGTGCCTTGGGAATGTTCGTTAACATCTCAGAGCCTCAGTTTCTTCATCTATAAAATGGGGATTTTAGTCCGCATGCCTCTTATGAGACCGTTATTAGGACCAAAGGCAAAACCAGGAGTGTAAAGGTCTGGCCCCTAAAGGATACTGCGTATGGTGGTGACTGAGAGGACAGAGTGGGTGGGACACAAGTCCCCAGATATGGCCAGGAAAGCAAAGGGCTGAAAAGGGGGACCCTTGAAGGTAGAGTGGTTGGAAGTCCAGGAGTGTGAGAAGTATGAGCATTCTGGAAAATTCTGTAGAGAGAATGAGGTGAGCATGTCCAGACCCCTGAGGCATGTAGGACCTCTCTGTTTCCCTGTTTCAGTGTCTGGTTCCAAGTCAATGGGGCAGGTTTCATTCATATTTCTGTGACCTTGATCAAGTGACCTGACCCCAGGGTTCCTCCCTGAAGTGGGTGTAACAACACTGGCCACTCGGAGCCAACGGGGCCTCACTGAGAGGCGTTGGGACTAGCTCAGCGCTGCGCTCGGTTTGGGTGCTAGAAAGTCAGTTCTTTGACTCATTGCAGGGAATCCTGCTCACCTTCAGGGTTAACGGCTCACAACACCCTTGCCCGTGCTGTCTTGCTGTCTACTGGCGCTGGTCGCTTCAGCCTGTGTCTGGCTCCATCTCCTCACCTCCTAACCTGGGAGGCCATTTCAATTTCCAGCCCATGACAGGTCATTATTTCAGATGCACATCCAATTAAGCTCCCCTCATTCTCAGGATCCAGTCTCACATTTCTCGGGGAGGGGGGACAGTGTAGGTGGACATTTGAGTTCATGGTGGAAGTCAGATTGGACACCAAGAAACAAGGCATTACTGGCCGCCACACTCTGCTCCTTGGTAGGAACACCCAGAGCTCCATCAATTAGGTTGGAGGTGGAGGTGGCCAGAGGTGTCATGTGTTCCCTAAAACCTGGTGATGGATCAGCCCCAGGACAGGGGGTTCCTTCCTGCTGCAAGCCAGCAGTGTCTCATGTCCTCAGCCATGTCACGTCCCCTGTGCTGGGATCTGCAGCCTGAACTAGGCCATGCAGCTTGTAAGAACATCTGAGCACAGCCAGAACCAAGGCTTTCCCACAACCACGGGAGGTGGAATCTAGAATCTAATGCTCCTGGAGAGATGAGCAATTCTGGAAGCTCAGATAGTCCACACTAGCTGGGGCAGCAGGCAGTGGCTTATTTAATTTTCCTTCTCTTTGTGTGTGAGCATCCAGGCTAGAGAAGAGAGGTTTTTCTTCATTTTTTCCCCATCTGTCCACCTTCTCTTGTTTGCTTTTATATTTGTCTTCTTCCTCCTTTATTTCTGGTGTCTTTTCTTTTTTCTTTTTTTGTTCTGTTTTTACTCCTTCTACCTTCCTGTATTCCCGCCCTCCTGCTCTCTCTTTCTTCCTTCCTGTCTTGGTTCCGAGTGTGTTCTATCTTCCTGTCTTCCTGCACCTGTCTCAGCTGCCTGTGTGGGAGGAAGTGCTGCTCCAAGGACCTGGACCCCGTGTTGATCACAGCGCACTTGACCGAGCCATGCTTGAGCATGAAACCCTTGAGGCTGGGCCTCCTGAGGGTGCTCTGCTAGTTGTTCCCACTTGTTAGCCTGTTCCAGGAAACTGAGGTTCAGAGAGGTTCAAAGGGATTCACTATCAGGGGTGAAGCTGAAATCCAAACCCAAGGGTAGTTGATTCTGGATCCTAATCTTAATGTTCCACCTGCGTTGGGTTAAGTAAAGTGCGTATTCAGGGCACATTAATATTTCTTAAACAACTGGACGTGTGACTCTCCATCCTACCACGCCTCTTTCCTGTCTTGGCCTCAGTTTCCTCATGTGAACAACTGGGGAGCTGTACTGGATGGTGCCTCAGGCCCCGCTGCCCACACTGGCTAGGGCAGCCCGGAGTCACTGACCAGTCGTCTGCTTCCCTCCTTAGAGGTGGCCGATGGCCTCTGCTGTGTGCTGACCACACCCTGCCTCACTCAGAGCACAGCTGCCCCGGCGTTGAGGGCCCCTGACTCACCCGTCACCTTGCGCCAGAAGACCTTCGACTGGAAGAGAGTGCCCAGGTGAGACATCTATGTGTGTATGCGTGTCCTGCATGGACATATGATCCCCAAACCCATGTGTGAGCCTGACAGGCAGGCTAGAGCCAGCCCTATGGAAAGCTAGAGGGGGCAGAGACAATGAGCAGATGCACACCCACAGAATCCCCCTGTCCCCTGGGAGGCAGACCCAGCTCCAGGCCTCATAGTCATTGCATGTTAAGAGATATCTGTAGTTAGGAATTGTTGAGTTACCTTGATCAAACACTCATCCAGACATTCCACTGGCAAATTCAAGGAAAATCAGAAATCCGAATTGCCTGGGAGATGAAAAAAGCTGTTCTTCCTTGTAAATAACATAAAGAAATATTCGTTCAAATTTGCACGTGGAAGTTAGAGCCATTCAAAGAAATGGTGGTTCAGAGAGGTTAAGTGATTTCTCCAAGATCACACAGCCATAAATGTAAGAAGTAGAATTAGAACCGTAAGTTAGAGAACCATAAGTTAACCAGTCTTTTTTTTCCCCCTTTTTTCCTTCTCCCATTTTCTTATTCTCTATCTTTCTATGCCCCTCTCTTCTCTCCCTTCCTCTGTCCCATTCTTCCCATGAACAGACTGCAAGAGGACCCTGAGGGAGCTGGGAACCCACTTGGCGTGGATGAGTCCCTTTTCAGCTATGGCCTTCGGGAAAGCATCGCTTCCTACCTGTCCCTGACCAGCGATGACAACACCTCCTTTGATCGAAAGAAGAAAAGCATGTCCTTGATATACAGCGGGAGCAAGAGGAAGAGCTCCTTCTTCTCATCACCACCATATTTTGAAGACTAGCCTGAGAACAGACACCATCATGTGCACCCAAATTAACAGAGGTTGGAACTGTCACCCGGGATTTGGCAGAGAAGCCTAGTTCCCTGGTCCCTGGAGAACTGCACATCTTCCAGAAGCCAAGAGAAGACATGTGGAGACATGAACTCACATCTTCTCTGTCCACATCATGACAAAGGGAGCCCCTCTCTGGTGTCTGATCAGCAGTGAGACATTACAAAATGTTGAATCATGACATGATGGAGAAACATTTCAGAAGAGCCCTGTGTATGTGTGTATGTTTGTCGTGTTTGTGGGAAAGATAAAGACATTGTCTCACAAGAAAGTGCACAAGATCATTCTCCAAAGAACTGTCCAGAGGGTCACACTCTGAGCTCATCAGAGAGAATTTCGCAAAAAAAAAAAAAAAAAAAAAAAAAAAGCCTGAGAAGATAAGCCGAAAAGCTGTGGCCTGGCTGGTCTAGGTTTGCAAATTGATCCCTCACAATGAACTTTTCTCACCAACCCCTCAAGAGACCTTTGGTATGCAGCTCCTCTCTTTTGAAGGGACCTCAGTGACACTAAATGTTAATCTTCCTTATCTTCCCTGAATCAGGAGATCCTGGTGGCCTGCTGGTGCCAGAGCCACCTGTGCAGGAATCAGGCAGCCTCCCTGCTGCTGCAGAGGGCAAGGCAAAGGGGAGAGAGGGAGGCTGCTTGTGGGAAAATGAGAGGGTAGCTCTGGAGACCTGCAAGCTTTTCTGGTGTCCCCGGCCATGGCTTCATGGCACAGAAAGAGCTTTCTGACATGCTGAGACTCTTGCCAGTAATAAGGCACCAGTTGTTCACTCATGATTGCGGGAATAGGTAACTGTGTTAAGTCCCATGTCAGGTGAAAAATAAGAAAAGGAAAGAAGAGAAAAGGAAGGAAGGAAGGAAGGAAGGAAGGAAGGAAGGAAGGAAGGAAGGAAGGAAAGAAGGAAGGAAGGAAGGAAAAACAGATCAGCAAAGGCAATCACAGTATAGACAGGAAGAAAAATGTACAAACAACTATCGTGAAAGTGGAGTGTAAAGGGAGAAATCAGCTCATGGCTCCAGGGAGACTGGGTCAGTAAGGGTGGCCCGTGAGCTCACGTCTCAGCTGGACCTTCACAGAGGCTAAGTGTGGCTGGATTGAGTAGGTGAGAATGGTTGACTTTTTTGGAAAAAAAAGAAAAAAGCAAATTGATTAAATTCTGAAGAATTAATTCTAAGTCTAAAGAATTAATTCATTAATGTGATTTTTCTGTATCATCAATGTTTTATTCTAAGAAGGGCCTGGCAGCCACATGAAGAAAACTGCTGAGCTCCAGGAAAGAAGGGAGTCAGAGTGGCTTTAAATCTGTCATACTCATTTTAAGAGATGTGAGAGAGAGCACGGCAAAGTTCTAGAAAAGGGAAGTATTTATCTTGAGGCTGCCCATCGGGATCTTGTTAGGAAGGGGGCTGCAGATGCACCCATGACTCATTTTATCCTGTTGGAAAAGGATTCAGGGGGAAAGGGGGGGCCTGTGGAACCCCTCACTGCCTGATATGAGATGTCTGTCTGTTCACCACATGCATTCCGTAGATGTGAGATCACTGTGCTGGTGGTATGTGTATATGCATTTATGTGATTTTCTGTATCATCACACTCTGGTGTGTTTATACAAGAAGACATTTACAGTTTCCCCAAGAATCGCTAAAGGCAGTTTCAAGGGACCAGCCGATGTGTGGGAAATGAATATAACACTGTGGACGCTGACTTCCACCACAAGGCAGGGTAACCTCGCAAATGCCAGATGTTTGTACAATGTCTTATGCATTGTTTTCCGTTGTAACTAGTGTGCTGGGAACTTTTGGGGAGCACTCAGAGGTATTTCTAAGTGGGAAGCATTACCCTTTGCTAAATCATGTATTTATTTCTGATTAAAATATAGCTAATAAATATTTAACCCTTGGAATTCGGGGAGAGCTTTTTGGGTGAGGTGGGTGGGTGGCTCATTCAGAAGCTTTCTTGGCATTTGAATTTTCAGACAAAGCTGGCCCTGGAGAGAGATGAGAGCAAGGAACATCAAGAAGAACTGCACTGGTTAGCAGCCCAGCTTTTTTTTTTTTTTTTTTTTTTTTTTTTAGCAGCCCAGCTTTTCCTTGGAGTGCAGCCTTAAGAAAACTGACTTTTGTGAATTTGGAGGGTGTCTTATGAAACTTGAAGATGGACATGGGGCTGGGGGGTCAGGGGAGAGAACAACTTCTTAATGATTGCTATGAACATCCTACCTCACCTGGATGACTTCTGCCAATCACTTGTGATACCTCTGCTTTCTGTTTTTCCAAGAATTTATTTCTACTCATGTTTTTGTTTTTTTTTTTTTTTTTTTTGACAAATTACATACTAGACTTCGATCCAGGCCCTAGGACTGTAGCAGTGAAAACCAGATGAGGCCTCTGATATCACAGAGCTTGAGATCATAATAAACAAGAAACTTTGTGACGGTGGGGGATGTAGCACAGAAAGTGGCACAGGCTGCTAGACCTGAGCATGACAGGGCAAAGAATCATTTAACTGGATGCTTGCTTAGGAAAGGCCTCCCTTCCAGTGGATACATTTGAGCTCCCATTCTAGCTGAGGCCTGAAAGATGAACAGCCAACAGCCAGGCAAATATCTAGGAGGAAAACCAGAGTCAGTAGAGTTAAGCGAGGCAATTCCTGTGGGCACGGACAAGGCTATCTGAGAAAGAAGAGCCTGGGTGGCTAGGCTGAGTGAGCTGAAGCAAGGGGCAGAGGGCTGCCTGCAGGGAGGCAGTTCCCATGGGGTTCTGGATGGGAGTATAGGGATTTCAGGCCTATTCTAGGAAAAAGATACAACCAAGGGAAGGATCAAATCAGGGAAATGCTATAATTTAATCCACATGTTTTAGAGAGCATGGTAGTTGCTATAAAGAGAACAGACTTTTCAAATTCTGGTGTTGTATTACCTATTTGACACATAGTGAAAATTTGCAAACTCTGAGGCCTAAGAATGCAGAATTTCAAAATAAAGGGATGGAAAGATTTTTGTGCAAAAATTAACAAAGGAAAGGCATTGAATTTTGAGACAAAGTGGAATTTAAGGCAAGAATAAGCTGTCTAAGGGCAAAGAGAGATGTTACAAAAGGAGCAAGACATTAAGAAGATATAATTACCGAACCTGTCTTAATCTAACAATACAGTTTCAAAAGATATTAAGCAACTGTTAAAGGGAAAAATAGATAAATGGATCATTTTATTTGGAGACTTAAACACACAATTCTCAGAAATGGAGAGATCAAGCAAAGATAAATAGGTAGATAGAGGGTTTCTATAATACTATATAACTTGTTTGCCAACCAGTGAAGAATATATTAGGTTACAGAGGATGTCCTAATAAATTTCAGAGTCAGCCTTCTCCAAGTCATGCTCCATGATAATAATGAAATAAAATTAGAAGTCAACTTGCAAAAGAATGGGTTAAAATGCTTTTAAAGGAAGAAAAAAAAAATAAAGGAAAAAAAAGATACATCTCCTGTGGTTAAGAAGAGCATAATACAAGAAATAAAGACATAGAAATATAGGACACATTGCTACTTCTCCAAATGTCCAGGGCAGGCTGATATAATAGCAAGAGGGACATTATTGCTAGAAACCCACTGACCAGAAAACAAAGAACAACACGTAACGAGCTCAGATTTCAACTCAAGAAGCTTAAAGAACAACTGATGGTCAAGGAAATGAGGAGAAAGGAAAAGATGACAAAGGTAAACAAAGATGAAATAAGAACTTTAAAAAAAATAGTAATAAAGAAGATTCATTCAGAAAGCAAGGCATTGTTTAAATAGTAAGACTGATATGATGAAGAAACACAGGAGCGAGAATGACCATGTCAAAGGAGAAGAAAGGTCAATGAGCTGTAGTGTTGTATAGAAGGAGATCTCTGGGGGGAGGGTATCCTTCCCTCCCTCAGTCAGCAAGGCTGACCCCCCCCTCCCCTATCCCCTCCCTGCTGTCCCAGCTGCCCAGACTCAGCCCTACAGATGGGATCCAGGCCCTCATATGGCAGGGAAACACCTAGAAAAAACCCATGCCTCAAGAGATCATGAGATATCTTGGGAAACATTATGATTAAAGAGAACAGAAAGAAGAAAAAAACATATTATTAACACTCCTCAAGTGTTGGATCTTTTTGCTAGAGCAGCTGTGTATTTTTGTCCAAAGGGTACAGAAATCAACCTGCCGAAATTTACAGATAATGAATTAACGTCATAGAAAATCCAGTAGGGCCAATAGACCAAGTATTGGAAGTGCTAAGCAAATCTGGAGTTGACTTTATTCCCCTATGCCAGTACTGACCAGCTGGAAAGTACAATAAAAAAAATACGATGTTGTTCGTAATGCCAACCGAACTAGGACACGGGTAGAGACTTGCCTACAGTGATTTCACAAAACTTCTGTGCAGGGAAGTTCAAAACTCTATGAAAAGACTTGAGAAGACAAAAATCCCATTTGTGGTTATGGTGTCAACCAGATTCATGGATGTGAGATTTCACATCACAAAAACAGATATTTTTTTTTTGAAATTAATTGAAAAACCCCATGAAAATATACTCAATTCCCTTAGGACTATTTAAAGAAAATCAGTACATTTATCTTAAAATATAGACTGAGCACATTGGAGCCCACGAATAGCTCAATCAATTCTGAAGAGAAACAGCGAAGAAAGTGCTCGAGCTATGAGGTTTGCATGGAAACAGGATAAAACAGTGCTCGAGCCCCTCTGCTAATTTAATGGAACTCAGCATGGCCTTTGGTACCTCCTTCCCCCCCACCCCCCTCCGGGCTGTGCTAAGCATTAAGGAAACGTGAAGACAAAATCTCACCTGACCTGCCACGCTCTCAGTTTAGCAGAATTGGAATCAGATACATTAGAAAAACAACAAGTATGTAAGACGAGGCAGGATTCCTAAAAATTGCCAAATAGAAGTCTCTTCAAGGTGAGAATGATTCTGTTCTGGAAGGCTTAGAGGGGCCTGTTTCAGCCAAGCCACGTCCAGTGGAGAAGTGGACATGCCGACCACAGCACAGCTTACGAAAAGGGAGAAGGCATGGCATTTTCTAGGAATGTTGATACTAGTGAGCCTGGAGTCCAGGGTTCCTGCAGGAATGGAGCAGGAAAGGGCACGGGAAAATGCAGCCTGTGTCCAACTCATGAGGCTTGGCGCTCCCTCTGAGGAATGCAGAATTGGGGCACTGGTGTAGGAGCGCAATGGAAATCTCTTCTGGGTCCTGTGAATCATGCTGTGGAGGACACGGCCTCCTCTTGTCTTTCTTAAAACTGGCCAGGGCATCAGAGCCACAAAGGGCATGTTTGTAACATGTCACCTCCTCTTCCTTCTTCAACCCGAGTCCCAGGAACAGGTGCAAATTCCCCAGACCTGCTTTGGTTTGGATTTGCCCTAACTTTGCAAGGCAAGGGGGAACCTGGGTTTCTTGAGTTCCTGTGGTGCCCGGGACCCTCTACAAACCTCATATGATGACAACTTCTTGAGCCCCTGGGAGACAGAACTAACCATACTGATTTTATCCCTGAAGAATGCAAAAGTGAAGGGTTTTTGCCCAAGGGCAGGATCTTAGGCCAGGCTTGCCTGGATCCTAGGCCTGGGCTCTTTCTCTTAGACCTTAAGATCCTGGAAGAGTTCCCAGGAGAAGCTGCTTCATAGGGTGGGGAAAACACAGGACGTGGCTTTAAGTTTCAGCTCTGAATGTGGCTCCTCCTTTTCTGTGTGTTCTTTCTCAAGTCACTAGACCTCTCTAAGCCTCAGACTTCCTGTCTCCAGATTGCAAATAATATAAAGACCCCCATGCCAATCAATAAGAGCAATCTATGAGATAATATATTGGAAGTGCCTTGTGGCCCCAAATATGCTAAACAGAGTTATTAATTATCCCAGGAGCCTGTCTTGCCGGGTGTTTCAACAGCTCTGGCCTCAAGATTTGCAGAAAGACTTAAGATTTTATCCAAGAATATATCACCAAGTCACATCCATTCCCCCAAACATCTGTTGGTAAAGAACATGTTTAAGAACTGCTAATGTATTGAAGTATTTTCGTTCTCTCGATTCCAAATACCAAATAATTTCACATGCATCCCAAAGACTGCTGGGAGCAGTTGTAAAAGCTGCTTCTAAATGACTAAACCAGATGGAGAGTTTATTTTTAAATACACTACCATTTGCTAAAACAGATTAGTTTTTGAAATTCCCCAAACACCTAAAGTCTCCAGAATTTTCAAAAACAGAACTCTGCCTTCTGGGCCTACTGGAAGGCATTTTTTTGGTGTCTTCCAGGTCCCACTGAGTATCTCGTCTCTAAGAGGCCTCTGGGGAAATCCCTTCAGGAGCAACTCAAAGTGGGGAAGTTCTGTTTTCAATACCAAGAATTGAAAGATGTTTGGGCTCAGACCTCCTGCCACTGAGATGGTCCCACCGCAGAGGGAGAGATTGAAGAATATCTGCAACAACGGACAAGAAACAAAAGAAAGAGAGGGAAGGGACCAGCCTGTGGGGCCCTGGGTATATCCCCCCATTCCTCTGTTCATTCACTACCTGGACATGCACCATGGAGCATCTGTTCCAGGACAGCTGTGTTGGGTGCTTGTGGCCCTATGACAGCAAGGCACAGCGGCCCCCTGCTCTTCCAGAGCTCACAGTCTTATGAGGGAGAGACTTGGCAGTGGGAATATTTTTTTTTAAGATTTTATTTATTCATGAGAGACACACAGAGAGAGGCAGAGATAGAGGCAGAGGGAGAAGCAGGATCTCTGTGGGGAGGCTGATGTGGGACTCAATCCCAGGACCCCTAGGATCACGACCTGAGCCAAAGGCAGATGCTCAACCACTGAGCCACCCAGGGGCTCCGGGAATAATTATTTACAGGTAGGAAATCGTGGTAAATTCTGTGCAGAGAAGTATAGGCAGCATAAACTGTATAAAGAGGTCTGGTTCTGGGCTAAAAAGTCTAGAAGGATTCCTTGAAGGACAAATAGAGAAGGCAAAGAGGAAGACAGGATAAAAGTGTTCCACACAGAGGGAACTTCCTGTATGAAGCAGAATAGAGCACGGACCCTTCAAGGAACACTGGACGGCTCCTATGGCAGACGGAGGGAGGCAGAGTGACAGGTGATACTGCTTCCTGTTGGGAATGGTGACAATGTGGTCTCAGCATCATATCTGCCCAACATTGTCACTCCTACCCTCCTCCTGGCAGTCGAGGGTTCGGATCCCAGGAAGGCTGGACAATGCTGGAATGTGGTGATATGACCTGAGAATTGCTAGCGGGTCCATGGCATTGGTCTTGACGGCGCTCTATTTTTTCCTTAATTTGGCTGCTTCATAGTCTCATCATTGCTTTCTCTGGTTCCAGTATTGTCCCTCTTAAATGCATCCTCAGCTCAGCTTTAAGACAAGTCTTCCTGAGGGGAAGCCAGTTCCTTACTTGCCTAAAACCCCTCGGATGACACACCAATGTTCACTGCAGCACTATTCACAATAAGGCAGAAATAACCCCAGTGTCAACAGATGAATGTATGAACAAAACGTGGTCTATGAGTGCAATGGAAAGAGGATGGAAATTCTGATTTAAGCTACACTATGGATTAGCCTTTATGAAGACATTATGCTAAGTGGAATAAACCAGACACACACACACACACACACACACACACACATACGCATGTTGTGCATGACTCCACTGCTGTGAGGTACCTAGAATAGGTAAATTCAGAGACAGAGGTAGAACAGAGGTTCTCAGGAGTTGGGGAGCAGGGGAGATGGGGAGTTATTGTGTAATAGGGACAGAGTTTCTGTTTGGGATGATGGAAAGTTCTGGAAATGATTAGCGGTGATGATTGCACCACTTTGTGAATGTGCTTAATGCCACCGAACTGTACACTTAAAAACGGTTAAAATGGGAAACCAAGCCAAACCAGATATAACTCTTCAATGGCTCCCATCACTGAGGTTGAAAGCCAAGGTGCTCGGTGCAGGCCGGCCACTCTCTGTCTCCTACCCTTCATGACTGCTACCATGAAGATCCTGTCCCCCACCGTGTCGTAGGATGGCAGACGTCAGGGAGGAGCCAAGCTGTCCCTTAGTGCCAGAACTCTGCCCGCAGTTAAATGCCTACACAGTCTGCGGCATTTCGCTCAGATGTGCCTTCTCCTGGGAAGTGTTCCTGGACACTCCCTCTTCCCTTGTGCTTAGCTGGGGGCTTTTCTCTGAGCTGCCCTAAGACCCTCTTTTAAATATCTGCTGGAAGTGTTTCTCCTTTGCCCCTCAGTAAACTACAAGTTCACCATGAACTGGGCCATAAATTATTTAGCACGACATTTCCAGCACATACCATGGCATCTGGCACAAACTAGCCACCATAAAATTAGAAGCTAATCAATGACAATAACCATCAGAGCTTATGCTGTGATCAACAGATTATTTCTTCCATAACAGTTACTGTCATGATCAAAATCACTATATCATCATCATCAGTATGATATCACCGCCATCATCATCATCACCATCATCATCACCATCATCATCATCATCATCACAATCATCATCATCTAGCAGGAAGTTCAGATCATCCAGGAGACTTGTGGGTGCTGAGTTCTATTCTTTGCCTTCATTCAACAGTCAGTGACTCAGTTGACCAAGCCTTGGGAACTCCGTGACTCACCCTGTGGCTGCTGACTCAGCTTCCCGCCACTGCTTGATCAGCCACGTGGGTAAGCTCTGGGGTCCCCTGTCTCCCCTCCCACCTCAGGCAAAGGAAACAGCAATGAGGTGGAAGGGGTCAGAGAGAGGAATGAATCACCCAATAGTGCTCCATGAAGAAATGCCACCAGAACTGAATGGCACCCAGGAGACGGAGCACAGGCTGTTGAAGAAACCAGATGACATAAGGGAAGATTTTAAGTTCAAACCCCCAGAAGGTCAGGGAAGCAACACTGGAAAGCAGACGAGAGTTCTCTTGTTCTTTCTCTCCTGTTGCAGGCAGGAATGTCAGGTGCAGCTGGCATCGTGTTGGCTAAACTATGCCCTCATCATTAGCTTACCTTCCGCCAGAAAGCTCCTCATCCTACACTCCATTCCCTTGGGTTTGTCTATTGACAAGAGAGGCCTTCAAGAGTTCAGCCCACTAAACCCTAGCAGGGCAATCTCCCAAAACAGAAACACTTCCCAACCTCGAATATTTGTCACTTTAGAATGATGGACAGTCGTCGGGGAGGCCCTCAGCATCCTGGAATCACACGTACATGGAAACATGGCCATGAGCAAGACACAGCCTCAGAACATAGGATAAAAGAAACCAAGCGATCAAAGCCAACTGGTCTCAAGAGGTAAGTGAGGTGCCCTCACCTCCTCAGTGTCTAAAAAGAGGCTGAGACTGAACAGGCGACTCACCATCAGTATGGCTCTCCGGAACAGTCTGGAGTCAGCAGTCCTGGTGGTTAGAAGGTGGATGCTGGCCACATCAGCTCCGCCACGGTCTGCTGCCAGGGTCACGCGCCGAGGGTCCCCACCGAACACTCCGATGTGGGTCTGCACCCAGGTCAGAGCCGCCAGCTGGTCCAGCAGCCCCCAGTTGCCACTCAACTCACCAGAACCTGCAGAGAGAGGAAAGCCTTTTATTCTTCATGACCCTATAACCTGGAGTTGACTCAGCCCTGTGCTGTCTGGGGTGCCTCTGGGGGACCTGGACTCCTGTCTGTACAGGCCGGGATGGTGGCAACAGCATGGGCTTCACAAGCAGACCCATCCAGCCTTTCCTGAGTCAAACTCGCCCCTGACATGGTCATCCTACGTCTCCGGGCCACAGCTTTCCCACTGTAGGCGAGGGCACTCGCAAGGGCAGCCGCTCACACCAGCGGCAGGGCACGTTCAGACCACCACCTGGCGTGGCACATCAGTGGGGAGGCCCCTCGTCCTGGCCCGCCCTGGTGGCTCTCCATGCCTCTTCTTCCCTGACGAGGACCAGGCCTGGCTGGGCCTCTCCATCTACTTCCCGCTGTCCCTTCTCCAATGATCTTCAGTAGCATTCCGCTGACTTGATCTCTCTATTCTTTTTTCATAGAATTCAGTAAATATTTATTGAAAGCTCAGCACTAGTTTTTAATAAAGTGATTCAGACACATACAAATACACGCACACGCAACGTATACATAGTACAGCAAAAGGATGCTCTTCTCCTCGGCAATGGGGACACTCTGTGCCCACCATGTCCTCTGGCCAGCTTCTGGATCCAGCAGCTCTTCCTTGTCAGTCTACACAGCTAACTACCTTGAAATACCTGGCTTGTTCCGGTCTAAGCTGAGACTTACCCACTTTGCCCCAGGAAATTCCAGCAGACCCCATGCCTTCAACCACCACCCACATGCTGCTCACTGTGGAGTGTCAGGGGCACAGAGCCCTCTCCCAGCACCAGCCCCTCAGGTCTCCAGGAAGCTACCTCATTAAAGGCACTTCAAGAGCACTGAGTCTCAAAGGGAACCGATTCCAAGTCCCCTGAGCATGCAGCCAGCAGCCTTTGCAGAATTTCTTATATTCTCCTTCTAATGCAGCACCCCCCTCCCAGTTTGCTCCTGCACAGCCTCGAAGTCCTCCTTGACACCTGCTGTGCTGCACCCCGACCCCTACTCTTCCCCAAATGCTCCAGACTCTCTCTCCACTGAGCTCCTCAGTGCTTCTCTTTATCCACGAGTTTCTCCCTCCGATGAATTCTCCACGCCACATCCCAAGAGGTATTTTATTTTTCTTAAGATTTTATTTATTTATTTGTGAGAGACACAGAGAGAGGCAGAGACACAGGCAGAGGGCATGAAGCAGGCTCCATGCAGGGAGCCTGATGTGGGACTCGATCCCAGGACCCTGGGATCACACCCTGGGCCGAAGGCAGATGCTCAACCACTGAGCCACCCAGGTGCCCCCCGCCCCCAGAAGTATTTTAAATGCATAATTTTGATCATCTCTCTCTCTCTCCCCCCCACACGCACATGCACACAGTGTCATCCTATCTAAAATCCCTCATCTCATCCCATTAGGACATGATCTCAGTTTTCCCAGTGTTTTCAAGGCTCCATGGGACCAGGGCACTGTCTTTTGGGCCCTATTTCCCTTCCTCCCTTTGTGACTATGCTACAGCCACCCGGCTTGTTACTGGTTGCTCAAACACACCGATCCATCCTCTTCCAAGACATTGCTTGGCACATGTGATCTCTGCCCAGAGCCCTCGGCCTCCCCCTGGCCTTCCTCCTCTTCCTCTTCTGGCCCAGCAGGCCTGCAAGTTTTAACTATGTTGTTAATTCAGAGGCAGCCCTTAGGGAAGTAAAGTTCCCCTTTCAGGGCATTTGTCACCCTGGGTATTGCCTTCCTGGCTAGCCCATGCCCCCCACTAAAACCAGTGGCACATAGCAGGTCCTTAGTAAGTGTCAGGTGAATGAGTGACCATAGTTATGAGTAACAGGATTCAGTGTCCAGCAGGAAACAGTCAATTATACTCCATATTCTCAAACAGAAAAATAGGAAAATCTTGCATCCCAATTCCCCAACCTGCCGTTCACCAGGCTGATGAGAACGCCCACTCAGAATACATAACAGTACAAATTACTCTTCCAGCTGGCAAGACTCTCAGGATTTCTTCAAATGCACTTTGTGTTCTGGGTTTGGTGAAGACATTAGCACAGTCCTCACCGTGGACGTTTCTGGATTGCGTTTCTGTTCTGCTTGTTGGGATGAATGTGTTTGTTTCTGAGGTCTTGGGCAGGGCAGGAAAGCTGGGTGCCAGCTCAGCGGGACCCAGACCTGCACATCTGGGAAGTGACATCCACAGCCTGCATTTCCTGTGACAATGGAGGAGGGTTGAGGGGCGACTGTCCTTGCCTCTGAACTTCCCATATATCAGCTTCCCAAGTAGAGTGCTGATGTTGGGGGGTCTACAGACCCCCAGGAAGTCAGAGGTAAGGGTCCTTCAAGGGCTGCTCTTCAGACAAGTCTGAATTGGACTTCTCCTGGTGCCAGGTGCTGTGGTGTGTTCCGTGGAGAGCAAGACAGGCACAGTGCTGGCCCTCGGGACACACAGCCTCGGCCACGTGCACAGGGGCAGCGAGCCAGCCAGTCTCAAGCAGTCTGCTCCAACCCCCTCCTTCACTGAGGAGGAACCTGAGACTTGAGAGGAATGTTTGCTTCGGTGCAAGCGGCAAATCTAAGGTAAAGTCCAGACCTAGGTCCCAATGCACAGTCGGAACTCTATGTTCCAACACTTCATCCAACTCAATAAACACTGCTTGGAAAATCAATGATGTGCAAGGCATTATGTTATTTTCATTAAAAAAAAAATCTAAGCGCTCCATTTATGGAACCTTCTGTGTTCAAAAGCTCTCTTAACTCCTCCATCCCTACTATGTCAAGTCTAAACATCTTCCTGGCTTTTGCAATCCTCTATGAATGGCCTTGGCCCATCCATCTCAGCATTCTGAGTTTTCTCCACTTTCTAGCACCGGCCCTCACCCAGTCGTCATGGCCACATTTGTCCTCTGCTGCCTGGCTGTGACCGAGCCCCCAAAACCTCCTGGGACCTCCCAGCTCCATCCTGACACACACAGGAGCTGTGCCTTGCCCCTGGGGCATGACACAGGACAGGCGCTCCCTGCTGGCTGCACACAGAGTCCAGCGGGAGACAGATGTGAGCAGGTGTCCACCCCTGTCCACCTCCCCCAGCGGCCCTGCCCTGCCCCACCATTTCCACCATCCTGCCGCTCCGGTCAGAACCACCCCAGCAAACATCCAGCTGTTCCCATTCTCTGACTGGTGCTCGATTGCTCACTCGATGTCTTCAACTATCCCTCTGAAGCTCCCTGGTGCAATTCTGGGCTGACAGCGGTCCCTCACCCGGTCTTGGTGGCCGTCAATAAGAGGCAGCAGGGGAGGTGGCCGAGCACACAGGTTATGGAGTCAGACCAGCTGGGTGCAGCCCTACGAGCACTGTGGGGCCCCGGACAGGTTACTTAATGCAACTTGATTTTCCCTGGTCTGTAAAATGGAAATGATAACCATACTTATCTCTTTGGGTTGTTAGGATGATTTGATTAGTTAATCTTGAAAGGAAACAGAACAGGGCCTGGCACAAAGCACTAGAGAAATTGTTTAGTCTTCCTTGAATAAAATGAAACAGATTTAGGGGATCTGGGCATTATCTCCCAGATGCCCCTTGCGGTGTGTGCCTTGGCTTTGGTAGCAGCAATTGCGCTTGGGGAGGAGCAGCCGCTGAGACAGGACTCTGTGCCTATTCTGGTTGAAGGGTAGCAGACCCTCCCTGAAGGCCTCAGAATACCCCAGGGAAGATGAGGCATGCCTGGCCTTCCATCTGAGTCCCTGGCCAGACCCTCTCCTCTGCCCCGACACTCTACAGCAGGCCTCCGGGCTGACCCACCCACTGCCCTGAGCCTGCCTGCCACATGCCCCTGTTCCCCTCCTTGCACAGCTGTGCCAGAGACAGAATAGTCCCTGTGCCCTGTGCTCCCTGGGCTCTGTCCCCAGGCAGGATCCAGGCTACGGAAATGGCCTCCCCTGGCCCATCACCAACCCCATCACTTTCTTTCCAACTGCTCAGATCACCAGGAACCAGGGCTCCCCTTTCCCCTCCAGGGAACACAAATTTGTCTCATCAGCCACAGGACTGGCATGAGCTTCTGTTTTCATCCCCCCATTCCTTTTGGAAAGATGCCTCTGGAGTCTGGAGCTCTTAGAGGACCACTTCCCTGTGAGCTCCGACAGCAGATGCCACCCACGCAGATCACGGGAGCAAGGGTGCAGAGACTTCTCAGCCAGACACAGCCAATTCCAGGGGCTGTTGCCACCGCTGTGGTCCAGGGGCAGCTCTGTGCCAGCTTCTGGCCACGTGCAGGGTCGGGTCATGACCACGACCCAGCCATGCTCTGAAGGAGCCCCGTCCAGGGAGAGAAAAGGGGCATTAACCCCTGTGAGCCCCTGCTGGGTCCTAGCGAGGTTCCACGGGCCTTCCACATGCTTTCCCCCGTCACTGGCCCACGTGTCTTAGTGTCACCTGAGAGATGCACGGCATGTGAGCGGATGCAGGGAAAGGAACTGCCCAGAGCCCCTCGGGCCCTCAGAGCCTGTTCTGCTTTGATGCAAAACCTGCGTGCCCTGCAGTACAGTGGGCTCTGGCCGGTGCTCAGAGTAGCCTGTCTCTTTCCAGAACTGTGTTCTGAACTGCAGTGTCCAACTGTTGAAAATGGCAAAGGAGGGACACCTGGGTGGCTCAGTGATTGAGCGCCTGCCTTCAGCTTAGGTCATGAACCCGGGGTCCTAGGATCGAGTCCCTCATCAGGCTCCCCTCAGGGAACCCGCTTCTCCCTTGCTTATGTCTCTGCCTCTCTCTATGTGTCTCTCATGAATAAAATAAAATTCAAAAAATCTTTAATAAAAAAATGGAAGAGGAAAAGACGAACAGGTGCAGCGAAACCGTATGACACAATGTTGGACACATGTCATTACACACTTAATGGAAACCATAGAATGTACAACACAAAGAGTGAACCCTCCTGGAAACTGTGGGACTTTAGTCAATAATAACCTATCATTGTTGCCCCGATTGTAACAGAGGTGCCACATCACACACGGTGTCAAGAGTAGGGGAAACTGAGGTGGGGGGGAGTCTATGGGAACCCTCTATACTTTCTGCTCAATTATTCTATAACCTTCAAACCACTCTAAATGGTAAAATCTGTCATATATTTGTTAAATGATAAAGGGGCTGGTGTGCATGTGTCACAAATTTACTGGGGGGTTACAGACTCACACACCCATGACCTTCCCCTTCCTGACCATCCCCCAGGGCCCACATCCTCTGTGCAGCAGCTCTTCTCAGTGGAGCCTTGTCAGGGGATGCGCTGTGGCAGGCCGGTGGGCTCTGCAGTCAGGAGGGCTGTGTTTGCATCCTAGCATCTTGTGTCTCGGTGTCTCCACGGGGATACATTGCTCCCCTCTCCTCGTGGAATTGCAAGGAGGCTCAATTAAGGCTCAATTAAGGGAGGTAAAAGCCCAGGGATGTGGGGGAAGCTAGGAAGCCTTGCAAATAAAGCAAAGAAAAACCATCCCGCTCTGTACACAGAACAATAGGGGATCCGAAGGGCATTTCTAAACATCCAAGGGCACAAGCCACAATATTTTCTCCTTGCTGTTTGACCGACAGGATTTAAGCCCCTGAATGCACTCCTAATCAGGGCATGGAGCTCCTTGGTCTCCCCGAGTGTCGCTGATTCACCTGCAAAACAGCCGCTTGGCACTGGCCTCACCAAGCCACCATGAGAATGAGGTGAGGTGACCCAGGAGAAATGTCTGGGGAAGGCTGGCACTCTTTTTTCTTTTCTTTTTTTTTTTTTTTTTTAAGGCTGACACTCTTGAGGGTAACCTTCCTCCCCTCTCGCTGACAGGTTTGCTCGAAGCACAATGAATGGGCAGCATTTCAGGTTAGGAATGAGAAGGGCTGGAGGTTCTAGAAATTTCCTTTGCCTCTCCTGACACTGCCTCCACCAGCAGCAGAAAGGAGTTTGCCTTCCCCAAAGCACACAAATTCTCAATAAGATTACACACCATGAACCCCCCCCAACCCCTCAGACATGAGTGACATATGGAAATAAGCTCTCCTCTGTCTGGAGAGGCTCTGAGCCAAGGAGTTGGCCATGTCTACGGCAAGCGCCACCTGACCATGTTCTGAGCTTCTCCTGCCTCTCCAGAGACTGGAGCTGCTGACTTACCAAATCATTGTCAGTCCCATGTTGTTGGGAAAGAGAAAAGAAAACTCAGGTAGGGTTGTAGTGCTCCAGCAGCTGACCCTGCTCGCTCCGAAGGAAAATCTGCAATCTGTTTATCATGCACATCTCCCTCATTGGCATCTGGTCGTATTTGGCCTTAACTTGGTGTCTGCTTTACAGTGGTTGTGCAGGCCTAGAATCTTCTTCATGGCAGCCAAGGCCTCATGCCACATAGTGCACGCAGCACTCCAGAGTTTCTGCCCATGCTGGATGCCTACCCACTCATGCACATTCTAGATGAGTCCATCATTCTCACCATGTTACCTTCCACCCGCCCATCCTGACTCAGCAGGTCAGGCACTGGGGTCTTAAGTGAGATCCTCAGAGAACAGAGATGAAGTTGTGTGCCTACCTGGAGGGCCCCCTCCAGGATCTGAAGCCCTTTCAAACACATCCGACCTCACTGGAGCCTCTCACGTAACCGCGGGAGTTGGGTAAAATTATTCCCATTTTATAGAGGAGAAAACTGAGAGTCAGGCATGAAGGGTTTCATCCAAGGTCACAGACAATGAATAGCGGAGCTGGCCCTTGGTTCTGCAGGTTCCCAGACCTGAGTGTCTATAGGCTGTTTGACAAGTGCCCTACCGCTGTCAGGGGCTGGACATGGAAAAAAAAAAAAGCATGCATGGAGCACGATAGGACTCTCCAGGCCTCAATTTTGCCCTGGGCTCTTCTGGCAAAGGTGGAGGATGTGACCAGGGTGACAAACAGTCCTGTGACTGGATAGGGGACAGACTGATGTTCACAAGTGAGGCTGGGATTAAAGAAGAAACGAGAAGCATCACTGATGCAGCCCTCATGCGGGGTCAACTGGCATCCCTATGGGCCCAGGACGGATAATCCATTCCTATCGTTCTCTAGGGCAAGTCAACCCCAGGGGTAAATCCTGGCTCTGCTCTTTCCTGACTATTGATGTTAGCAAGTGTCTAACCTTCTGAGGTCTCAGTATACACACACACACACACACACACATACACACACACTATAAGATAAAACACATCATGTACTCAGAACAGCTTCAGCCCCCAGTAAGATCGATCAACAGCAACTATTACTCTCACACATGGGGGTCGACATCGCTGGAGGGTCTCTTGGGCATGCGGGACATCCCACCGAGTGCCCTGTTGGGCTCGAGGAGGACTTGGGGCCATGAAAGCATGGGGCTTAGGAAAAAGGGGTTGAACACAGAGACCCTCAGCTCCAAGAGTCCACAATCCCCAATCATGCCAGCAACTCACCAGAACTCAGGAAGCCGAAGATGCCCACTCGGTAGCCAGCAGTGACAACAATGAGGTTGCCAATGGCAGCCAGGTAGGAACCATCGATGGCCAGCGGTCCTTCACTGCCCCTGCCCTCTAGGGTATTGTGGAAGAACACGAGCACAGATGCATTGGGGGCCTGTGGCAAGTGGAGAAAGATGAGGCTGAGGGTTGGCCCCTTCTCACCCACCAGAGCACCTTTCCCAAGAAGGTGCCAGATTCTTAGCCCACCCACGACTCCCTGTCAGGTCTGCCATGTAGGCACACCCTGGCCCATTTACAGGCTGAACCGTGTCCTCCTCAAATTGAATCCCTGACTCGATGACCCCAGAATGTGATTGTAGTTGAAGAAGGTCCTATAAGGAGGTGACTAAGCCTGTGGGCCCTAATCCAATATGACGTATCTTCAGAAGAAGGGGAAATTTAGACGGAGACCCATGCAGAGAGGATATCATATGGGGACAGAGGGAGGAAAAGATGACCATCCATGGGCCAAGGAGAGCAGCCTCAGAAGAAGCCAACCCTGATGACCCCTGGATCTTGGGCCTCTGGTCTTCAGAATCTTGAAAAATTATATTTCAGTTGTTTGTACCTCCCAGTCAGTGGTGCTCTATTAGAGCAGACCTAGCACATGAACAAGCCTGATGTCACAGGTAAGGAAGTTGAGGGGGAGAAGGTGGATGATCATCGCATACCTGTGATGCTGGATTAAGGTCTGGCTCCCAACTGGGTGCTGTGCTCACATTGCAAAGTGCACAGGTGGCAGAAATGGGAGCCCAGTGCAGACCTGGAGCCCGTCACTTGGAGATACGTGGTCCTCCAACACCCCAGTTCTGGCCTTAGTTTATTCTGGAAGACTGTCTGGGTCCTCCTTGGTGAGTCCTTTCATTTTGGCCACATGCCTGAGACCCCACCTTGGCAACACAGAGCTACCTTTTATTGTGCATGGAATGAGAGCAAAGTGCCATGCTCAGCATTCACGTGTGTTACCCATTCGGTCCTCAACCAGATCCAAGAGCTAGGCCTATTATTATCATTCCCACTTTACAGATGAGGAAGCCAGGTCCTGGCGGTCTGGAATAGCCTGTCTACAACCACACAGCTAGGACGTGGCAAAGCAGACTTGAAACCCAAGCTGACCCTTTTATAAGAATATAATTAGAACGCACTGTTAGAATATAATGTTCCATCTGGGGGCTCAACACTGACTCCAGGCCGTGACGTATGCAGCGCCCCAGGTGTGTCTTGCTCACTCAGTCCTGTCTGGGCTGTGACAGGTCCATCCATGTGCCATGGGCTCCGACACGCATGCCTTCCTCACCAACAGCAAACACTGGCTGAGGACCCACCCTGATGGATGCTGTGCCAAGTGTGCTCACCTTGGATGTCTCACTAGAGCTTCCACCCCACAGTTAGATGGTCTAATGGCTGTAAGCCCTTCTGTTCCACAGACGTGAACACAGGAGCTCAGAGTGGTGAAAAACATTTTAAAACATGTACAAAGAGGAAGGCACCTTCCCACAGTTCCATCCTCAGCCTCCCTCCCAGCACACTCTCCTAGGCTCTTTCGTCTGTGACACTGGGTCTCTTAGGTTAGAGACGAGTAGCTCTATATCACCAGGATGGGTTTCAGGCATGTGGGCAAACTGAAGGGACTCACCAAGGAGGAAACAGACCATCATCCAGAATAAACTAGAGGCCAGAACTAGGGTGTTGGAAGACTGACTAGCTCCAAGCGATGGGCTCCAGGTCTCCCATCACTTCCAGGTGGAGTGCCCCTCATTTCATGAGGTGTCCCTCTGTCCTACTCATGGTCATTCTTCTGGCCCCCACCAGCCATCTATTGACTCATTGGTTTCTGCAGTGTTTTATGTAACTCTTACAAGAACTTTATGAACTAGATGCTATTTCTCTCCCACTTTCAGAACCAGTAAGTGAAGCACAGACGACATGATTACCTTCTCCAGACCAGAGAGGCAGTGGTCAGTGACAGACCAGTTTGGTAAGCAGACCTTAATCCAACATGGTAGGTATAGGGTGACCAGTGCTGGGCAGAGGGGACTCATGGTCTCCCTCACTCTAGGCTCCATGCTCATAGTAGTACCATCTATGAGAGCCTTCAGATCTAGGGGGGGGCCTTGAGACCCAGCTCAATCAGACCAGCTTGCTGAGGTCAAATGTTCAAAGTGCAGTGGATTCTCACTGATGTTGGCTAGGGGACCAGGAAGCTGTGGCATGGTCCTGGTACCATAACCTCTATTGACACCAGGCTGGCATCCTTACAAACTCGTGTTTCCTAAAACTCATCACTTCCTTTTTCTCTCGTGCCCTCTGACCCTTTCCTGCCAAACAAGAAACTCAAACATGGAACATGAAGATCATAGCTGCTACTTAGGCAGATTCAGCCTTCAAAACAGGGCATAATCTTTCAGGGTTACAGCCCCAAAGCTCACCCTCTAGAACAGCCCCCAAATAAGAGTCCATGTGGAAACACCCCCAGGGGTCTCTCTGAGGGTCTTTCAAGGACAACGGTTGGTCTCCACATTGACAGATGGGCTGCCATCAGGCTCTGCCCCCCCCAGCTGGGATTCTGTCACCCTCTCAGAGACCTTGAATCACTGCCCCTCACCCACCACTGGCCTCACAATTCCCTTCTCCTGCCTTGTTCAAGCGGCAACCCCCAACCACCACCCAACACCTCCTCTCACTGCATCCCCACCTTTGGATTTCTCCTCAGGGTCTCATCAACATCACAGTTGTTCAGGACTTGATTGTGTCTCTGTTTCTGCTCTGTCCCCTAAAAATATAACTCCCTGGGCACAGCAAGTCTGTTTGCTTCACCTCTCTGTCCCATCTGGGGCAGCACACCCCAACACAAGCCCTTTATGAATATTGCTTAGAGAACTGAAGCAGGATAAGTGTGCCCTATTGGGGAGGCCTGAGGATGTGGGGAGGTTGAGGGAGGGCAGGTAGAAACCAGGAGGACCCTCCGCTTACTCTTGGCCCCTGAGGCTTTCACAAGGTCAAGAACCAGTGAAGACAGTGCTGGGGGAGCAAAAGCTAAGCAGGCCATGGAGGAGAGGAGTGATTCGGCAGCTCTCGGGACAGGTGCAGTTTTCTAACAGGGCAGTTTGCAGGGCAGACGATCAAGGGCTTCAGAACTTACCACGTTCTGAGGGACAAACACATTAAGATATAAGCAGTCTTCATCGACCCCAGGAGACTCGAGCGTTCTAGTGCCTGGCTGCCAGCAGCTGGCCCTGGGGATACAGACTCATGACTTCTGGGGCAACCATCAAGGATGCATGCCTCATCCTCCCCTCTTGCCCACCACCCAATGCCCAGGACCCACTGCCCCATCCAAAGGCCCAGTGGCCCAATAGCTCTGCAGCTATTAGCAGCTTTGGGCAATGGGTAGAGGGAGTGGTGAGGACGTGGAAGGAAAGGCAGGATGCCCCCCACCCTCTCTGCCACAGGCCATGGAGGAACTCTTCCAGGGATAAGGTGCTAACTCAAGACAGAGAAGGGGAAGGTGCATGTTGCTGGGGAACTTGACCCTTCCTTGCTCCACATGTACAGCCCCACTGCTGCCTGTGGAGTCAGACCTGCTTTCTGCATCAGTACAGAGTCCAGGTGTGCCAGGCAGAGTGTGTCCGGGCACAAGAGCTGAGACCACATCACCACAACTGGGACACGCCCAGTGGCAGCATGATGGTACCTGCCCCAGGGGTGACTTTACATGTTCCCCGAGCCTCGTTTGTGCTAGACTCTGAGAAGGCAAGTTCTTTAACTGTGCTGCACTCAGAGCCCCACCTGTCACATGGCTCTGCCCCACATGCTAAAGCACTCTGATTAGGGCACGTTTATTCCTCTAGTGTCTCCATGCTGGAGACCTACAGTGGCTTTCTTAACTTTCTCATCACTGCCTGCATTCAAGACTCTGATGCCCCTTGCTTGGAGTATTGAAGAGCTCCCAGGCCTTCACTCTTTCTGGTCCCGGGCTGTGGACCTGCCTACCAGTCAATCATGGGTGGCGAGGGACAGCGCAGGTGCAGCTGCCTCAGGAGCCAGAGGGGTCTGTCAAAGCTGGGAAGGGGAGAGATTGGAGAATGATGCCCTTTCCCTGGGTACTGTGAACACACACTGGTCAGAAAAATGGTAAAATCTCCAAAGTGTCAATTGTTTAAAGTGGTGTATGCCATGGGAGGGGAAAGTGAAATGGAACATGGTTGATGAGGGAGGAAGATAGAATTTGAATGTTTTTCCTTCTTTTTATTTTTTTATTTTTTTAATTTTTATTTATTTATGATAGTCACAGAGAGAGAGAGAGAGAGAGAGAGAGAGAGAGGCAGAGACACAGGCAGAGGGAGAAGCAGGCTCCATGCACCGGGAGCCCGACGTGGGATTCGATCCCGGGTCTCCAGGATCATGCCCTGGGCCAAAGGCAGGCGCCAAACTGCTGCGCCACCCAGGGATCCCTGTTTTTCCTTCTTTTTAAAGGCTCCTTTTAATATTGTTCCTTTGTGGGGGGGGGGGCAAAGTCCTTTTAAAATGTTTTTCTGGGGTGCCTGGGTGGCTCAGTCAGTGAAGTGTCTGCCTTCAGCTCGGGTCATGATCCCAGAGTCCTAGGATCTAGTCCTGCATCCAGCTCCCTGTTCAGCGGGGATCTGCTTCTCCTTCTCCCTCTGCTCCTCCTCCACCTTGCTCATGCTCTCTTGCTTACTTGCTGTTTCAAATAAATAAATAAAGCCTTTAAAAAAAGTAAATAAATACAATGTTTTCCATTAGCTCAGGTGCCTTTCTCTGTCTGCTGTATTTCTCAGCCCCATCAAAGTCAGCTGTGGCCAGGAGGCTGACTTCCAGCTACTGTCAAACCGGTGCATGTCACATAGGCACCCAAGCTACCTGCAGCCATGGCCCATAGAGGTCTCCCATGTAGACCCTTCCAAAGTGTCTCTTTCCTGGATTCAAAGTCAAGGAATGTTCATGCTGAAGAAGGAGGAGCCTACAGAGCCTGGGTCCCCGAATCACCGCATGGAGCAGAAACACATCGACGCCTCTATCACTAAATGCACTTTATAGGGGCAAGGTAATGATATTCGGAGGGGTTCATCTGTTAGAGCACTTAATGCCACCTTAAGCAATTTGCTGCCCACCCCCACTCGCTACTCACACTGAAACTCACTGCCCTGCTACCAAGTCTCACTCTGACAGATTCGAATGGGAGAGGAATTCTCTGGGCATTCACTAATATGATTCACTAGATCCTCACCGTGGCTTGGTGGCATCCCAGGACCCTGTCCAGTTCAAGGGCTCTGGCGCCCGGAAGCGGCTCTCTGCCAGGGGTGGGGTGGCATATGGAACTCCCAGGAACTGATCCACTTGCTTCCACGAGGTGCCCACCTGGATGGCCTGGGACCTGCCCAGCAGCTGGCCATGGGGCGTGATGGTCACAGAAGGTACAGATGTCCCAAAGCTGAGCAGAGGGATGTCTGTGGGGAAGGGGTCCACAGGGGAGAGGGGAACAGACAACAGTGGGTACTCTGTTCAAACAAAACACTGCTTTCTGCACCTTAAAAACATCAGTAGTTCATTCAGACCCCAGAAACCCAAGTCGAGCCAGATTACTTTTCAATGTGAAGAAACAATTAATAGCAAATACAGCTGATGTTTAGCAGGCACTGAATGTCCACAGAGCATGGCACTAATCCCTTCTGTACGTGTGCTGCCTCACTGATTTCTTCCCAGCTACAGGCTAGGCAGGGCCTAACCCAGGCCTGGGACCCCTTACTCATCACTCGGGGGCCAGATGTGAGCTTCATTCAAAAGTACTTGGACGTTTAAAACCACAGAGGAGCACAGAAAGTGCGATGCTCAGCCAATGCCCCCGGAGGGTCTGGAGTCAGGCCCCACCATCAAACACATTGCTAACTTCTGGCTACTGATAAGGTAAGGTATGAATCATTCATACTAACAGAGATGAATATGATTTCTTCAGTCACTTGAGGTCAGATTTTGCACCAAATAAGTGTGCTGCAAACTCACAAAAAATTTTTTTTTCAAAGTCTTAAAACTCTGGGATTCCCGAATTGCAGTGGAAGAGCTGTGAGCCTGTGCTTGTGTATCGCTGGTAAGAAAACAGATTTAAGGGCCAAGGGTGAGTAGCCGCCAGGACTTCCAAGTGTCAGATTCAAAAGGTTTCTGTACCCCGACTGAGGCCATGGCCTATTCACATGGGTCAAGGGCCAGCTTGGAGCCCCTGACCCTCCCCCCTCAATGCCCTCCCTCTTTTTCTTCACACCCCACCTGGTTCCATCTAGCCTGTTAAGCCAAAGCTTGCAAAGCTTGTGCCACCTGCCAGCCTGCCTGGGCTGTTCTGCCTCCAAAACCTCCCATCCCATCCTTGTAATGCTAATCACCACATGCATCAGGCTCTCTCTCTCTCTCTCTCTCTCTCTCTCTCTCTGCAGTTGCAGTTTCTTATCTCCTGGATCACATTTTCTTCCATTCAGTGATTGAGTCAATCAACTGTTGTTGGGACCCTGGCTCCATGCCAGGTACCATTTTCAGGGATTTGGAACTGGCCTACGTCTGATTGCCCACAGTGTTCAGGGCCCTGCACAAAGGAAACACTGAATGCTGGTGAAGAGATGTTCTCTCTCTTTCTCAAGCTTGCTCTCTCTCTCTCTCTGCCTGTGTGTGTGTGGGGGGGGTGGCACCTACCATTTCCTGCAGGTGTGTTTGGTTTGCTCGGCTCCACTGTTGGCTGCAAGAGCTCTGCCACTTGCTCTGCAGCTCTGTGTACATCTCCTATGCACATGAGCACAAACCAGGAGTACAGGAGAAAAGGCAGATGGACACGCAGAAGTCCACCCATTCCTCAAATTTGGTGCAATGCAGTGGTTCAACTGGAGGTGATTCTGATCCCAGGGGACATTTGATAATGTCCGGAGACAGTTTTGGTTGTCATCAGGGTTGCAAGAGATGCTAGCTACTGACATCTAGTGAGTAGAGGCCAGGTATGCTGCTAAACATCCCACAATAAAGAGCACAGGCCTCACAGCAAAGAAGCATCTGGCCCTGGATGTCAACAGTGTGAGGCCTGAGTACGCTGGGGATGGTGTGGGCTTAGGACTCCCAGACCACTGAGGAGCATCATGGGGAGGAACCAATGCACAATCCCGGGAGGCAAGCAGGCCTGTGTTTTACCTTATGCCCCAGCTACTTTGGGGGAAACTTCCTAATTCTTCAGATGCTTAATTTCCTCCTATGAAACAGGAAGGGTAGCAGGCCCTACAGCACAGACATGTTGGGGCTAAATACAGGGTACCTGTGATGCTCCAAGCCCAGTGCCTACACGTGGTAGGGGCTCAACATGTGAGTGAATGAATGAATGAATGGAAGGGAGGGAGGAAGGGAGAGATACAGGGAAGGTTCAGAAATGAAGAAAAAGAAAAAAAGAAAAAAAGAAAAAAAGAAAAAAAAAGAAAAGAAAAGAAAAGAAAAAAAGAAAAGGAAAGAAAGAAAAGAAAGAAGGAAGGAAGGAAGGAAGGAAGGAAGGAAGGAAGGAAGGAAGGAAGGAAGGAAGGAAGGGAGAGAGAAAGGAAAGAAGGAAGGTTGGAAATAGTGAAGAAAACTCTCTGTTGCAAAAAAACCTGCAGTGCTAGTTAGAACCCAGCATGGAAGGAAAGAGTCGCATGTTCTAATCTGGCCTCAGTCACAAGTCACAGCTGATCTCAGCCCACAGTTCCTTCTCACAAGATTTCCTGCTTCAGTAGTAAATCACAGGACCTCGGGCAAGTAAGTATTCAGGACCGCGGGTGCTAAAGGGCCAGAACCTTCAGACTCTGTCCCTCTGCTCCACAGGGAAAGGAGCCACATTTCGTGAACATGGCACCCTCTGAAAGAGGGAGCAAAGACGCAAAAATTACAAATGCTAAAGAATTTTGAAGGAATGCAAGCCTGCTTTCCCACGGACAGTGGTGTTTGGTGTTCAGCCCTCCCTCCAGAGGCTGCCCAACGAATCCCAGACTGAATGAGATCCAACACGGGGAAAATGTGCAGTCCTCCCTTTTGAAATGTTTTCCAGAAAATCATGGGTTTGCCCTACATTTAGGCCACATGACTACATAAGTGAAGGAAATGATCAGTAGCCATGTGTGTACACAAGATGCAGACCGTGTCCATGCACCTACACATGGGCACACATCTTCAGTCGGAGGCAAGCTTTTCACACTGACCTGGAGTTCCACAGAACTAAGAGAGAAACAGTTTATTTCTTTTGTTTTTAATGGAAACTAAACCCCAAGGCCAGGCATCTGTCCTCAGCAGGATTACCATGCAGATCAGCTACACGATGGGGGCAATGTCCTACTGAAATCCAACTTGACCAAATAATATAAATGTCTACATCAAGATGAGACTTGGGATTGTAGGCCAGAGACCACAGCATACAGGAATCAAAGCATCCCCAGTCCTGGGGAGCACTCTTACGGTCTAAAGGCTGAGGTGGAGGAGGGGGCACAAGAGAAGGATACCACTGGATCAAGATAGGCCTGGGGATACCTGCACTCTAAGGCCAGTGGGACCAAATCCAACTGCTCCCTGGTTTTGTGAATAAAATGTTATTGGCACCCAACCATACCCACTGATTTTTGTATCTTCTGTGGTTGCTTCCTTGCCAGAGTGGCAAAAATGAGCAGTTGTAACTGATACATAGAGTCTAAAATATTTATTTGGCCCTTTACAGAGAAAGGGCCCACCTCTTGTGTTCTAGAAGATAAGATGGCTGAAGTAGGCAACATTTCAAAATTCACTAATTTCATCTCCTAAGCATGTCTAACAGGGGAACGGCTTCCCCCAGTCCTCCAGCTCTCAGGCCCCAAATTATACGGGTTGTACCGGTTTCACTTAGTGATGGATTTCTATTTTGTTCTCCTCTGGCTGGTTTCATTCCTGTCTCCCCGGCACCTAACACAACATCTGAAACATAACAACGCCTTCCTGAATGTGGTCAAATAAAACGGATCCGAGAGCAGCTGCCCTCTCCACGGTGACCATGATATTGTAGTTAGATGATGTGGTTTTGTGCAAGTGGATTGCATCTAGAGATAGGAGACCTGCCTCCAAGCTCCCATTCTGTCATCATTGGCTGGGCAAAATCAAAGAAGTAACTTCTCTGGGCCAGAGTCTCTCAATCTCTAAGCTGGGGATAAAACCCTCCTTATGTGGCTACCTCACAGGACTGGAGGGAGGACCAATTGAGATAAGGTAGGGGACAGAATTTTCTAAACTAAAATGGTAATAAAAAATAGCCTATTTAATTATTTTACTAAGAAACTCAAAGGTTCAAATGGCTTCCATAACTCAAATAAATGAATAAAAGTGGCATAGAGAAGCTCTAGCTTAGAAGTAGGGTTTTCACCTTCCTTTAGTCACTCTCAAATGAATGTCACCTAACCCAAGAGAACTTTGGCCGATTTTTCCTTAAGAACCTCAAAAGCCACTGCCCGCAAGTCACCACACACTTGGATAGTCCCTTCCAGCTATATCCAGGCTCTCTGGAAGAGCCTCAGAGGCATAGGCTGGGACTCACTCAGCTTCCGGTAGATGTGGGTGGCCTCCTCGCGGAGCAGAAGTTGGCAGTTCTGGGCCTGCAGGCTATGTGTGCAGATCTGGGCATCGGCATAGAATACACACCTCACGGCACCAGGTTGGGCTCGCAGAGTGGTAACAAGGCAGGCCTGGTGACGGGAACATTCTACAGAGTAAGAGAACAACAATGAGGCTTGGGCTTCAGAGAAGGCACCTTAGCCATGCATCCATCCAGTCATGCATCTTTGAATCCAGGCATCATCTATTCATCCACCAGCTCACCCATTCATCTAGTCATGCATCTATAAATCCTGCAACTATCAATCTATCCAACTAATCATGTATCTGTGCATTCATCCCTCTATTCACCCATGCATGCAAGCATCCATGTCTCCATCCATCCATCCATCCATCCATCCATCCATCCATCCATCCATCCATTTCTCCATGCATCCATGCATCCATGTCTCCATCCATCCATCCATCCATCCATCCATCCAACTATCCATCTCTCCATGCATCCACACATCCATCTATCTATGCATCCATCCATCTATCCAACCATGAGTCCATCTATACATCCACACATTCATCCAGCCATGCATACATGCATTCATCCATGCAATCACTTACTTATTCATCAGAACACCTACTATACATCCCTGACACTGCCAGGAGCTGGGACTAGAATTGTGTTTGGAGAGAACCTAACTCTCCCATCAATCTATTTTCCACACAAAAGTCAAGCTTTTGAGAGTTTAATTCACAAATATGCTCTTGTCGTGCCCTTGTTTGAAGCAACTTCATGCCTTCTCATTGGCCTTGGATTAAGTCATACCCGACAAGGCTCTCCATGTTCCAGCCCTTGCCTTCTTCTTTAGCCTCAGCTCCCTTTCTAGCTCCCCTATTATATCCACTATTTTCCACCAGGGATTATGTCCTTTCCCAGGTGTACCAGGTCCTGCACTAGATAATTTAAATTATTCAAAGCATTCAGGATTTTTGGTTCTAAGAACAGCTGTGAAGATGGTGTTGACTCATTCACTTGGGAAAGCTATGAACTTGGTAATGGCCTTATTCATAGCCCACTCTGTGCTATGGCAGTACTCAGAGTTGTACAGTGCACAACCTATACATCTATACGTGGCCCTTTCTATAATATGTGCATATTGCTATCCAACCTTGAAGGTGAAATGATTCATGGACTTAAAGAATTGGAGGAGTACAAATGTTATCCAATCTCAAGCTCTTGCAGAAGTTAAAATCTTTGTAGAACACCTCTAACAAATCATTATCTAACTTTTAAACTTTTAAACTTTTTTTAAATACCAGTAACCGGAAACCCGCTAAAAGAAATACACCTCTGTGGACAGTTTTGCATATTAGAAGCTTCTTTATATTGCATTGAAAAATGTCTCTTGAAATTTGAGTTTTACCCATAAGCCTTAGCTTTGCCCCAAGAGCCTGGCCAGGACAACTATATTTCTTCCTCGCCATGATGGCCCATCTATAATATAAGTCATAGTTTCTGCTCATCTCTTCTGTCTCAGACTAGCCCCTTAGATCCTTCCTCTCATCGTCTTCTGATCTGGCTCAATGTTGCTCATTTTCCAGCCGGCTTAGCCCATTGGAGACCTTGACTATGGGCTGTTCCTGCAGGAGGATGAGGAGAGTGCAGAGAAGGACCCACCCAGGGTCTCCCTTCTCTGGCACTCCAGGTCATCTTGGGGTCTCCCAGGTGTTTCTGAGATTAGGATCCTGAGTAGCACTGTGTGAGGCCCCATCCCAATGCAACCACCCTACCCGGGTCTGGGGAGCGGTGGGAAACTTCCCTTACCCAGCAGACAGAAGTCTCTAGCATCAGAGAAGTCATTGGTGGTGGCAGTGCTGACGTGAGCAACATCAAAGTTCCTGATGGACGAGTCAATAACTACAGCAGAGGGAGCCAGGGACTGCCAGGAGCCCAGAGTGACTAGGAGAGAGAGCAGGGGACATTAGTCGCACACAGCCTCCACCTGTGTTCTGATGATGAAGACAAGGGGGTGCCACCTGGTGCCTTCAGAAAGCAGCACCAGGGCATCCTCCTTGCAGCCTCCATTCTCATGTGACCTCATCCTTGAAACAGTTTCCCATTTTACAGTGATTTATCAAGAGTTTTTATGAGCCATGTTCTGTGCTCAAGCCTACAGATAGGTAAAAAACCTACAGAAAGGTAAAAAACAAAGGATAACAAAAGCATGGCTGTTTCTCTCAAGGAACTCACAGAACTCAAAAGACTAAAAAAAAAAAAATGGCAAGGCGAGCATCATAATGCAGGCGTTACATGGCAATCATCAGAATGAAGGTAAGGGACAGTGATAATCAGATGTGTCAGGGTTGTTGTGTGATGCTGTGTGGAGTGCTTCCCACACACCAGAATCCTCCCCAAGCCTCAGATGGAGAAAAGACCACTGTCCTCCATAGCGGAGCTGTGGTGTGCTGTCCGGGCCTCCTTTCAGGACCCAGCCTCTCATTTCCCCAGTGTCGGGAAGCTCGTGTCTGGAGGCTCCCAGCCAAGTCCCCTCCAGGAACTGCCTGTGGTCTTGGCGAGATGCTTCCCCTCCCAGGGTCAGTGTGTGTCTTGAAACTAGTCCATGTGGGTATGCGAAGGCCGAGCCACCTGCCTCAAGACGGGACAACGGTGCAGGGCCAGCGCCGCTTCAGAGCTCGCCATGGGATCCACGGGGCCGTGTGGTTTGCTGGGCCTGGAAGTCCTACCTCTCCCCCTGCTCATTCCCACCCCCGCACTTCCTTACAGGGGCCACTCCCATGAGCCCCCCACGCATGAAACTTCCTGCATGCAAATTTCCATCACTGAGCTTGTTTCCAGGAAAACGGCAGCTAAGACATCCTCTTTAAAGATGAATGAGATGAAGCACAGAGAGGTTAACTGGGCTTGCCACAGCCCCCTACCCGTCCCCCAAGAGTGCCATTCTTTGGGGGCGAAGCAACCATGAAACTTGGTCCTTGCATGCACCCAGCCCATGCCCTCCTGGCTCAGTGGGGTTGCTCCCACAATCTATACATCTGGTCCACCAACAGGGTGGGACGTCCAGGTGCTGCTGCCTGACAGATAGCTTGGCACAGGTACAGAGTCCTGCCAGAGCACCAGCGCCCCTGTGAGGACAGAGGTATCCTGAACAGGGACCTGGAGCTTCTACTCTGAGGAGGGACCATGGGTGGAGGTGGACGGGCACATCCTCTGTCCACAGAGAGCATGAAAGGGGGCAAAACGCTGCCTCCCGTCATAGGCCTGTGTGATCACCCAGAGTGCTGGTCCTGGCACCTTCATGATCTGTTCAGTGGGTGCATCCTTAGAGTTACTGGAGAAAAATCTAGGTATTTACTTACTCTTTCTTTCTTTCTTTCTTTCTTTCTTTCTTTCTTTCTTTCTTTCTTTTTTTTTTTTTTTTTTCAGAAGACCCCAGCAGTGTATGCTTCTAACAAATACCTGTGAGCATTTCCTTTGTGCCAGGAGAGCAGCAGGATGAACACTGGTGTAGGTGTAGCGCTTTACAGTTTACAAAGTGCTGCCACTCATCAGCTAAGTGCTTTAAGGGTGTCACTCCACTGTGTTAGGGTCTTCAGTCAAATGCAAACCGTCATTACATCTGATCCCCATGGAGGGAGCTTCAAGATCCAAGCGCCGAATGAGCGGTGGGGTAGGGGCTGTAAGGCCTCCTCCACAAACATATAGTCAGAAGCTGGGAGAGGTTACGTGGCTTTCCAAGAACACAGAGCTGGCCATGACCAAGCCAGAGAGACAGAACCTGGCCTCTTGGTTCCCAGCCAGTGCTCCTTTCATCCCCTCCAAGCTTCCTAAACAGCTGAGTGCCCTTTCTGAAAAATTCTCCCCAGGTAGGAAGATGTCTTTTTCTTGGACAGTACCATGCTCTTAGCTATATGAGGAAGCCTGTCATTTTTATCTCAAAACTGCCTTTGACACCCAGAACACTAAATTTAGAATGGCAAATAAAGTAGCAAAACAACCTAGCACCGTGCTTTTTCTTCTTAATTTGAAAAAAAAAAAAAAAAAGAAAAGAAAAGAAAAAGAAGGGCGCCTGGGTGGCTCAGTCCGTGAAGCATCTGCCTTCGGCCCAGGTCATGATCCCAGCGCCCTGGGATTGAGCCCCGCCTTGGGCTCCTTGGGGAACCTTCTTCTCCCTCTCCCTCTGTCTGCCGCTCCCCATTTGTGCACGCTCTCTCTCTCTCTGTCAAATAAATAAATAACATCTTTAAAAAATTAAAATTAAAAAAAGAAAGTAACAAGAAAGACAAAAGGGGTTTTTTTATCCAAAGAAAGTGCCAAATACTGTTTCCAGACTTCTGATGGAGCCGGCCAGAGAAGGTGAACACCCATACTTGTCCTGGAACGGCGGGGCCGTCCTCAGAATCCAGAGCCACGTCTTTCTGACCTTGGGGTCTGGCTTCCCTGCAATAGACGCTGGGCTTTCATTATCTTTAAGCATCCTCCACGCATTACTATTTTCATGGTCAGTACAAGTGGCATTTCTGCAGCGTGACCAAACGGAGCTGAGTATTTTTAGATGGTGGGGACACTGCAATTTCACAGAAGATGTATGATGGGGTTTTAGGACCAAACTTGCCAATTATGGTCTTAAAATGGAAGCCTTGGCCGCACTCCGTGCTTAGCTTGATGTCTGGGGGAAAGCGCTATAATTGATGGGTGAATTTCGTCTCCAAAGTGAGAGCTCGTCTGTCGCCATCCCGGGGCCTGGAGCCAAGTCTCTGCCACACCCTCTTCCTGTCCCCTTCCCCCAGCTGGCAGGGACCCAGGACCAGCCACTGCTGTTGTGCAGAATCCAACATCTGGGGTTCACGCAGCTCATGCAAATTCTGAGACCAGGCTCTTTGTGAATGCAAAAGATGATGAAGCAGGAAAGCTAGGGGGTCTTGGTGGCATTTCGAGGGACTTTACTATTTGCCAAGAACCGGGCAGCACCAGTGCATTTAACATTCACGAGATCCAGGAACAGCCCCAGAGGGCTTAGCTGATAAGAGTCAGTGCCTGGGCTGGAGCCCAGCTCCTTCAGGTTCAGAAACCGTGCTCCACCTCACTGCCAGCCCTCCTCTCCAGATGAGCGCGGTGGTAGCTGCTTTCGGGCCTGCCCAAGGGCTGCTCTCTGTGCCATATTCATTAGCGTTCATTTTTCTCTTTGGTTTAAAATATATTTGACAGATTGCAATGCCAGCATCGCTTACTTTGGAAAAAATCATCTCCCCTGGAATTTGAAATGCCACGTTCATCAAATTAAATACTTCTATAAGTGAATTTTGTCAACCTTTTCTTTTTCTTTCTTTTTTTAATATTTTATGTATTTATTTATCTGACACAGAGAAAGAGAGAGAGAAAGTGCCTGCACAAGCAGGGGGAGGAGCAGAGGGAGAGGGAGAAGCAGACTCCCCACTGAGCAGAGAGCCCGACTCGGGGCTCAATCCCAGGACCCCAAGAGCTGAAGGCGACACTTCACCAACTGAGCCACCCAGGTGCCCCAACCTTGTGTTCTTCACTCATTTCTTTGTAAATTCTAGCTCGACCCTCCCGCTGCTTAAACTAGTCACCGTGTAATACATTTTACCAACAAATGGGAAAAGCCTTCCCATGTTATTTCTCTTTATAAAATATTCCTTGGTTATTTGGGGTTATTTATTCAACTCGATGAAATTCAGAGCCATCTTATCAAGTTTCCTAAAAGCTCCTTTGGGATATTGATTGGAATGGCCTTAAAGTCAAAAACTAACTTGAGAAAAAGATTTTGGATTTTATTATGTTTAATGTTTGATGTCACGAAGGACAGAATGGAATATTTTTCCCCTGTTATATTTTTAAAAGGGCTACTGTTGGAGTAAAGGAAAGCTATTTGCGTGTGTTTATTTTCCAACGGGATCCTGAACTCACTCAATGGAACCCACAGACCTGGTTGAGAGGCAGGCTCTTCTCCATGTGGCTCCTTTGGTAACGGGGCCCAATCTAGAGCACAGGTACAGCAGGGACCTGCCTGGGCAGGTGAGGCTGGCTTGGCAGTCCTCTGCAGTAACCGATTTAGTTCTGTATTTATCCATTCAGTCAACAATTCCCCCTACATTCCAGACACTGTGCCTGATAGCAAAACAGAGGAAGCCTGGAAAAATAAGTTAATTGGGTAAAATGCTTAGGATCCTTCCTATTTACCATCAGTAATTCTCAAATTCTGGAGAATATCAGAATGGCTCAAAGAACTTGGTACGGACTCCAAAGCCCAGGCACTGTCCCCATGTCAATGAGCCTAGGCCTCTGTGCTCCTTATTAGCTTTCCGGATGACTCTGACCTCTGACACATGACCACGTTGAGAACAATGGCCCTACATGGCCTCTGAAATACTCCTTTTGGTTTCTTCCGATGTGGCCATAATGGATGGGCAAAACAGCTTAGGCTCCTGAAAAGAGACCGTTCTGGGTTCAAACCTCACTTAGGCTGCTGCTGCGTGTCCTTGGGCAAGCTCCTTAACCACTCTGAGAAACTCAATTATTTAAATAATCACACCTTTGTGTTAAACACCTCCCTTAGTCCCACTCTCGTAAACACAATGCCTCCGAGTGAATGACACATGACCGCTGACATCCTCAGCCCCCTTTACTCTGAGTCCCTTTGAGTCAGACCTTGGGAAATCAGTCCTTTCCTCCAGAGCAGGGAGAAAGGGGAGCAGGAGGGGGAACTAACCAGAGAAGAGGATGGCTGGCACCTCTAAAAGGACTGTCCGGCCTGGTAAGAACGGATGCCTCCTGGGGTACCCAGGACCTCACCGCCCTGCATGCTCTCTGGCTGTGTGAGATCCTGCAGCCCCCAGGGGAGAAGGCGGCGGGGAGGGGGGTGGGGGGATGATGGGCCTGCCCCGAAGTTGCCTGAAACCAGAGGATGGGTGAACACATCAAGGAGCTGTAAGGAATGGTTGGCCCTGAGCGTAGGTCATATGTGAGCCCTACGTAATGAAGCAGCCAGTCCCTGGAGTTTATCCCAAGCTCCCCAGCCCGCAGCTCTGCGACTTTGAGCGACCCCCTCTGAGCCTCCGTTTCCTCATCAGCAAAATGGGAATATCATGAGCTCCTCCCCGTCCTGGCGTGGTAGCCAGAAACGAGTCACTTGTGATCTGGGACTGGCAGGCACGGGGCGCAGAGCTTGGTGAACACAGCCACCCCCCAAAACCCCGACCTCTGCTCTCGCTGTGGCTTCTCGTGGCAGGACTGTCACTGTTTTATCAGAGCTATGGAGGCCGAGCCTGACCCAAGTACTGGGGGGTCGGGGTTGAGGGGAGCTCCCTAAGTGGTATAGGAGCCAGTGATACCCTGACTTCACCACGCCTGCCTCCCCTTGCCCCACCAGCCTGGTCCCAGGGCACCTTGCTGCCCGCCCATCGGCCCCTCACCCCTGCCTTCTGGCCCCCTGAGTCCTCGATCTGGTCCTAGGCACAGTGGAACTGGACAGTGTGCCTGCCTGACTAGCTGCTGGGCCTCAGTTTCCACAGCAGACCTGCTGCTGAATATAGAGACAAGGTTTTATGAGCTCAGCACAACCCAATATGAAACCTCATGGCCCCTGGTCCTACTGTTATCCCCACCCCCGTGTTCTTCCTCCTTGCCCTGCCACCACCATGTCCCACCCAGAAACCCTGGCCTCCCATGGCCTCACCTTGTCCTGTCCTCCTTCTTCCTGCCTGGGCTCTCTGAAAACCGTCCCTTCTTTTCCATCCAGATTCTGGCCTTGCCAATTCCACTGCACCTGTTGATACTCCAGTAACTGAGACCCAGATGGGTCTCCCTCCTGCCAGTCTTGCCCCTCTCAGGCCGCTGTCACACTAGGGCCGGGGTCACCTCCCAATCTGATGGCCACGCTCACCGACTGGCATCCTCCAGGAAACAGGCAAACCTGTGGTGGGCAGGGCACTTCCACTAGTTGTCCAGCATCATCGTGCCCCCTGCTTTTATAGGGTGGGCCTGGATGCTCTCCACTCTCACCCAGACCCCTATCTCAGATAGGGGGCATGGAGCCACAGGGAAGGAAGGTCACAGAGCATTCCTCACAGTCACGGGGGAAGGGTCGGGGCTGTGCTGTCTTCCCCTCCTGGGCCCTCCGCCCCAGCACCAAAAGCACTCTCTCCCACTCTCTACCCACACCCCTCATGGTGGTGGGAAGGAGTCCGGGCAACGCTTTCATATATAAAGAGCTAAGTATCACATGGCTCAGGTGGTAAGGCCACAGAGAACATGTTCCTGGAGGTAAGTGATGCTGCTAGTCCATTAGCACAGGGGAAAAAGTGGCCCTGCAGGGAATGTCACATGGCTTCTGTCCTCTGTGATGGCACATAGCAGCAACAAGCGTCACCAGCTAGTGGGCAGGCATTACGTGTTTATAAATTGCAAGATGATCTGATTCCATCTTACGATACTTTCCAGAGATGAGCAATATTATCCCTATTTTACAGGGGAGAAAAGCGAGTCTCAGAGAAGGCCAATGACGTGCCCAAGGCCACAGAGCGAAGGGGCAACTAGTCAGCATTTGACCCCAGCTCAGCCCTGCAGCCTTGTATTGCACTGTGCATCGCAGAGCTGTGGAGGGTGGGTGAGGGCAGAGCAAAGGGAGGGCCGAGGGCAGCCGAGAAGCAGGTGTCAGGGGGGTGGCAGGGTGGGTCCCTCTATGACTCTGGGGCAGCGTGGGCTGCAACCCTGACCTAGGCCGGCTTCTGAGAATATCGAAGTACTTCTGCTCCCTTCTGGAAAGCACTGTATTCCTGCTTAACTTAGACTAAGTAAAACCAAAATCACTAGACTATTTTCAAATACATGGAAATCATGCTTCATTCTTTTTCTTCTTTTTTTCTTCTCTTCCTCCCCTTCCTGTCTTTCTTTCCAGATACCAATTAAAGGTGGAAATATGGATTTTGAATTCAAGGCTTAGAGGTTTTTTTTTTTTTTTAACCAATAAAAATAGCTTTAACCCCAGTCCAACCCCCAACGAGACACACACACACGACTGCAGACCCACACGGCTACAGGAGAGATAGGTCTGTGGTTGGCTGGCTGAGAAACCAAAGTTTCTGCTCTGGTCGTCTTTTTTTTTTTTTTTTCTCTCTCACTTGAAAACTGGGAAAGTGCTTCCTGGTGTTTCTGAAGCACATCCCAGTGCAGAAATGTCAAACCAGTAGCAAACACCTCTCCAACATTCGAATAATCACAGACCCATTTTTAACGTGAAAAGATCTTAGGATTTTCTGAAGAATCACCAAGAGTAAAGATAATGATGAGCGCAAGCTCTAAAGCATCCCAAGGCTCACAGGATCCTTCCTATTTTTTGTGCAATCAGAATGAGAAAGAATTCCTTCCAGCTCCTTGGCACGTATCAAAGAGCTGGGTGCAGAAAATGGAGAAAGCATGAGGGATGTTGGAGATGGTTCCCGTGCCCAGGCTGGCTGGCTGGGGTCAAACATGCACGGTGGAAGCTTTTTGAGCAGGAAGGGAAGAGTGCTTCAGTCACCAGCAAGCTGCTATGACCTTGAACGTGAGAAGAATGTAACAGACTCTCTGGTCCTGCTTTCACAGCTTCACGGCCATGAGTACTCACTGGTGGGAAGATCCCCATGTGCCATCATTATGGGATGGGACTCACAGTCAGACTTCCTGATTTCTCGGCAGACACTGTCTTTCGAGTGGGAACCACATCACACTGAGCTGTTCTTGCCCTTGTTAGCACTCAGAAAAAAATAGATGTCCTTTTGATAACAGAGAGAGGGAGAGAGAGAGCCATGCTACCTTGTGATCAGTTGAAAGATGAAAATGGGCCCAGAGCCGCCTGTTGGTCCAGTGTTTCTCCAGAGAGAAATGCCTTACACTTACAGCAGACCCTACTGGGCCTCTTTTGGCATTTTTAACACTAGAAAAATACCTAGAGACACATTCACTTCTGTTCAGCCTCCAAATACCTATTTTTGGTTTTATTTTAGCTTTCCAGCAAGCACGCCTTCATCTTTCCCTTTGCATCTCAAGAGCTTAGCCAAAGGATTACAGTGAGTCCTGTGGGTTGAAATGTGTCCCCTCAAGATTCATACTTTGAAGTCCTAAGCGCCAGGAGTTCATAATGTGGCTTTATTTGGAAATAGGGTCTTTGCAGAGGTCATCAAGTTAATTGAGATCATTAGAATGGTCCCTAATCCCAAACGACTGGTGCCCTTATAAAAAGGGGGAAGTGTGGACACAGAGTGGCACGTGCAAGGAAGGCAATGTGAAGACACAGGGAGGAGATGCCTGTCTATAAGCCAAGGAGATGGTTCTGGAACAGAGCCATCCCTTGTGGCCCTCTGACCAAACCAACCCTGCCAACACCTTGATCTTGGACTTCCAGCCTCCAAAGCTACAAGAGAATAAATTCCCATTGCTTGAGCCCCCGGTTCATGGTATTTTGCTATGGCAGCCCTAGCGGAGGAATATAGTAAGCGAATGGTCAGTAAGAAACATCCTTTCCTTGAGTCACGGAGAGCCTGCTGTGCCTCACTCTTGTGCTCTGACACAGAAATGCCAATCCTGATAATTCTTACCGTGTAAAGTTATCCCTATTCCAACGGCTAATATTAATATGAAGCATCTCCTATTTACTAGACACACTACAAGGTGCTACATGGATTGTTCTATTTCTTCCACGATCGGCCATGTACTCAGAGGTGAACCAGAGGGGTGGCCCTGCACGCTCTAGAGAGGGATCATTCTGGATCCCTCCATCTGACTGAATCTCACTCCTGCCAGCTGCCAGCTCTGGCTTTGGGTACATTACACTCTCAGTTTTAAATATTATCTTGTTTCCATGTATATATTGGAAGAGTTGTGTCACCTGTGTCCTAGGGCAGAGCTTCCCTTATGTTAAGGGTCTCAGTTTACTCCTGATGCTTCTAGCCCTCCTGGGGGTGGGGGCAGGCAGCCAGGGCTGGTCTTCTCACCGGGTTTTACATATGGAGATGTCATCATCCCTCATGTAGTCATGGCATGAAGAAGTCAGTGGGCACTGGACACAGGGTGGGGGCTGAACGGATCAATCCCTACAAAATGCTTGGTGCACAGTAAGTGCTCCATAACACGTATTAGAGATTTGACGCCCTGTGTCTCAGCCTCCGAAGCCAGAGCTCCTACCTCTGGGCCATGTTGCTCGATGCATGAGGGCATATAAGCTTTTGCTTCCAAAATAGGGCATTTTCAACCAAATCATGAACAGTAATAGTCCTGATATGACACTGACACTGCCTCACCTCCCTGGTCTAGACAGTCACACAGCAGGGCATGGTTTCAGGCATGTGGCCCAGGAGGACCAGAAAAGATCCACTGAAGTAACTCAAGGACTTAGGATAAAGCCCACAGAAGACAACAGATCTTCAGGCCAGGCCAGGGGCCAGCAAGATTTTTCTGTTAGAGTCCAGATAATAAATATTTTAGGCTTTGCTGGCTACATTGGTGTCTAGTGCGTATTCTCTCTATATTTTTATACAGTCCTTTAAAAATGTCCAAGGCCCTTCTGGGTTCATGGGTAATACAAAAATAGGCTGCAGGCTATGGCTTGCCAGCACTGGTCTAGAAGGGTCATGGGTTGCAGTTGTATGTGACATGATGGACTGGGGTGGGGAGGGGGTAGGTTGGGGGGGTGTTCTACTTTCTGGGGACCAAAAGCTGCAACAGGCTACTTGAGAGGGAGTTTTGTACTTTCTCCAGAGATGAGGATTACTCTAGAGACACCGTCTGGAAGGCAAAATATCACGCTTTTTGGTTTGTTGTCAGTCGTGCTTCCTGACTTGGCACGTTCAAGTCCTTTTACAAAATGATGATGATCCATTTGCTTTTGTTTTATAAAAATCATCCTTATTTGGTAGAACAAAAAATTGGCGACCATGAGCTGTCCCAGAGTACAATGTAAGCCTCCAATCCAGTAGTAGAATGTAAGCCCACCTGTCTTCTTCACATCCACGTGGCCTTATCCTGGCTCCAGGTCCAGCTTCCTGCTGCTCCCAGATCCCTGAAATTATGCCACTGCTGTCACAGCTGATGCTTGACCCTGCCTCTTCCCTCTCCAGTACTGTGGCCTGAAAACATGGGCCCTTACCATGGTCATAATGGCTCCTTCCCCTGCTTTGTGTCACAACCTCCTGAGTATGGAAAGTTCTAGTCTTTTTCATTAACCACCCTCAACTGGAGATGCCTGGTCATTCTCCCACATTCTTCAAATTCTTTTCTATAATTTTCAGTTGCACCCCAACCCCTGCTAAAATCTTGGGTGGCCTTACCATCTACAAGGGTCTGCTCATCGCTCTGGTCTCAGCTTCCTGCCCTCTTCAGTCCTGGAGACATTTATGTCCACTCACTCCAGCCAAGAATCTCCACAACCAACCCTAATCCTGCCATGGCGCTGGATGCCAAGGCCATTTAAATCTTGTTTTTCCTAAGCTCCACTTGCTGTTCAATCCATGATCCCCATTCTGTCCAACAGTTTTACACTTGATCCCACCTAAACCAGCTCCTGGCTTTCCCTGGGATTCCATTCTCTTCCCCACTCCTCATTATCCCCTTTCATTGGTCTATTGTGAGCCAGGCCACCCATTGGTCCATCTTGTCACCTTCTCTTTTGCCACTGCCCTCAACTGTCTCTCCTCCCAGTTGGATTAATCCAAGGAGCTGCTTTCTCTGCAGCTTTGTTTGGTCAGCTGAGCATGACCAGAGACACTTCCACAGACAGACTGGCACCTTCCCAACATTTGGCTCTCCATCCTCACTTGAACCCTCTACATCTTGGAACCTTAGTCCATGCCCCCTTCTAGTCTCTGCAACCACTGCCCCCAGTGCTTGCTGCTCCATCCAGCAAAGGGCCCGTGTCATCAAGGACCGGGCATGCTCAGCAGGTACCCAGCTTCTTGCTTTTTAGAAAAAAGACGGATTGTCATCAACATTGGCCTCAACTCTGCGTCTCCCTCTCCACTCTCTATGAACCACCCCATCTTTCTCTCTTTCTCCTAAATGGAGGAAGGATGGCCAGTTCCCTAATCTGTGCTCTAGAGCTAGTTCTTTTTCACCCCCTCAGGGGCAACCACAACCAAGTACACCCCCAGTCCAGCCTCATTCCCTTCCCTCCTCTGCCTTCAGCCTATCCCTAGAAACTGACACTTTACTCCTAGCATAGAAACATACTCAAATGTGGCCCCCAAACAACATGTTACTCTAACCCACATCTCTTAACTCAGGGTTTGGATTTTAGGGGCTGATTTCCCTGCAAATATAGACCAAATCTGTTATGCATGGGTGGGGATTCTGTTTCAATACATCATCAGGGGTGGCTCATGACCTAGAAATGGATGGGTACCACCGAATGCATCACCTTCTTTCTTAGCTGTCAATGTCATTCTTACTTTTTCTTCAGAGCCAACATTCTTAGGAAAAGTTTATAGTTTCCATTTTCTCAAACCACTATCATTTTTTCCCTCATCATCCCACTACATTTGCAAAGTGCTTTCCATGGCTAACCCAAGGAATGTCTGCGGTCCATCCCCATTTTCCTAGAAACTGCTGGTCACATCTCCCTCCCCTGGTTTCCATGACATCCCGCACCACCAGCAAGCCTCCTCTGGCTTCTCTTCTGCTCTTCCCTTCAATGCTGCTGTTCTGCAGGGGTCTGTCCTTGACCTTTACTGTTGATATCTAACACACTTTCCACGGGCGATCTCACTCTCCCCATGACTTAAAATACTGACACATTGATGATTATCAGATTATCTCCAGGCCAGAGGCTTCACCCAAGCCCTATGCTGAGACAGTCCATGCTTACCGGACCCCTCCCAGCAGATGTCCCCAAGAGATCCTGAGGTCAGCATGTTGAAAGCACGAAGACTTACTCTTACTTCCATCCTCACCCACACTCTTCATCTGGTTCCCTTCTTGCATTTTCTGTCTCAAGAACTAGCACCACTACCCATGGGACTCCCCAGCCTGAAATGTTAAACATTGTCCGTGACGGGTATCCAATAGACCGAATATCTGTCTAGAAAGGACATCACAGAAGGAAAGTTAAGATAAATTTTCTTTCATGTCTAAATTTCAGGTTCTACCATTATAAGCCAATACTCTTCCAACACATGCCTTCTGAATTTCTAGCAAAAACATGGCCCCTAAAATAATAAATTAAAAAAAAAAAACATGGCCCCTGAGGTTCCTTGCAATCCTACCCACCCCTTCAGCTACAGCTCGCATCAGTCTGTTCCCTACCATCCCAAACCCACATCTGGAAGTCTAGCAAATCACTCTATGTTGTAGGACTGTTCACTACTCCTTTCATTCAACATGCACTTATAAGATGAAGTGAGTTTAACCTTATAATGAACTCCTATCATCCTTCAAGACACAATTTGGATGTCACTTCCTTTACAATCCTTCAAAGGCTCCCACCTCCACCATCACCCCCAACCCATCTGACTAATATTTCTTTTTTTTTAAGATTTTATTTATTTATTCATAGACACTGAGAGAGGGGCAGAGACACAGGCAGAGGGAGAGGGAGAAGCAGGCTCCATGCAGGGAGCCCGATGTGGGACTCGATCCCCAGTCTCCAGGATCAAACCCCAGGCTGCAGGTGGCACCAAACCGCTGCGCCACCAGGGCTGCCCCCGACTAATATTTCTACTCTTCCAGTAACACACTACATTGCAATTTCCTTGTTTTCTATCTCTCTGTTAAAGGATAAGCTCCTGGAGATCAAAAACTCTGCCTCAGTTTTTCATTGCTGCTCCAAGACCAATCATAATAGTATATAAAACTATTAACAATAAAAATAGTAATATAGTGGTAGGTGGCATTTATTAAGCATCCCATGTGCTACACAAGAATAATGATATCACTATTTTGTATGAACTGCCCAATTCATAAATATGTATTTAATGAACTAATGAAGTTCCTTGATTAATAAAGAAATGGGATACCAATTTTTTTATCTCTATAAATATTAATACTATAATTATTCACTATAAGACCTCAGTAAATAATTATTAAAAGAGTAGATACGTGATCAACTAATCATCTACGAAACAAATAATGGCCCACCAATTTCATAACATCTCACTTTTATGTGGTGCACTCCAGTTTATGAAGCATTTCATTTACACTGCAAGATTAATCACTTCATCAAATGAGTCCATCAGTTGTATCACTATTACTATTTTCAAGGGGCTGAATGGAAGCTCAGAGGTGGTGAATGAATGACACAGCCATGATCACAGCTCATGGATGGCAAACCAAAGACTTGACCAAGAACACCTCCTCCCAGGTCCTACTTCCCCACAGTTACCCCTTTCTCCTCATGACTCAACCTCAGACATAAAGTGGTTCCCTTTAGTGGCATGCTCTTTGCAGGCCAATATTTCCAGAGGCATCTAAAATGGTCCAGCATCTGTTGAGGTTATGAGCTGCGGGTTGATGAATAATCATCGTTTACACCATTAACTTCAAGGACACGGCTAGAGAAAATTTCTAAGTAAGAAAAAGACACACATGAAACCAGACTTGGAGCAACCCTCCCTGCATGTCTTCCTAACAAATTACTAAGTTCATCACAACCAAAATTCCTACTGGAAATTCAAAGCCTCGGGATGCAGCAGATTTCTAAGAAGTGCAACTCCTATCAGGTGGACCCCCTCAAATCCTCCCACATACAAAGGCGACCTGGTAGATAGTACGATGATGGGGTTTTCTGAGAGCATGTGAACTCCTCTTTCTTGAGATCATTGCATGTGATCCTGGGTGCTGGGTCAAACTGCAGAAGGTCAGAGACATAAATGCATACGGAGAACCAATATGAGCTGAGCAAAGTAGTTCCAATAATGCAGAAGTCTCTCTCTGGAAGCTGAACAACAGCTTCAGGCAGGCTAGCCTGACCTCAGTGGACTGTGGGTAACTCACTCTGGGTCATGCAGCTGGTCTGGACCCCAGAAGTCAGACTCCTGAGACTTCACTCAGACCTTCTGGCCCTCCAGGTGTGGAAGCAGTAAGGGCAGCTGTGGCTGTCACCACTATCAGTTACATATTGTGTGTGTCAGGCTTTGTGCTGGGTGCTTCCATCCATGATTCCATTCAAATCCCCCAGTCACTAGTGGATGCTGGGATATTAAGAAATCTGCCTTCAGGACACTCAGGCTCAGAGCAGTGACGTGACTTGCCCCAGATCATACAGAGTAAGAACAGAACTAGAATTGAAACCCAGATTCGCCCAAAGCCAAAGTCTCTCTGCTTCACTGCTCCTACTTCTACAAACATCTGCCAAAAACCTGCTGGCCTATGTGTAAGTTATCACAAAAACAGAAAAACAAAAGCCACACCTTAAAGCATAACTGGGCCAATCATTAGAATTACAGAAATAGAAAACCCAAAGGGAAACTTAGAGGTCATTTAAGCCACCTCCTCACACAGCAAAGGCATCTCCAACATGCTTGAATACTCCAGTGGCAGGAAGTTCATCACCTCAATCTCCATCACAGTAAGACCACCGAGGCCTTCTCCTTTCGTTCTCTGACCTCATCCCCTTCTCACCTCATCTCTCACTGGTCCCTTCATGACGCTAGACACCTCATACATACTGAGGCCTTCCCTTGGTCCCTCCTGAGCTGGGCTCTCTCACCTCCTGAACTTTGCACACATAGGAGAGAAGGTGACTGCTTCCTTCATAAATCAAATCCAGATCCTCCAAGGAGGTCAGGGAATTGAGCAGAGACTCACCAGTGGGAAGAATAAATGAGGAATGACCAGAGGATCATTAAAACAAAACTTACATAGTACCAGCCATGTATAACATGAAATTACTATTTTTAATCAAGTTAATATTATTATAATCCATGAAACGAGAGGAAATCTCCCATTGTTGATGGACTGCATTCAGGGATGGTTTAATTCATAGTTGGCTACATAGAATGACTTGAAGGGCTCTAGGAAAGGCAAACTATCGAAAATATTTCCTCCCAATACTTGTCAAATGGTCTGAGGAATAATTTTTTTCTGGTTTCTACTTGTTAAAACGTGAAAACTCTTGTAGAAAATATCATAAAAATAATATCCATCATTTTCACCTTAGGGTGAATTATTCTGTTAACTCCATCAGGTTTGACAAGAGTTCTCTCGCAGAGCCCTAGGAAATGAAACAGTAAATAAGCAAGAAGCTTCTACTAATGATGGCTAGCTAAGTAAGACTGATTTGGGAGTAGGAAAAAGAAACCACTTCTTTCATCATAGAGCCCTGCCTTGAGATGGAAGTTCCGGAGGGGAGGCATAGTGCTGAGGAGCATGAAGTTATGAGTTTCCCAGAGTGGGCTGAAGGCCAGGAATAGCAAAAAATAGTAAGGGGAAGAAAATTGGGTAAAACCAAAAGTCAGTTCCCTCCATCTCACATTTTTTATCATGTGGTATCTGATTGATTTCAGGCTAAAAAAATAAAATAAAAAAATAAATACCTCCTATAGCTAAGCAAGAGACTTGAAAAAAATCTTTCAAGCTGAAGTCTGAATGACCAAACCCAAAAGGTAGGTGCTAAATTGGCATATTTTCTTTTTGGCTCTATCTCCCTTAAATTTGAGTGAATCTTTGATAGGCTAGGTACAAAACTGGTCCTGAGGAAGAAGTTTCTAAAGAAAATCTTAAGTCTTCTCCATCCCCTAAGATCCAACAAGGACTTAAGACACAATCATTCAGCAAACATTCAAGTGCCTCCCAGGCTGACTATGTACAGCTGCTCGGGTTGTACAGTATAATCTCAGGATCGCATGAGGCAACATTCATAAATATTACCTGTGAAAGGGATCCCCTTGAGCTGGCAATACTTGAAGTAATTTAGGAATTCCAACAAAGCCAACCTTCACTAGACACTGGATGAAGGAATTTTCCATATAATGTCTCTTTCAAGCCTAATAACAACACCTTTGAGAGTAGGCATCACCATCTCCATGTTACAGGTGAGGCAGCTGAGATTCAGAAAGGTTCTTAAATTGGTCAAGATCATACATCTAAGGAGTGCAAAGAAAGGATTCCCATCTCCTGGCAGCTTCTGATACCCCACCATTTATCCTGCCTTCCAACAAACATTAATTGAATCACTATTGGCTTTATATACTGACCCAGGGCAAACTGAACAGACACACAGTAAACCTGACAATTATAAGTGAAATAATATTGAGCATCTACTGCGTACCAGACACTGAGCGCCTGGTGTGAAAGATCAAGCCATAAGTTACAAATTCAGTTTCAGGGAGTGCAAAATCTGGCAAGCAAGAACCAGTACGCTCATTCATTCAGTAAATACCTCGTGAGTGCTAACTGGGTGTCGGGCAAGTTTCTAGAAGCTAAGACGACAGCAGTGAGTAAGACAGATGAAGCCCCTGCCCTGTGCTGTTTCCCTTCTGGAGGAAAGGGCAGACAGATATTCTAGAAGTAAATGGGTGTAAAGATTTCACAGCTGACAACAAAGCAGGGTGAGGGGTGGAGAGGCACAGGTGGTGACGTTAGCTCAGAGCGGAGGACAAGTGAGCCCCATAGAGGTTCACTAGGAGGAGGCCCCGCCGTTTTCCTGCCATCTGCCATTGCTGTGGGCCCAGGTTGCTAGCTGTGTCCTTCTGCGTCTCGGCCCCTGGGTCTCAGAGGAGAGGTCCAGACAGGCTGCTGGTTCTGAAGCTGTGCCCAGAGCATGCTCAGCCTTGCCAACAGCAGCTGCCTGGGCAGTGGAGCATCCCGGCTGCACGCCCTGCTGGGGGACGGGAGTGGGTCCCTGGGATTCAGGACTCATCCCAGGACAGCAGGTCTCATGCAGTAGCTGCATGCTATGTGCCGTGAGCCCCCTCGACAGGGTGCACGTGCACGGAAACTCTGCGTATTTGGAAAGATGTAAGTGACACAAGCTTTTGGAGTTGACGCCTGACCACCTGGGCCTTTCAGCCCCAGGACCAAAAGGATTACGAAGTAGCCCTTGTGGGGGTCACTGTGTCACCCATTGGTCTAGTGGCTCAAAGGAAGGTGACAATGCACCTGCACAGTCTGTACTAGCACTTACTGTGCCCTCAAATGCACCCTTGGGGAGACTAATGTCTGCCACCCCTGGGGTGCACACTTGATGTCAGGAATGAACCCGTCTGCCCAGCGGCTGGGAGAGCTGCTGGCAGGCTGGACCTGTTGTCAGCCCCTGTGGGGACACCGGCCCACAGAGGGTCATGCCCACATCCACGTGTGACCTACGTGATGGCAGAGACATTTCGAAGGTCATCTTAGCATCCCTGAAAGGGTAACTGAGACCACACTGCAGCTGACCTTTTCCTCTTTCCGGCCAGTCGTGCACCTTCCCGTTCCCCTTCCCACCTCTGTGGGTACCATTCCCTAAACAATGACCCGCAGAGTCTAATTCCCGAGGAACTCAACCGACAACAGTCAGCAGATTCAGTGGGGAGACTCGATCTGAATTTGAACTGGGTTTGAATCCAAGCTCTCCCATTTACCAGTTGTGTGACCTTGGACCTCTCTGACCCTGAGCTTCCAAATCTGTAAGATGGACACAATCACGCACACCTCATAGGGCAGTTGTGAGGGTTAAAATATGGAAAACACTTAGCACAGTGATTGACATAATAACCCAATAAAGAGGAATTTTTAAAGTCAGGGTGCCTGGGTGGCTCAGTCAGCTGAACATCTGACTGGTTTTGGCTCTGGTTGTGATCTCAGGGTCATGGGATCAAGCCCCGCATCAGGCTCCACACTCAGCAAGGAGTCTGCTTTAGATTCTTTGTCTCTCCCTCTCTCTCTCTGCCAGTGCCCCAGCTTGCCTGCTCTCTCTCTCTCTCTCTCTCTCTCTCTCTCTCTCTCTATATATATATATATATATATATATATATATATATATATATAAAAGTTTATAGCTTTGGGGGCACCAGAGTGGCTCAGTGGTTGAGTGTCTGCCTTCGGCTCAGGGCGTGATCCCGGGGTCCTGGAATCGAGTCCCACATTGGGCTCCCCACAGGGACTCGAGGCACAGATGGAGCCTACTTCTACCTCTGCCTACATCTCTGTCTTTCTCTCTGTATCTCTCATGGATAAATAAATAAAATCTTTTTTAAAAAAGTTTATAGCTTTGCCCATTAAGCCAGTTAATGGCTGTGACTTACTAGTCATTTTTTTCTCTCTGCCTGTTTCTTCTTCCACAGAAAGATGGGTTTAGATTTGTGAATTATCGCTGATATTTCTTAAATACTCACTCTGCATCAGGTTCTGTGCAGAGCATGGTACTTCACTTAGTGTTCAACACAAGCCTACTAGATTCATCTGTCTTATTTTCTACCATCATCTCCATTTCAAAGAGGCAAGCAGAGGCATCACAAGGCTGAGAAACATGGCCCCAGGCATTGGTGGGTGAGAGCTGGAATAGGACTGGAAGCTGAGTGGATTGACTTCAAAGCCCGTGGCTCCGCCATGTCCTGTTGTTTCCCTCAATTAGATGATGTGCACGCTCCCTGCCAGCACTGACATTTTTTGGGATCACACAACTCTCCAGCTTAATGGAAAACATTTGCAGAAAAGATCAACTGAATTCCATCAACCCACTGGCACAGCAGACGGTAAAGGATGGAGGCGAGGCAGACAACGTTGATGGACCATAATTGTGTGATCCAAAAGACCATATGTGCAGCCACTTCCATCACCTGGAATTGGGGCTGGTGGTTGTCCCTGAGCTCCAGGAGGCCATACAGAGAGGTGCTGGGATGCTGGGCCCACCAGAAGGAGGCATGTTTCTCGGCACCACCTACACCCTCCCAGCTGCAAGGGCACTCACAGACCTCCCGCACCTGCTGCTCTGAGGGGCCTCACGCTCAAAGGCTGGAGCATTTTCCAAGGGGCAGTTGCCTCAGGTGAATGAACTTAGAACACAGATACAGATTTCCAAAGACTCATATTCCATGTTTTCCTCTGATTTGCACTCCAAATACCCCATGTTTGAGCATGCAGGAGAGGGAGGAGACAGGTTCCAAGGCCTGAGAAGATGATTCCTGCTAACCATGAGCATCCTCTCTGGATTGGTCGTTGTGGGTCTTTTAAGAAGCATCAGATGTTGTTCTCTCATAAAGAAATAACACCATTACTGTTTCATTGGTTTTAAAAAAGATACAATTATTTTCCCCAAAGAGTAAAATGGTACTGTGTACACAGATGACACAACTGCCCACATTTTCTCGAAATCGAGCTTGTCCATCCACGAATACATCCTCCTCACATCCCCAAAGGAGAGCTTTCAAATAGTTTTAAAGCTCCCCGTGCAACTGCGTAAAGCAGTTCACGGATATGTGGTACCTGAAACACTCTATTTAGTGGCCCCTGTCCCCCAGCTAGCCTCTTCCTGCTGCTTGCTGGCTCCGTGATCCTGAGGGACTTGCATTTGTCTGCATATACGGTGCCGATGCACACCCCTGGCCTTTTCTTCGTGCACTGCCCTCTACCCAGGACACGTCCTATTCCCACCTTGGCATCTGACAAATGCACCCTCCTTCTTTACAACCCAGTATGGCCAACCCACACCTGTGGTGCTTTCCCTGCCTGTCTGCAGTGAATTTGAGGGAAACTTCCTGAGGCCTCCCCACTGTGGTAAGTGGGGAGGCCTAACATTCTGACTTCCTGTGCCTTCCTCCTGACCAGCAGGTGGGCTCCTATCTTTGCAATCAAGACCTCTGATCCCCAGCACAGGGCCTTTTCTGGAATGTAAGTGAAAATTCAGAACCCATTACCCAAAAGGTGGCTGGCTTACACATATTCGCTGAATTTAACTACACTGAAGTGTTTTGCCCTAACACATTTGTCTGACTTGGTCACCCTTGAGCTCACTACCACTTTCCTCCTTACCTATCACCCCAAGAGAGACTACCAAGGTCAAGTGCCAAACCCAATACAGAGTCTCCTGCCGGCTCCATGCTCAAACGAAAGCTTTTTTCTACTGCTCATCTACCTGCCTCACCTCATTGATGGCACTATGCCCACCATATGGAAAAGTCTCCAATGTCTGAACGCCCCAGGCTATTTTGTGCCCCTGGGCCTTTGCACACACAAACCACTCTGTCTGAAGGAAAGGCTTTCTGAAACTTGGCCTTTTGACAAACTCCTGCCATCTTCAAGCTGGCTAGTGTGTTAGACACCTCCGTGGAGCAACATAAACGAAGTGCCCTAGTACAGAGTATGTGCCGCAGACAGATGTGTGAGAGTTCAGAAGTCAACTTCCCCTTCACGCCATCCCCACTGGCCAATCAGGGTCTCAGAATCCCCTCTTCAAAGAGGCTTTGAATGCGTGGCTTTATTCGTACCGACTCATCACAAGAAACAAGGCCAAGCATTAGATGTCCAGATAAGTCTAGGACTGGAAGTCTATCTCTGGCACTCTTTCCAAAAACTCCAACCAGATATTCTCATCTAACTCAGAGGGGGGCTAGATGCATGGGGATTCAAATCCCAGGTGTTCATTTAACCTCAAAGACCCTCCGTACCCTTATTTGAAAGTCAGACCTTGCTACCATCCAAAGGTCTTAAGAGCGCTAAAGGATTTGTAAAATGTTTGGTGTTTGATAAATATTTCCTTTTCTCCCCCAACAGAAAGTGCATAAAGATGAGCATTTGACACATACGTGGTGTGTACACACACGCGTGCACACACACACACTCCCACGCACACACAATCCATGTACATGACATATCGGTACCATGGAGGCAGAAATGTGCCCCCACACCTTCCACCGATTCCCAGCCAAGGAAGATGCCCAGACGCCTAATTCCAATTTGGGAACTCGAGGCACAGATGGAGCGCCAGCTCTGACATCCCTCCTGATTTTACATCACACTTGTCAAAATCACACTTGTTTAAAAATACCGTGACATGTCATTCTGCCTTGGAAAGTTCCACTCAGATCTGCGGTCCGCATGCATGAAGGGGGAAGCAAAATTCTACGTCCTTTCTCGAGATGGTAACTCAAGTCCCAGGAATACACACGATCACAAAAACAGAGCGGGAGCACTGGGGTCACCTGAAGGTAACCTTGCCCTGGTTGGTTCAGCTCTCACGGGACACTTTTCCACAGTCAGATGGTGAAACTCCCTCAACGGCTAGCGAGGATGCCACGAAGAACAACTGTTGGCTACTAATTTGGCAACACAAACCCAGAGTCTTAAAATATAAAATATAAAATGTTTTATATAAAAAATAAATTTATATCTTATATAAAATATTTTATATAAAATATAAAGTTGTTAAACCCGGTAATTCTGCTTTGGAGAATGTGACCCCCCACCCCCACCCCCACCCCCCAGTAACCTAGACTTTGGGAAGAGCTTTATGTACTCAGGGATTCATCATGGCATTTCCAGAAAGGTGAAGAGTCATAAACAATCAAGAGTCCGAAACGAGAGGAATGAGTTAGTGAAGGGCCTTGTGCCTACCTGATGGAATAGAACAGAAACCATCGCTGGTACAGACATGACCTGTCTGTACCTGCTTCTTCCTCACCAGATGGGGATTATCGTGACAGTAGGAATGTGGATGAAGGAAGGAAGGAAGGAAGGAAGGAAGGAAGGAAGGAAGGAAGGAAGGAAGATATGCATGCACCAATGCATGATTTAGAGAGATCTACAACAATTTGGAAATATACACATGATGCTCTATTAGGTAAACATAAAAGAGCAATGTTGTAGAGAGATTACAACTACTTCAGACCACAGAATAAGCCTAAGGAGATGAGAGGCAAATACAGCAATATTTAAGGTGACATGACTTCTAAGAAACCCTGTGATTGGGGATCCCTTGGTGGCTCAGTGGTTTGGTGCCTGCCTTTGGCCCAGGGCATGATCCTGGAGACCCGGGATTGAGTCCCACATCAGGCTCCCGGCATGGAGCCTGCTTCTCCCTCCTCCTGTGTCTCTGACTCTCCCTCTCTCTCTCTCTCTCTCTCTCTCATAAATAAATCTTAAAAAAAAAAGAAAGAAACCCTGTGATTTTCTTTTATTCTATGTTTCTGCATTGCTTGAATTTTCTGCAACTAACAGATATTAAAAGAGGACCTGTCTCTTGAGGTTTGTGTGAAGATCGAATGCTTAGTGCAGAGCAGGGGACAAAATGGAGTTTTCTTGAAATGCTAAAAAGTTTTGAAAAAGAAGGTGTAGGAAACCACAAATGTTGGAGAGGATGCGAAGAAAGGGGAACCCTCTTGCACTGTTGGTGGGAATGTGACCTGGTGCAGCCACTCTGGAAAACTGTGTGGAGGTTCCTCAAAGAGTTAAAAATAGATCTGCCCTACGACCCAGCAATTGCACTGCTGGGGATTTACCCCAAAGGTACAAATGCAGTGAAACGCCGGGACACCTGCACCCCGATGTTTATAGCAGCAATGGCCACAATAGCCAAACTGTGGAAGGAGCCTCGGTGTCCATCAACAGATGAGGATAAAGAATATGTGGTTTATGTATACACTGGAATATTCCTCAGCCATTAGAAATGATGAATACCCACCATTTGCTTCGACGTGGAGGGACCTGGAGGGTATTATGCTGAGTGAAGTAAGTCAATCGGAGAAGGACAAACATTATATGGTCTCATTCATTTGGGGAATATAAAAAATGGTGAAAGAGAATAAAGGGGAAAGGAGAAAAAAATGAGTGGGAAATATCAGAAAGGGAGACAGAACATGAGAGACTCCTAACTCTGGGAAACGAACTAGGGGTGGTGGAAGGGGAGGTGGGTGGGGGGTGGGAGTGACTGGGTGATGGGCACTGAGGTGGGCACTTGATGGGATGAGCACTGGGTGTTATTCTGTATGTTGGCAAATTGAACACCAATAAAAATTAAATTTATTAAAAAAATAAAAGTCCCATTGAACAAAAAAAAAAAAAAAAGAAAAAGAATGTTTTTTCCCATTTAGTTAGATACGGCACATTTCTCCTCTCTCCCTCCTACAAAATGAGGTAGAGGAACTTGAAACGACTAGACCCGCAGAGATAACAAGAGGAAACAAGAATGAGCGAAGAGCAGATAAGGGAATTCAACAAATTTTTCAGTGAGGGGAAGGAGAGGGAGGCGTGCTGAGGGACACGTCAGCGTGGAGGAGCTAATGATGCAGGTGCCTGCAGAGCAGAGTATGGACTTGACCTTTCTGTTCCACAGGCGCCCCGGGAAGCCCAAGAAGGATGAGGTCCTGTGGAAGGCTGGTGTGGGACATGGGGCGGAAACAGGAGGGTCAGCTGCCCACACACAGTGATGGGTAATGGTAATAGGAGGTGGTTCTTGTTTTGGGGGGCTCCCCAGGGAGCCATATATACGTGGATGGAACAAATAACACTCACTTTGGTTTTGACCCCAAGTCTAACATGACTACATGTTGCAGATGCAGGGGTAAAATTGGAGACGGTGATTAAAAAAAAGCAAAAACAAAAACTCAAGTCCTCCCCCATCAAGGCGGGAAGACAGTTGCTTCCAAGACGGACAAATCAAAGAATGGCAGGATCTCTGTGTTATTTAGAAACAGAGAGGCCAGAGGGAGAAAAAAAAAAAAACAAAAAACAGCTCTAAGAGTTAACAGTTCCAGAGGCTTCTGGAAATAGAAATGGTAGGCAGTAGAGGCAAGACCAGGGACCAGCTGGGTTTCTTTAAACCATAAATCTTTGGAGACAATTTGGTTATTTCAATTGCCTTTATAGGATCTTGATAAAAATTGACATCAACCTTGACCAAAGTCTGGCTGGGATACAGATTCCCTGCTTGGCCCTGGGTATGTTGACATTCCCTAAGCGCCCCGGTCCACCATGCGTTTCTTGGCCAATGGTGACTCCTACCTGATGGTACTTCTAAAAGCTGACACCAGATCGTACACGTGTGGTGTTTGCACCCCAAGTCCTGGACAGAAGGTCTTCAGGTGCTGAGACACAGATGTAATTCCATATAGAATGTGCAGGGGAAAAAAATATATGTGTGTGCACATGATCCCCAAAGTTAGCTCTTTGAACTGGGTGGAAGAAACTCACAACCTGGGTTGAGGACATTTATACTTTTAGCCACAGCCTCGGCTAAATGGCTCCCTCCTACACAAGCTATATTCTGACTCTTTAGGCAGGACCATAATGACAGATGTCTGGAGCTCCTCAGACATCATGTCACAGGACAGGAATTAATGTCGCTTGGGCCCTGGGAGTCATTTCCTGACTTAGGGAAGGACGTGGAGAATAAGGACGTGAATTGAGGCCCACGCTCACCTGCCCTGCTCCCAGCTCACCGCCCTCTGGGATGGCTCCACTGCGCCCACTCCCCACGCTTCCTGCGGCCTGATGACCAGATGGGACATGCGGTGCTGGGGCTGCGTGCAACGTGCGGGAGGGGGCAGCAGCTTCAGTCTGGGCCATACTCCCAGGCTTGGTGCCCTGCCTTAGATGTCACCAGGCCACCCGGTGGGCTGAGGGCTGTGAGCCCCCACTCCTCTGCACTGATAGCTAGTCCTTCCCCTTTGGGGACATAAGTGCCACCATTCTTAACACTGCTCCAGGATGGTACAGGTCCAGTCATTCCTTGGCTGGGTAAAAACAATCCTTGAAATGAAAAGTGTGGGAACTGGACTAATCCCTCCTCTGCTTCCAACGGGTGGCACCATTTGGTCAAGGAAGGCATTTCTTCTCTGGGAGCTGGTTTCCTCAACTGTGAAATGGGCGTGGTGCTGGCATAGCCCTATCTACGCTCGCACACACTTGACAGGAGCTCAAATAAATGGCTATGAGAGGGTCCCGCGAGCTATCCGCCACTGGGTGAAACTAAGGGAAGAGGAGAAGAAGAGAAGGTGAGATGGCTGTCTCATCAGGGAGGTGGAAAAGACAATGCACTTACCTTTCTCTGGAAGGGAAGGTGGAGTCACCACAGGGCAAAAACTGGGAGCATCATTCCGAGCAGCTGAAAAGAAGAAGAATCAGCCTTTTAGCTCCCCTATACCCTCAAAGGCATTAATAGAGGTTCATGGTGGTGATGGCGAAATTGGATCTAGAGGGCAGGCAGGCTGTGTTCAGTTCCTGGAGACACCCTGAATGGGTCAGGAGAGACTAGGTTGGGTCAAGGTGACAGTCCCATCTCAGCGGCTTAAAACCACCACTCAGATGGTCTGTGCCTCACACTCTGTGTCTGCTGAGGTGGCCTGGGGCTTGGCTCTGTCATCCCACCCGGACCCCAAGTGAAGGATGGGGTCCGGGTGGGATGCCCCTTGCTTCCATGATACTGCCGCAGGGAAAGAGAACACAGCAAACTTCCCTCTTGTTCTATGGCTTCTGCCTACAGGGGACATACCCCATTTGCACACGTGTCACTGACCAAAGCCAGCAGTGAGGTTGGGGGTGAGCAAGTGCAGTCCTGTCATGTCCCCGGGGAACAGGCTGGGGATAGCATACATGCTTATGGCCATCACTCTCTGACTCTGTTCACTTGGGCAAGGCACTTCATCCCTCTGAGCCTATTTCCACATGTGCACGATGAGGATAACACAATCTACCTTGAGAATGACCGTGAGGATGACAGGAGATAACATGGTGCCAGGCATGGGGCAAGAGCTCAGTAAGTGGCAGGTATTCATGGCACGTGGCATGGCGGGATGGACAGAGCATGGACTTTGAGCATAGACAGACCTGCACTTGGATCTCCATGTGCCATGTAGAAGCAGTGTGAAGGGACAAGTCACCTGACTTGTCTAGACCTGGTGTCAGCATTGATAAAAGAAGATGTTGTAAAAATTAAATGAGAAACCAGGCATACTGAGTTGGTGATCCATAGTGTTAACTATCCTCTTCTCCCCCTGAACAGACCTCTCTCCCTCAACAGACCTAAAGCCCCATCAGAGTTCTCTCCCAGTGGCCTAAACTAGGAATGCATGAGGAAACCCCTGCCTTGCTCAGCTGCAGGGGGCATGGTAGGCAGTCAAGGGCGGGGCTCTGGGGTCAGCTGCCCAGGGCAAGACTGGCTTGGATGCTTCCCTCTGCGTGACCTGGACAAGTTACCTCATCTCCCTGTTCTCGATGTCCTTGTTTGTAAAATAGGCGGCTACCACCATAGCTGTCTCAGGTCTGTAAGGTTTAGATGAGCTGGTACATGTAAAGCTTTGGACATACGGTAGGCACTCAACAAATGCAGGTCATTATTCACTCTTAACATTGTCCTTCTACGGCGACACACTTTGGCACTGTCTGTTGTCCTTGTCTGCCTCCATGAATAGCCTCAGATGAGAGTCATGCTCCTTCTTCTGATCCCTAAAGTGCCTCCCCTCCCCTGCCTTCTTCACTTTGGGTCAGCTCACCCAGCCTCACTCCATTCTAGAACCTCCAGTTGTAGTATTTTGGGGGTTTTGTTGTTGTTATTGTTGTTGTTTGCATGGCTCTACCTGCCTGGAAACACCAGCTCTCCCCTCAGTCATCATTCTAAGGCTCTGGTTCCCAGGCTTAGTAACACCACCAAGCCAGCCCCACTCCCACCATGTCTGATCTAGCAGGTCCTGGGTGGGGCCTGTAGTCTGGCATTTCTAACAGGTTCCCAGGCGATGCTGGTCCAAGGACACGGTCTGAGGACCACCGAGCTGTGGTTTTGGCCATCCTACGTTCTGCGAGCTGCTCAGGCTACACTCAGAGCTACTAACCACCGCCATGCACCACTACCCCCAGCGGGCCAGCCTGGTTTGTTTGTTGAAATATCTGTCTTTCCTGGAAGAGAGTGGTTCTCAGAGCAAAGCAAAGGTCCTGAGCGTGACTGCAGTCTACAAAGAACAATTAGACCATCTGTATCAAGGCCATTCAAATGTTCCCACCCTTGGCCTCAGTAACTCTGCTTCTGGAAATGTATCTTGAAATTTAGAATTCAAAAGAAGCACAGCTTGCAAAGGCAACATCTCTATCATCGTATTGTATTGCATTGCGTTGTGTGGTATTGTGAAGAATGTATATGGTACACACAGAGTATACAGTTAATTTTATTGTGCTAAGGGATCACTGGAAACCACATAGGGAGCCCTGCCACGCAGTTCATCTCAGCAGAGAACAGGTCACATAGCCCCACTGTTCTTGCTTTCTTTCTTTTTTTTTTTTTTTCTTTTTTTGTTCTTACTTTCTTTACCTCTTCTCATCCCCCAAGGCAGTATTTCCTAATAGGATCTTAATAGGATTCCTAATAGGATTTTGCCTTTCGGGTAAAATAGAAAACAAGTTGGTAACCTAAAACAGTCATGATGGGGACGTTTACAGCCTGGCAAGTGGCAACCACTACAAAGCAGGTCTCCTGCTCACATTGCCACCTGTGAAACAGAATAGGGCCGGCAACAGGCCCTACCTCATCGGGTTGCTTGGGGACTAAATAAGATGTTATAGCAAAAAAAAAAAAAAAAAAAAAAAAAAAATTGCCAGCCTGGTGTTTGGAGCCAGCTTGGGGCTGAGTACAAGGCAGGATTTGTCAACCAGAGGGGAGTGAGGACCAAGGGTGGACCGTTCACTAACCCTACCTACATGTGGCAGTTTCGATGTGGATTGCACGGAGGCATAATTAGAAGGGTTTTTCATTTCCTTCCCAGGTTACGTTCCCGTATCTAGAACTGCTACAAGGTCCACGTACATTTGCTTAGCAGAAGACAGGAACCATGTGGCTTCGATTGGGTTTTTTTTTTTAGAAGCCACATTTGACTTTATAAACAAACCAAAGACCCTGCCCCACTTGCAGACCACGCACAGCTGTGGAGAGAATGGCTCTAGCTCTCTTCAAAGAGCATAGGGAGGGTACAGAGGCCCCAGAGGCCCCCACCCCTTCCAGAAAACCCTGGGCTCTGGGGCACTGTCTAACCACAGAGCAGCGCCCACTACTGTCACCCAGGAGGCTAAGAATGCTTGCTCTCGGGTCCCACTGCCGGGAAGGGGCTACAAACAGCCTCCTTTGCATACACCCTTGCTCAGCATGAGCCTGGGTAGGCTCTGAGCTGACACATGGAACTTTCTGTTCACTGTGGACAGGAAAATCGGAAAGAGCATTGCCACGGGCTCTCTGGGGTCCCCTGTTGGGGCTCCGGGATCCCAGGAGGCTAAGCTCTGGTCTCTGCTCTGCAAACAGCCTGGTCCCGAGCTCATGGTGTGATGCTGTGTGGCTCTCTGAAGCTCTCTGAAGCTGGGAGGGCAGGACGGTGGTGCACCCTTCCCACCAGGGCCTGCTGCTTGTCCCCACACAGTGGCCACTGCTCCCTTCAGCCCGCTGGCCTTCACCTACATGCAGACTTCCCTGGAGCCACTTGGGCACAATCCTTTTCACGCTCCAGAAGCCCCTGTGGATCCTACCACAGGATCGTCAGCCACATCTCTCTGTAGCTCTCTGATTCCACGGGGAATAATTATCTCCTCACGAGGGGAGAGGAATAGAGAGCCAACTCCCAGGGGGGTGGGAAATTAATACAGGAGACAAAGTGCTCTAGAGTTGCTTGTGACAAATAGTAATTGCTCAAGAAATGTTCCATTTCTCTCATATCTGCCTCCCCGGCCCAGCTAAAGCCTCTGCAGACAGGGCCATCCACTTCCCAAGCTCCCATGGTGTTTGACATGTAGTAGGAACTCAGTGAGTATCACTTCCTTTCTCCTTTCTCAGGGGTAGTTCTTCGGAAATGGGACAGGTGTTATGCTTCTTGTCTCTGGCTCTCAGCCTGGAGCCCAATCAGAGGCCCGTGGTAAAGACTAAGTATAGATGTCAGCCCCCTAAATGGCCACGCCATGCATCTGAAGCTAGGGCAAGGTCTATTACGGAAATTCTTTGCAAGAATTTTTGCAGACAAATGCACGCTTCATGCACCAGAACTTATGGAGGTGGGAAGATCGGGGTCCTATGCTCCCTTCCAGGCTCGGGCAGGCAAATGACAGGTCTGAGAGCTCAGACCTCGTTCTTTCTGATTGACTGAGTCATTATGTTATGTGGCTGGGTGACTCAGACACAATTCCTGTGTCACCGTGGGCAAGTGGTTTGACCTCCCTGGAGTTCCCTTTCCTCATCTGACAGTGGTTGTGAGGATTAGATGAGATGATGCTTACAATGCTTTCTCCAGCCAGCCCCACAGGAAGAGCTGAATTAGCAACACCGGAGGCCCTGGGCATGGCCGATGCTCAGTCAGTGTCCGCTGAAAGAGAGCACTGCTGGGAATTCTTAATTCCCTGGCCTCTGGTTTCTGGACAGAACTCTGAGTCCCCAGCCTGACCCCACAAAACATATGTTTGGAAAAAGCTAGTGGTCTGTGCTGTCAGATGAAAAGACACAGAACAGATGGAATCGAGTGGGGAAAATGAGCACCTTGGGTTCTCTGCCTTTCCAACTCCTGCCATGATGCTGTAATGCTCTGGTCTGATTCCCATGATATTTCTGAACAAATGACTTATTTCTTAAGCTTCTTTTTACCCGACTCTCCCCTGAGCAAGATGAGGATGGAAACTGATATTTTTCAGTCTTTGGTGGGGTGAGGAGATGGGAAGACGGACAGGAGGAGAGATGGGCAGGGAGGTTCTGAAGGGGAAGACTTCTGTTTCGAAGCCCCCTCAAAACCCAGAGCTGGCCTTGGGTCTCCCGCAGGGGCCACTGTCCTCAGCGGGCACTCGCTTCTCTCCCATCCCTGCGAGTTAGTGAAAAGCCTATATGGAACATTCTTCTCTATATAGAAACCCAGTGAGGCTCTTTCATCCTACAACCCTGATGTTTTCCCTAAAATAAATCAAGATGTGAAAATAAAATGAAAAGCGTAACCCTGACCCTGAGTAAATTCAGATCAAGGATCAGTCGCAGGATGCTCAAGGTAGACATCAGCAGGAAAGATTCCATTCAGTCTGCTAATAATTAACTCCAAATAAATCTGCCCCAAAGCCAAGGAATGCCTTGGAGATTAGTAGGCACATGTACAAGATCCAAGGGCCAGATTCTGCCAAGGGGTCCCAGCCCCGGCCCCTCAAGCTGGAGATGGCTCTGGAACCAGAAGCCAAACCACTGACTGGTTTGGTCTGTTAGTTTATTAGTTTTATTTTATTTTTTTCAATGTATTAGTTAATTGCTTATTAGTTAATTGAAGAGGGGAAAACCAGTCAAACAAAGCGTCTGGACATCTTCCCATCCAATCACTCCCGGGATACAGAAGACCCTCCAGGCAGCATGGAAAATGGAGGAGGGTGAAGTTTAGAGTCATGAGCTCTGGGCTTGCAACTTGACTCCAGCTGTGTGGCTTGACTTGAGTAGCTTCAACTTTCTATGCCTTCATCTCAAGATGGAGGAAATAATGCCAATTCCAACGGGCACCAGGAGTATTGAATTATACGCCCATGTAGAAGCCCCAGCATGAGCAGGGATACAGCACACGTGTGGACACTCTGCAGCCCCATGAGCAACACCAAGTTTCCTCTCCTTCCCTCCTTAAGGCAGCGTGTTGTGTTGGGTGATGTGAAGAATGCAGAGATCAAAGTTATGGATCTCTAAGATTCCTCCAAACCACACATTCCATGACTCTCATTTCCAGGTGCCCCAGCAGGGCCAGTATCTGTCCAATAATCAACTCTGAAAACTAAACAGGAAGCCACTAGTAGGAGAGATTGGAGATAACGAACCTTGGCGCAGTCTCTCCATTGAACACCTACTCAGAGGGGGTTTTCAATCTTTTTGTATCTGGGACATGTCTATGAATTTGCTTCTGGGACACAGGGTGAGGATGTCCAGTTTCCATGCAGCTGCCTCCTGTTCCCCAGGTGAATCCACACTCATGTACACCCGGAAGGTAGGAACCAAGAAGGCCAGAGTAAGTCTCACTCATTGTTTTACCCATGGGGATACTGAGGAAAGGGAAGACTTTTCCAAAGATAAACCTTCAGTAGATGGCAGAGTTGGGAAGACACTAATATCTTTTCATTTGAGTACAAGGGCTTCTCCATCACACCATGCATGTAGACCATTCATTCATTCATTCATTCACCAGTTTCAGACTGAGCTCCTAAAATGTGCTGGGATGTAATCAGCATATACATGTGAAGTGCCACCCTGGTGCAACAACTGCCTCAACCCTGAAATCCCAACTCCATGTATGTTGTCAAATATACACCAGTGTCCTCTTTTCTCACCCCAAGATGGCCATGAGTCTCCTTTGTCCTGATTAAGTGACAAGTTTCAAAAAAACAAGGGAACTTGGCAGAGGGCACATCTGTTGGTTTCCCCTGCCCAGCAACAGCACCTTAACTATACTTTGGGAACCCTCCTCTCCCCCAACACTTCCAGTCTTTCTGGAACCATCACTCAACCCTCCCTACCCTCCCTCTGGCAGTGGGAGGACTCATAGCCCAAGCTGAGCCAAACTCTCTCCCTTGAATTTAAACCTTTACTATAGCCACCAAAACCCAATGATGGAGAAGTGTCCATGCATTCCTGCTGAATACATCCAAGAGACCTAGCAAGTCATCTTTCTTTTGAGTCTATTAGCAGACTTTTAAAAAATTTATTTCCTGCTTAAGTAGAACAGACTCAGTTTCTGTCCCTTGTACCCAATGAATCCCAGCTAATCTACTTCCCAGCCCAAGGATGTCATCCTAATGGTTGGGAAATGGTCAACTAAGGACACCCACACAGCTGTTTGGGACAGGTCACTCACCAGGCTTCTGGTACCATCCGAAGGGATAGGTTCGGACCTCAGTGTCAGGGGAGCCACAGTCCAGAATGCGCCAGGCTCCCATGTTTTCTTCAGAGCATGTCTGAAGTCCCAAGCTGTTCAGAGTTAGGCATGTCACCTCTCCTCCTGGAGCAAACAGTAACCAGGACCAGGAAAATGATCAAGACAGTCTACTGTATGTGAATGAGAAAAATTCGGCAAACTTATTCTCCAGTAGATATTTGGGGTACTCTACTTCATTCCAGGTGTGATCCTAGTCACTGATGGAAAAACCGGGTACTGCAATGAGCTCCTGGTCTAAGAGGACAGGGATGGAGGCAGCTAATCCTTATGGGGCACCCGTCACATGCCCAGGTCTGTGCTTGGGCTCTGTCTGCATCCTATCACTTGATTCTCATGAAATGCCAGGAGAGGGGTAGCATTTGTATTCCTATTTGCAGATAAGGGATGCCAAGGCTCTATGATGCAGTGGCTTTTTTAGGATCACACCCCTAGGAAGCAACTGAATCAACTTTTCAATTCAGGTCATATGGATAGATCCAAAGCTCATCCCACCAAACTGCCTGAGCTGGGTCTGGAGAGATAATACAAGAGTATGGAGGGAGGTGATTCTAGCCTGGCAGTAGTGCTGTGTAAAGGTGCCCATGCAGTGAGCCAGAAGCCATGTCCAGGTATCCCAATTATGAACCACCTCCCCTGTCCCCGCCCCTACTTCCCATCTGGGAACAAAGATGACACCTCCCCACCCAGCATGAGACCAGAGGTGTGAGCATGCTCTCCAGGCTGCCAGGAGCTGTGTGCAGGCAGCCAGAGTTATAATCACGACTACCTGTTAACTGGGAAACATTGAGAAAACCAAAGCCAGTGCAGCATGGGTCCGCATCACACAGCCGTTCACATTCGAAGAAGCTGGAGTAGGAAGAGAGAGGGAAGAGGGTTTGTGTGGGTGGCCCAGGACCTACCAAATTACAGTCATTCCTACATCTAGGGGCTCTCTTCTTCATGACTTCTAAAAGTAGGGATGCTTTGGCTAATACACATAAGTGAACTCCTAGCTTTGAGGTTCCTTCTGAAAACAGAATTCTACTCTTTTCTCCTTCATTCGTTGGCTCATTCATTCATCAAGCATTTATTCTGTGTCTGTTATGTACCCGTCTCTAAGCCATGCTCACCCAGTGTCCTGAATAAGCCAATCCGTTCGGATTGGGAGAGAGTCCAGCTTAGGGCTATGGGACTAGGAAGCGATGGTAGGAAAGGTGAAAAGGCATCTTCAGAAATGGGGGATTCTATGGGCTTATGGATTTACTGACCCAACTAGGTGTCCTATTGGAAATGACCTGCATTTGTCTCCCAACACAGCTTCCCTCCATGTCTGCTCTGCAATGTAGGATGATCACACTCCAAGAACAGGCTCCTATTTGCTAGGTCAGCACATCCAGGTCCCATCCCAGGACCTACTTTTCTTAATAATTCAGTGGCTGCTAGACCCCACCTTCAGCTTCTAGGACCTGTCCTAGAGAAACAGTGGCTCCAAGCCAATGCTACTTTTTTTTTTTTTTAAGATTTTACTTATTTATTCATGAGAGACACAGAGGGAGGCAGAGACACAGACAGAGGGAGAAGCAGGCTCTCTCTAGGGAGCCTGATGTGGGACTCGATCCCAGGACTCTAGGATCATGACCTGAGCCAAAGACAGATGCTTAACCACTGAGCCACCTACGTGCCCCCAACCCAGTGCTCCTGGGCTCAGTTCTAGTATTTCTCACCCTAATCACGTGTCCCAGTTGTGATCACCCATTCTTGACTCCTGAGAGGTGGCTTGACTCCTCAGCTCCTTTTCAAGGTAGGGACCCTGCCTTCTTCTTGCCATTCTCCTGCTCTGTCTTAAGAGCCCCCAAACCCAAGTCACATCCTTGTGGATAAAGCCTCCAGGTCATGGGGAGTTTTTCCAATGCTGACTGCATCTCTGCCCTGATGCCTGTGGACCGTTTGTCCCACAGCTCCCTCTCCCAGAGTCCTGCCCCACCCAACTTGCCCACCCATCACTTTGTTCTTCTTCCATGGAAGCCCAATGCTGAGCTCCAGCCTGAATGAGGTGCTTTTCCATCGAACCACCCTTCTCTGAGTCCCCAGCACCAGGATCAAACTGATCCCTGGTTCTAACCATCCTTCTCTAACCCTGTCCCATCATCACAGGAGACACCCTACCAGATCTCAAGACAGTCTGCCCTGTAGCATCCTTTTAATTCCATTTTCCAAAAGCTGATCTTCAACACCAGCAACATGACATAGTTTCAAAAATCAACAACACTTCATAGACCAACAGATCATAGATCAATGATTCTCCAATTCTAAAGTAGAAAAGAATCACTGGGAGGAGAATCTTACTTGAAATTCAGTCTTGAGACCCACCCCAGGAAATGCTGACTCAGTAGGTCCAGGAAAGGACCCAGGAATGTGGTTTGTAAAAAGTCCTCTTGGGGGATGCCTGGGTGGTTCAGTGGTTGAGCATCTGCCTTCGGCTCAAGTCCTGATCCCAGGGTCCTGGGATGGAGTCCCGTATTAGGCTCCCAGGAGGGAGCCTGCTTCTCCCTCTGCCTATGTCTCTGCCTCTCTCTCTGTATCTCTCACGAATAAATAAATAAAATTTATTTTTTTAAAAAAAGTCCTCTTGGTGATCCTGATGCATGAGATCCATAAACTAAGCTGATGGAAATGTCACCCTCAATTAAAACAACTAAATAATAGCTAACTAAATATATCACAACATACTTTTAAAAATAAGAAGTATAACATATTCAAAGTCCTTATCATCTTGTGATCCTGTTAAAAGTTCCACTGCTTCTCCAGATTCTGCATACAGCACAGTGAGACTTTGCTCATCCGGTTCACTACAATACTTGGTAATTTTTGTTAATTGACAAGACTTGGGTCAGTGTTTCCCTTTTGTGTCAGCTGACTGGGCGTTCAGGGCTCGATTTTGTGTTGAACTTGGCCACAGTTTTTAGGTATGGTCACCTCCTCATTACCTTTTCACTCTTCACTTTGAGTTTTACAGGTTTTTCTGTGTGTGCTTTCAACTGATATTAAGTCACTGTCTTTATGAACATAGAAAACTCTTAATAATAAATACTTGAAGTGACAGATGTAGCTTACCCATTGGAAATGGATTTTTCCGACATGGGCATTTTGTTTCTAATGGAAATCCCCATCAATTTTTGGAATGGCAGGCGAGTATAAAAGTTCTTCACTTTATCTCTCAGTATAACTACACAGGGGGAGAAAGAAATTACATTATTTAGGAACAGATCTGTTGCATCCATGAAAATATGAGGGTGAGGGTATAGACACCAGGTCAAGAGCTTCCAATTAAAGATGGCGTATTCAACTCCCATGCTTATGCTCTGCTTTCATCCAGATCTCACAAAAATAACAGTAAGGAGATTATTGTAAAGGCTCACACCCACAGGCATAAAGAGAATAGAAGAGGGGATGGAGCAACAAAGTTGTGAAAGCCAGAAAGAACACAGAGGAATACAAAGTTCACTTTGTAGACCTAAGAAAACCCAGTCAGTGACTTTTCTGTGGGAAGAACAAGAAGAAATCCTATACACCTTCTGGAATTCCAAAAAGTTTAAGTGTTGGTATCACTGGGATGAAGGTGGGCTAAACCAGGATAGGCTGGAAATCTCTTTAAGAAGCAGTTAGGTCTCCAGATGGCTTCCTCTCTTTTGCACAGTAGACGAGTGTCCTCTCCCCACCATAGAAGAAGGTGGAAGGTTTATCCTCTGGAGAGGTCCAAAAAGAGAGTCTCTCTTGGGTGCATCAGGTGGAGTTCATGGTGGGAGTTTCACACTGAAACTAGGGGATTCCTTCAAGTTCATCCACATGGTGAAGGTTGAGACTCCCATCTTCCAACTTTATTTGGTATCCAAATGAATATCAGCCAGGCTCATAGCCCCAGGCCAGATATTACAAGATTCCTACATAGGGAAGGACCTAAAGATAATAACCAGAGGGATTTCCCAAAGGGTAGCCCAACTAGATTATCCTACAGGGAAACTTAAAAGTCAGTAAGCTCTCACCACATACTCTAAGCCTCCCAATCAGCTTCTGGGTCCCTCTCTTACATTTGAGTGTGAAACCAAGGGTTGCCAGATCTCTGAGAAAGACCTCCAGCACTGATAGAACAGTAAATGAAGCATGATAACATCTTGGAAGAAATGGAGACTGCATGGCGGAGGGGGGGGTGGGACTCCAAAAAAAGAAATGTCATTAATGTCCTCAGGGGAAAAAGCAACTTCTATCTTGTTAAAGCCACCGTTGGCATTTTCTGTGATATACAGCCAAATGGAATTTTAACTGATATGTGCATTAATGGTGGCTTTTTCTAAGGAGTGGGATTGCAGGACAGGATTGGTCTCTATAGTCAACATCCTGCATTTCTAAATGACTTCACATTACTGCAAGGAGCATGAGTAACTACAATTTTAAAAGGAAGAATAAGTTAATTTGGATACTTCTAAAACCACAGAGCTAGTAGACCACTGGAAATGCAGTTTGTGCAGATGCCCACCAAGCACTCACCTTTCTTCCGGAACAGGGTCTCTGGCCTGTGGGGCAGGATCAGTCTGCACCCCTTGGGACTGGACTCCATTACATTGTCACACACCCGGGCTTCTGGGTAGAGGGCGCAGGTGAAATACAAGGGTGCACTGTCTGTTATCTCCACCAGCTGACAGAAAGAGGGCTCCTGGACACAGCCTGCAGGCAAAGAAGCAATGGGTTTTAGCCCTTGGGAGGTCTGCAGGAAAGGAACCTCTACAGGTCCCTCTACACTTGGTAGGGATTCCTCCTGGGAGGACAGAGGCCCAGGACAGTTGAGACTACCCAGTCTGGAAGGCCCAAGAAAAAACAATGAGGTTCTGCTAGCTGGGGAGGGGACTGTCCACCAAACAAGGAGTCCATGTGGCTCTGAATAAAAGCAGTCTAAGAAGGTGAAGAGTGCGGTGTAAACTCATAAATACAGGAGACGATAGGGCAGTATTCCATTGGATCTACGCAGACCATCTCAGAGGCAGTTGGGATCAGAGCCCACAGGACTATAAAAACTTTGAACTCTGTGAATGATCTCCCCTGCTCCCACTCCCATGTCAGAGTTTTCCACTGGAATATGGTAGCTCCCTCACAGGGAGGGGTCATAATTAATTCATCTTCTTCTGTTTTCTCATCCCCAAGGTCAAACCCAAGGCTTAGAACATAACGCATGATAGACATAGCACATGCCTGTTGGGTAAAAGGATGGATGGATGGATGGATGATGGGTAGATGGATGGATGGATGGATGATTGGTGGGTGGATGGATGGATGGATGGATGGATGATGGGTGGATGGATGGATGGGTGGATGATGGAGGGATGGATGGATGAATGGATGAATGGATGGATGGGTGGATGGATAAATGGATGGATGAATGAGTGGATAGATGGGTGGATAGATGAAATAAGGATGATGGATGAATAGAGGGATGGATGGATGGATGATGGGTGAGTGGATGATGAGTGGGTGGATGCATAGATAGATGGATGATAGGTTCTGGGAGTAGAGTAGAGATTATCTATACCATGAGCTTCTTGAAGATATGGGTTATATCCTGTCTTTCTTCTATATCATTGATTGTACTAACACTGAAGTGACCCCTGAGTTATGCCATCGAGTTTCATCATATCTATTTCTTGAGAGTTAAACCAGGTTTGTGTTGCCTGACCAGTGGATCTAGAAGAGGAAGGATGAGGTCTAAGGATACTTACGAGACAGGCACCACAGGTTTGCCTGCTGAGGTGAAAACAGGTGTTTGAAAAGCCAGTGCTGCTGGCTGGGCAGGGATTGGCTTCCATTGACAATGACCTGGTCAAGGTCCACAGGGGAGAAAAGCTCTGTTGTCAAATCTAAAAAAGAAGGAGAGAATCAATATCCTTCGCTTTAACTCTACAACAGGCCTCTCTCTGTCCCCACCCCTCTGTTTATGTGTGTCTCTCACTGTCTTTCTCTCTCACACACAAACACCACACACACACACACACATACATGGTTTTTTTTAGGCTATGTGAAGCCAGAGGAGGTCTGGAGGCCATGGGCCTGGGAGTCTAGCCAGGCAGAAAGGATTCAGAAGTTTTCAGAAAGTCCTAAAAATTATAGAGTTGCAAAATCTTAGAATCTTAGTTTGGAAGAAACACTGGGAGCCATCTGGTTCAACTTTTCACCCAAGGCAGGAGTTTCCCCATAGTATTTCTGGTCGATGCCCCTGTACCCCTGCGTGATCTGTCTGGGTTGACCAGAGCACCCCACTCCACCATTCAGAAGTTGTGAAGTCAAATCTGTCACTTTGAACCACAGATGCTCCTATCTTTTGAAGCCACACAGAAATCCCGTCTCTTTCCCAAATGGCAGCCTTCATCTGTGAAGACAGCTTTCAGCTCTGCTCTGCCCCATCTGAAATCTCCAGCTTGACTGGTCTTTCTTTATATCTTCACATGCCATGACTGCTGGCTTAAGGCTCTTTCTGGTGCCCTGCTGCCCACAGGATGGAAGTCCAAGCTTTCTTCTTGGTCCAGGCTCTACCTATATTTTAAGCTTTATCTCCAGTCCTCAACTCACACTCCAGAAGCATTGCCATACTGCTTGCTGCCCCAGGACTGTTGTCCATGCTCTCCCCTCTTCCTCACCTATCTACTATCTAGTCCTCCTGAGCTTCAAGGCCAATGCTGTTCCCTCCTGCTCTGATGTTCTGTTGCTCTATAAAAAGGTTCTCCAGGGAGGAGGACCCCAATGTTCCAGGCCTGGGGGTGAGGAGCCTATTTATGCCCTTCATGAGAGCTCTGACTTTGCAGAGATGCTTACACTGGGGGCATGAAGCAATTCATGGAGTTGAGCTGGAGCCCGTTTACAATGTGTCTTAGCTCAGGGCTCTGGCATAAGGTGCATGACATGCCATATGGACTCCCATTTGCCTTGGGCTTGAGCATCCTCCCGGGAGCCCACTCTCCATGCTCCATGGAGCAGGTTCCTGAAGACTGACCTTTTTCACCAACAAAATCCACCACAAGAGATAAAGGCTTTACTAACATCTGCCAAGGCCAAAAGGCTAGCCTTGCCAGAGACCCCAAAGACCATGTTGCTGTCTTTCCTGGGGCAGAAAACAGACAATCCCTTACCATGCTCTGAACTGGGGAGGCCATTCTCAGGGACATCGTGGAGCTCAGGCCAGGTAAACAGGGCATGGTGGTGGCTCTGGGCCCAGCCACAGAGGAGCAGATCAAAGGGGTCTTTCCTGCAGGGATGTTATCTCCCTAAGCCCAGGAATTTAATCAGCTCAGAAAGGGAAAACTGAGCCAAGCTGGGTCTATTCACCCTGATTCTTTCCAAGGTCTTGGGCAGGGGGAAGGGGAGGTTCAGCTCCCCTGGTGGGGGTGGGGTGGGGGAGTGAGGGGACTCCACTTCTTGTGGGAGTCCTGTGATGGTTTTGTAGGTGTGGCCTGACACGGGGGATAATGATGGATTTTATAGACTATCTAGGATTGCTCCACCATCATTCACCTGTACCTTGCCACGAGGTAAGGTACAGGGGGGTGGGCAACCCAAACAAAAGTGCCCCAAGAATGCCATTGCCAGCAGGAGTGCCAGCAGAAGCCAGGCTCCTGATGGCAAGGGCAATTCAACTCAGCTCAGAGGACGGTCGCCAGGTGGGAATCTGAAGCCAGTACGCCCAGAGCTTTTCCTCTGTTTTCCTCTAAAGAAACTTGAAATCTCATTTTATATAAAACTTCCCAATTTAAAAATATTGGGTCAGTTTAAAAAAAAAAAAAAAAGAAGAAGAAGTCTGCTCTGCACATGAAACAAAATCCATCAGCCGGGGGCCACCAGGACTCAGCTCTGCAGCCCACACTGTGCCAAGGATTGGCTGTGTTCTAGAGGAACCTAGGCTTCAGAGGCACAGCGGCCCACAGCTTGAATCTGGAGCTGCTTAATTGGTCCTGAACAGCTCAATCAGGGGATACTGAGGCACATGAGGCCTCACATGTCTTACTGATAAAGTGGGAGCCATAACACCAGTCAGCAGAGTTGCCCTAACCTCTGGGACAAGATGCGTAGAAAACACCAAATGCAGAACCACCAGAAGGCTCAAGTAGGGAGCTCGCTCTCTTCTGGTCCCCTCCCTGGTGAGTGCTGAACTCACCCTTGTTCCAGCAGGAAAACCATAGCTGGCAGCAGATGAACTTGAACACCAGCCATGTGTTCGGGAGGTTCCCAAGGGAGAATGAATTTGCCAATTTGCTTGGGCATCAATCGGAAAGGTGAGGGCCTGGATCATTGTGTAGAAGAAACCCAGCCATGTGCTTGTTTATGCGAGGCGCCCACTCACCCTCTCCCACACCCTGCTGGCAAAATTAAAGCTTCCACGGGAAGACCTCTGAAGGTGCTATGAGCATTGGACAGGAATATGTACCCTGACCCTAGTTTCCATGCCAGACCAGGACCTGCTGTCTGACAGGCAATACAGGAAAAAAGAGGACTGGGGACAGAACTTTACAGAAATCTGGTTGATGGGTATTAAGGAGGGCACTGGAGGTAATGAGTGCTGGCCACTGCGCAGCTGATGAATCACTGTGTTCTATCTCCAATACTAATAATACAGTATGTATTAATTAAATCTAATTGAAATATATTTAAAAAAATAAGGCTTGCTATGAGCCAGGATGGGTGCTAGGATCATCATCATCACCGATACCACTGCCACCACCATGTAAGAACAGCCACCAGCTGTTGAGCACCTGCTCTGTGCCACTGCGATTTTCAGCATTACCTACTCTCTCAATTCCCACAACTGCCCTGGCTCCTGGGAACTTCTCTCTCTCTCTCTCTCTCTCTCATTTACTGAGGGAGAAACTGAGGCACAAGGAAGGTGACTCAGGATTGCACAGGCAGACAGAGGCAGAGCTGAGTTTTGAAGCCTGCTCTCCTGGCCTCAGAACCCATACTCTAAACCAGGGCACAACCCTCAGGTCCTGCAACTCTACGAATGCAGGATGAACTCATAACTGTCAAACTACTATGGATGAGCCCCACTTGGGGTGGTTTTTGTACCTTATCTCATTGGATCTGGAAAAAAGCCCTGGGAAGGAGAAGAAGCTATGGTTCTTGGTTTGGGTGGCATCTGTTAAGTACTGGGCAATGTGCCAGGTGTTTTACCTGGTGTATCAACTATAACCGGATTAGTGAAGAGCAAGCTACATTCTACACATGATAAATCAAGGCTCTTAGCAGGTGAGCAAAGTACCCATGGCTGTGCAGGTAGCGTAAGTAGCCCAAAAAAGTGGCTCAACCCCTAATCTATCTGCTTTGCAATGTGGTGTTTCTCCCATGATGCCATGCTGCCTCCTCTGTGCTGGTAGACCGACCTACTTCCCCTCTCCCTTTCCCTGTCTACCCTTCCTTTCCCTTCTCTTCTCCACTTCCTCATCCTCCTTCCTCTTCCTCTCCCTCTCTCCTCCCTGCTCCCACCTGAGTTTTCACTCCACCTGAGAAATAACAATTGCAGATGCTAAGGATAGAGTGTCTCTGCACATACTTTCTGCCCCTGTTAATGTATGGCTTTAGATCTTCCACTGCATTAAATGACTCTTTCTCAAGAAATCTGTCTCCCCACACAATTCCAGAATCTGTACATTCTGTTTGCACTCACTGCCCGCAGTTGGATGAAGCTTGGTCTTTAAGAGTCTTTCGTTGCTATGGTTGTTTGCTTTTCCAGGGGCAGTGATGATTCTGCAATGATTCCACTTTCCTTTCAGTGCCCAATGCCCCCCTGAGGAGCTGCCTGTATTTGTGAAATGAATAACTGGTTGAAGAGCTAGAGAATAGTCCCTAGCTACGGAGTGCAGTGATGCTAACAGGCTCATTCACTGATCAAAAGCCTGGTGTCACCATCTTGTCTCCACAGCCAGACACCCAGGCATATAAAAGGGTTTGGGGACTGGTACCTGTTTCTGTTGGAGATGCTGGCCTTGGTTCCATGTCTCTCCTACATCCCATAGACTCAGACCGAGATCCCATGTCAGACTCTGAGAGGGCAAAAAAAATAAAAGGATTGTTAATCTTACATTGGGATGGGAAAAAGGAGATATTCTTCTTGTCAACAAAATGACAATGTGGGAAATCCTCACGGTCCACCGCCAGGTGTCCGAGACAGGGTCTGGGCCGAATCCAGTGGCAGAGGCCTGTACTCTTTGGCCTTTTGTGGAACATCAGCCAACCTCTCAATACCAGAATCATTATTGTCCTTGATACTGAAATGATTCATTGCAAAGGTGATGAAATGTACCCATAAATATTGGTTTTTAGAACACCCTGTGAAAAAGGAGTAAGATTCTCATTTTACTCCAGAGAAAACAGAAATGCATAGAGATGAAATAGTCTATCCCAGAATATGCAGGAGGAAAGTTGATGGACTAGAATTTGAAAAAAAAAAAATTTAAAAATCTCCATGCTGGGAATTTGTCTCCATGAGAGCAGAGTGAGCCTATGGGGAGAAGCGGGTATCAGACAAGCCTTTGGGGGCTTCTGCTCCATGCGGCACATGTCTGTGGAAGAAGCTCTTCCTTAATTCTTCACCAGCCAGCAGCTTATTTATCAGAAATTTTGGGGGTGCCTGGGGCTCAATCAGTTAAGCATCTGCCTTTGGCTCAGGTCATGATCCCAGGGTCCTGGGATTGAGTCTCGCATCAGCCTCTCTGCTCATCGGGAATTCTACTTCTCCCTCTCCCTCTGCCCCTCCTCCACTCATGCACTCTCTCTCTCTCTCTCTCTCTCTCTCATAAATAAACTCTTTATTTTAAAAAAGAAATTTTTGATAACTAGGAAGCACTAAACTTGGAGCCAGAGTCTGGGCCCTCTGGTCCCCCACAGGGACCTCTGGGGGCATTTCACGAAACCTCTCCACACCTTATCTTGTCTGCAAAATGACTAAAATGTATCCCCTCAATACCATCCCTCAGTATAGCCTCCTTATAGGGACAGCTAAATGCAAAAAAGAGGTGTATCATCTAGTGAAATCATTAGAATGAGCAAATGGTGGGCACTCTCTGTTTCTTTCTCTCCTGTCCCTCCTGTCCCTCCATCCAGCCTCTCCAGCCCCAGTTTGAGTCAGCCACCCCATGCACCCGGCACAGCTCCCAGCACTGCATATGTGACCCCTGGGCCCACGCCCATGCAGCTCTGGGAGGCAAGCACTCATTCCTGTGCTGCCCATGAGGAGACGGGGCTTGGAGGGTATGAATGGTGTGCACAAGGCCATGAGGAGGTGACTCAACCAGAAATCATACACAGTGACTCTGCCCCACACTCTATGCTCCTTCCCATGAGGTCACAAAAACAGGTCACCAGGGTCACCAATCATATCTCTACAGGGACCCGATATGAGTGAGGGAGGCATCCCGGGAAGAGGAGGGACGTGATGTGGGGCGGGATCTGTCCTCCTCCTCCCACTGGCCCCATGGCCTGTATGGATCTGCTGCTCAGGCTGCCTCCTGAGGCTGGAGCCTCCTACAGGTGAAGGCCATGCCTCACTCGACTCTTTTATCCCATGTCATTCAGACTCATCCCAAATACTTTGCCCTGCCCCAGCTCTGAGTAGGCACTTGGTCAATGCTCAGAAGATTCGGAGGAGGACAAAAGCAGCAGGGAGATCCAAGTGTGGGTTTATCTGCAGCCCCAGCGTGCTCCATGCACCTGCAATAGCACTACCTCCAAGCCGGGCTCATGTGTCCCTTGGCCATGAGACCAGCCCCCTGTGGCTGAGAGCCCTGAAGAAATGCCTCCCTGGTCTGCAGCAGCCTGGGAGCGCCCACCCCAGAGCAAGGGCAGCGAACTTGATCTCACAGGAAGCCCTGCTCCCTTCCCCCATCCTTCCTGGGACTTCGACACTTGTCATGTTTCTTCTGGGGCTTGGTGTCTTATCTGATGAGGGTCAGGCCCATCTATGCCACACAGAGCACTCACTTGGAAAGCAAATCTCTACGATTGTTTCTTTCTGGGAAGCAAAGTGCCCTGTGAACGGGAGGTGGGGCCCAACCGTCTGGTGTAATCAGCATCCTCGCTCCCCCCCTCCGCCCCACATCTCACCTTTCCAGAGATAAACCCGCTGGAAGCTGGTAACGGTGCCCGAAGTTCCTTCCAGGGCTACCGGAACTGCAAGGAGAGATAATTATTTTTACGAGCTTGAATGGGCTTGTTCTCAAAGGGACCTGCTTTGGCCACACTGACCCACCTCTCCCACAGGGGCCGCTCCTGGCCTGAGAACCCCATTTCCTATCAAGGTGCACCCCCACACAGAGAGCGTCGTGGAGCTGTCCTCCGGATCCCCGGTACAAAACCAGAGCTGGTCAGACCCCAGGTGTCTTGTGCAGGGCAACAAAGAGATTTTCTTATGACACAGAACCAGTGAAGGTAATGGGGATTGGCTGAAAGAGAACCAAGCCCATAGAGACTCCAGTACTGTGTCAATTGTCCATGTCATGGATGCCCTCTGAGAATCTCACCACAAAGGCAAGCAGGGATCATATTTGGGAGGGTGGGAATACTGTGAACTGTCTTCTGTGGCCCTAGACATTTGATATTCACTCTATGATGGGCAGCTGCCATTATTTGATTCATTATTAGTATTATTCAGTGTTCCTTTCTGCTGAGCTACATCCCCCTGGAATCATCCAGATGAGACTGGCTTTGCGCACCATTCCTTGATGGTCAAATTTGCCTCTCTTGGGGCATCTGGGTGGCTCAGCGATTGAGTGTCTGCCTTCGGCTCAGAGCGTAATCCCAGGGTCCTGGGATCCAGTCCCGCATCGGGCTCCCCACAGGGAGCCTGCTTCTCTCTCTGCCTATGTCTCTGCCTCTCTCTGTGTTTCTTTCATGAATAAATAAATAAAATCTTAAAATAAATTTCTAGTATACAGTTCTTTGAAACTTTACCCAATGTGAAAATTCAAGTATCCATTGCCACAAGCAGGATACGGAACTGTTTCATCCCTCCACAGAAACTCTGTGGGAGCCTGCTTCTCCCTCTGCCTATGTCTCTGCTTCTCTCTCTGTATCTCTCATGAATAAATAAAATCTGAAAAAAAAAAAAAGCCTTCCTCTCTTGCCTCTGCTCAGCCCTAAGATCCTGCCTGTCCCCCTGCGCTATGAAAGGCTGAGGAAAGAGTTCAGAAGACACAGGTTCTGGAGGCAAACATTCCGCTAATGGCAGGAAACGCCTGGCACCCAACCTGAGACCTCAAGAAGTGATGACATGTTGCTCATTATCATCAAGAACCATATATTATTATAGTCAATTGTTATTAAGAGTCATTGCCACTTGCCCAACACTATGATGAGCACCTTCCAGATATTGCTTTACTTCAACCTCACAGATAAGTATTCTTGTCCCTAAATACCAGGTGAAGATCAAAATCCAGAGAAGTCAATGCCAGAATTCAAATCCCACCTGCTTGGCTCTATACCCCATGTTCTCAATCACAATTCTGTCCATCCAAAATGGCAAACATCTGCAGATGTGCTTCTGTTTAGAGAGGTGTTCAAGGAGGTTTAAAGAGGTTTAAAGAGTGAACGATTTGGAAAACTCAGCTATTAAAGTCATGAGCCCCTGCCCCTCCCAAGATGGCCATGCTCTATGCTAGGGGTGGGGGTGGGAGCCAACAATGTTGAGTTGTGCTTCCATTTGGTTTTGCTTCTAAAATGGGAATACAGAATAATTCTAAAACGTCTCACACTGCCCAATATTGTGATTACACATTTCCCTAAAAGACCTACTCATAATTCTCTCATCACCCACTTCAGAGGGTGGATGTCACTTATAAAAATGAGGGGAAATTAAAACCTATGATATCTGGGAGATCTAGACTTGGATCTCTGACAGTTTGAAACTCAGTCTACACACTCCTGAGGAGCCCATCATATACTCCTCCAACACCAACACCGAGCAGGGCCATCTGCTCAATCTGCTCTGCTCTGCCATCTTTCTTGACCACATTTTCTTGTGACGAAGGGCAGGCGAGGGGACTTTGGGCCTTGTCTCAAAAGTAATTAGAGAATTTGTTTCTTAAATCTTTTTACACCCAAATTTATGTGGTATACTGACTATGCCACACTATGTGGGATGGATAAATGGATAGATGATAGATGATAGATAGATAGATAGATAGATAGATAGATAGATAGATAGATAGATATAGATACTTTTGGTAACATAGGTGTAAGTAAAATAAAGTAAAATTTTCAAAATAGTTTAAGCTTTGCATTAGTATTCTTATTTATCCTGTAAAAGGAGGAAAAAATGACATCTTATCTCTACAGTGCTTTATTGCTCTCAAATAGAAGACTAAAATGAAGGACCACTTTACAAAGTAGTTTACCATGAGATACTACTGAGCATTTTGATCATGGGCCCTCAATGAGCCTTCATCCACATCCCCATCGCTATCCCTTCCCAAGAGCAACAATCCCTCAAGGATTTCTCCACCACTCAGTAGTCCTCATTCCTGACTTGGGTGAGTGGGTGAGCCTCTCACACATTGTCTAGAACATCTTGAGGTGGTGTGTCCTGATTTTCATGGAGTAGCAAGGAAACTTAGAGATGCTCTCCGTCACCCAGAGAAGAACAGGGGCTCCACACAGGTGCACACAGGTCTAAGGCTGTGTTTGGGTCCAGAATGCACTAAACTGTGGTGGGGATGGAATTTCCTTACCCACTTTTTGTCCACCTTGAGGCAACAGAACCCTGTGGCTTCTAGCCTGGAAAAGGTGAGTCTTCACCTTATCCTTGGCGTTTGCTCATTTTGACACCATTCAATCCAATGGGATTCAGTTCACTTCTGCACTCGAAAAGTTGAGCATCTGGTAGATTCAGAAAGTCACCAACCGATATCTACAGACTGATGTGCAAATGTTTTAAATCGCCACAGAGAAAGTTGTAAGGCCTTGGGAGGCAACTGCCAGGTTTCCACAGGCATGCACAGAGGACATGGGAGTGGAAGGGATGGCACTGTCCTCTCTCTTGTCTTCCCCATTTCCCACCCCATTTCCACATCCACACTCAGCTCCTCCTACTTCCGGAGTTGGTCAAGGGCACTCACTCCTCTCAGAGCCATCCTCCTCCCTGGCATCAACCTCCACATCCAACCAACCTGTTTCCCAAACTGGTCTCAAACATACCCTGTCCGTGGGACCCTCCCTCTTGGCTTATCACAGTCTTTCATTGGTTCCCTAGACTCCTTCCCACCCCCCAGCCACACAGCACCAGGGTATCCTTTCCGAAAGGCAATTCTACCCTCAGTCTTGTGATAGCTACCACACATTTCAGAATTCACTTCTCTGGGACCTCAATCTTGGCAGCATGAGCGACCATGTGTCATCTCCAAGGGGCTTGTCTTTGCAGGCTTCCAGGCTTCTGCATCACTTCTGATATCCCAGATATCCCCTCTCTGCCTCGAACTCTCACCCTCTTCCAACTGGTTAGCCTCTACTCATTCTTTAAAAATCAGAGTCAGCATCATCTCCTACTAGAAAGCCCCACGAACCCTCTGGCTGGGTTACATGCTCTTCCTCTGGATTTGTAGAGCACTCAACAAACACCTGAATCTTTAATCTCACACTTGTCTGTCACTGTCCATTGACTGTACTAGAGCTTTCCAAGGTTGGGAACAGGCTTTGTTCCTCTCTATATCACCCACACCTGACATCATCCCTGCTGCAGAACTGCTGTTCATACATTAATAAACTCGAGGGATGAATGAGGAAAACAATGTAATCAATGATACTCAGAGCCCACCAAGCAAACACAGAGCATTATCTTCCCAAGCACAGGAAGGCTGGCCTTTCCTAATGCAGACTTCCAGCCCTTCACTCCATTCCCCAAAACTTTCCAGGCTCAATTTTGTTGATTGAGACGGGGCGCATAGAACTGGAGCAAACGTGATTCCTCCTCTTCCCTGTGAAGCAATATTTTAGGGGAAAACAGTTTTGACTGTCCAGATATTTGTTCCATTCCTTCCGTGACAGTTGAGTTAGAATATCCCTGTGACACAAACAGGCCTCCACACTCTGACTCATCACCTCTCTCTCCATAATCAAGGCAACAGGGACATATACACATTTAGAAGTTTTGGGGTTTGGCATGGAGCCTTGATTCGGAGGGTTGGTGGGTGTTGTGTGGTCTTGATTTACTTCGGAACACTTCCGTAGAGAGGTCATGTGCTGTGTCTGGGGTGGTTAGTTTGCGTCTACTGCCTAGGAGTGGACAGCATCCCAAACTAGAAAGCCCGGGTTTCAGAGTCCACCTCATATTCCTTTCCCTTCCTAAATAAACTGCATTCCTAAATCCTTGTCTCAGGCTCTGCTTAGTGCAAAACACATGACAACTATTGTAAATAACTATAACAGGGTCATCCTATTTGTAGCTGCCCAATGGATGGTTTGCTCAAAATGCATCTGGTGATGGTGGGCATCCCAGAGACATGGGAAATTTCTCCACCTAGCCCTCAGCACCCTGAGACAATGGCCCTCACTGATACAAAACAGACTCCTATGCTGGCGACAGATGCCAGCTATCAGCCTGAGCCTCACCACTGCCCAAAGCATGAAGCCTTTGGGATCCATAATAAACCCAACAGTGTTCTTCCAAGGCCTGTTTTTCCTGTCAAATGTTAAGTCCCTATGGGCATTAAGGGACATTTAATCTGCCTATTTTGCATTCATTTGCACTTCAAGACATTGTCAGAAAGAAGGCATAAGCAGTTCCAGAGCCTTCTAAGCCTTTTCCCTTAGAAATGAGAAGATGGATTCAGCCAGCACCAAATAGTTGAAACACCCAGAGATGCCCATTGGCAATTTGGGAGACACAGATTTTGGGTGGATTCCTCTCTTGGGAGAAGTGTCTAAACAGAAATCCGATGACGGGAAAGAGAAACCTCACAACCATGAAAAGCACTGGGCCTTCCAATTGGATAAAAGGGCCTCCAGGTAATTTGTAGGGTTGGTTGGTTTTGGTTGTATTTGTTTGTTGTGAACTGATATTTGGTTGGCTTAAAAAATGAGGAGAAATGTACTGAAAGGGCGTTCTGAGTTCCATGAACCTTGGTCAGTCCACTCAGGCAGACAAATGAAACACTACCTTTGAGTTCCTGGTGCACAGAGACCACTCCGCCCACCTGGACCCCAGTGTGGGCCCAGCACCCACATCCAGGAGGCTCTCAGGACGAGTGATGGATGCACGAGCCCAAAAATCCCTCCTCTATAGCTATTCCTGCTCACCTCCACAGCCACACCTGACCTTCCCACTTTCCCTGGGGCTTTCTGTCCTCTTCTCCCCACAGCCCTTTAAAATCCTTGAAATCCTTGAAGTAGAATATGTGGTCTCTGACATGAACTACCCCATGTCTGGAGTAGAGCAAGGGAGGGGTGTCCACTACTGGACTCCTTAACTTGATAGGACAACACAAGCAGGTAGCACCATGGGGTGGTGTGGGAGACAGCTTCCACCGATGGCTCTGGCCTCTGACACCTAAGGTCTAAGATCCCAGCTATGGCCTTCATGCAAAGGCAGCTCCTCTAGGTAGGACATGCCACAGCTTGGAACTGTGCTCTCGTGGGTAAAACTGTGAGGTAACCAGCTGCCTCGCTCAAGTACCAAAGGACCAGGGTGCTGAGGGGGGTGAAAGTGCTTTGTACAATGCAACATGGGTACTGATGTGCTTCCTGTTTGAATTTAGTGTACTCTGTTGGGCTGCAATATCCTACAAATGGCAAGCGAGTCACTTACACTTTATACATAAATCCTAATTCTCCATTAGCCAGGCCACCTGTTAGACCAGACTCTCAGAGGACCGGTGAGCTGGTCAATGAAAGCAGATACCCATGGGATCCCTGGGTGGCGCAGCGGTTTGGCGCCTGCCTTTGGCCCGGGGCGTGATCCTGGAGACCCGGGATCGAATCCCACATCGGGCTCCCGGTGCATGGAGCCTGCTTCTCCCTCTGCCTGTGTCTCTGCCTCTCTGTCTCTCTCTGTGTGAGAGACACATTTATCATGAATAAATAAATAAAATCTTAAAAAAAAAAAAAAAAAAAAAAAAGAAAGCAGATACCCAGACTGGAAGTCCTACAAGGTGCCTCTGTGGGATGTGCCATCAAGGAGGCAGGGACTTGAAGTTCAGAAACGGTGCCTTAAACTACAGCCGTAGAGCACGTTAGCGCTTCATTCTCTAATACACAAAAAAGCGGAAACTACATCTGAAACTAATGATGTACTAAATGTTGGGTAATCAAATTTAAATTAAAAAAAAAGTGAGCCCCCATTTTATAGATGGAGACCCTGAGGCTCAGAGAGGTTAAGTGCTTTGAGCAAGGCCACAGAGCTAGCAGAGAAAAGCAGAATCTGTCTCCAGGATTTTCAATGCAGGCTATTGCTCCATAATCTCTACTATCTACTGAGAGTGCCCACCTTGTTCCGGGCACCACTCCCAGTGCTTCACCACGCATTCCTCCTTCAATCCTTCTAACCTCCCAAGGAGCCAAAGTCATCATTATCTGCATTTCATAACCAGGAAGGCCAAGGCCCAGAAAGGTCACATAAGGAGTAAGCATTTAAAATGGAATTTGAATCCCAGGGTCTGATTCCAGAATCTGCATTTTCATGAGCATCTAACCAATGGCTAAATGGGAAGGCAGAGGCTGGGACAGAGTTCATTGCTATTGTCCCCAGATCCTTCCTTTGTGCTTCAATCAGCTCTGTGGCCTCCCCTGCAGCTGCCTGAATCCACGGAATCCTCACTTTCTCCCGCTATCAATATCTGTTGTTAGAAAAGGGACTCTTTCAGCTACTCACATTTTTTTTAATTTTTTTTAAATTTATTTATGATAGTCACAGAGAGAGAGAGAGAGAGAGAGAGAGAGAGAGGCAGAGACACAGGCAGAGGGAGAAGCAGGCTCCATGCACTGGGAGCCCGACGTGGGATTCGATCCCGGGTCTCCAGGATCGCGCCCTGGGCCAAAGGCAGGCGCCAAACCACTGCGCCACCCAGGGATCCCAGCTACTCACATTTTAGTAAGAATTTAAACCATGTTTCTTTCCCAGGGACTCATTATACTTGAGGAGTGACCTATAACTGTGGCACGGAGCTTTTGTGCTCTATTGTTCTCAATTGGAAAGGGTGTCCTGGTCAGTCTGCATCTAAGGCAATTCCCAGTTTGGAACATCATGGATATACCTCAGAGTGCCTAAAATCCCCATCAAGGGGTGCGCTTCTTGTGGAGCCTGGTGGCTCAGTCAGTTAAGCATCTGCCTTCAGCTCAGGTCATGATCCCAGTGACCTGAGATCAAGCCCCACACTAGGCTTCCTGCTTGGTAGGGAGTCTTCTTCCCCCCTGCTCCTACCCTCTTATCATACATGCACTCTCTCTCGCACGTACACATGCTCTATCTCACATAAATAAACAAAATATTTTAAAAAACAAAGCAAAAGGTACCCTTCTTAAAGCTTTGCCCAATACCCTAAAATATACACATACCCACAGGGCATTGAAAGAAACCAAAAACTTCAAAAGTCATTTGGTAATCACTCCTTCTCAGGGAGGCCAGACAAGGACACATTCTTTATTTCTTGGGCACCTACCAAGCACATGCTCCATGTTAAGCAATTTACTCTGGATTTATTGCCCATGAATATATCACACATCTTTCTGCAAACGCTTGTTTGCTCACCCTGGGCTACCTCTCAGAATAATGGATACCATATGTTTACTATCCATCATATAAATAAGCAATTTGATTTTATTTACCCCCAAAAAAACTAAGCCTCATGGAATCCCACCTAATTAGGCAATATATATATATATATATTTTTTTGTCCAGGCTTTGGTAAATATTCATTCCACAGATATTATGTATATTCTCTATGCCAGGTTTCATGCTGGATGGTGTAAAGCTAGAAATTCTAAATATACGGTCTAGTTCTTAAAAATAACAAAAGACAATGACAAATTTTTAAAAACAATAATAATATTACCTAACAGTAATTCTATGTGTCAGACCCCCTACGAAGTTCGTCTCAGACCTATTATCTGTAAGTGCCAATATCAAGAAGCAGGTAAGAACGTCAGCTTTGGAATCATACTATCTGGTTTCCAGTCCCAGGCTTTCTACTTAGAAGCTCTGAGCCCTTGAGAAGACTTTATCCATGTACCTCAGTGTCTTCAGCTGTAAAATGGGGAGAATTAATAACAGTGCCTCCCTCCAAGGAAGCATTGTGGCCAGGCGGGTGGGGGGGGGCAGTATGTGAGTTAGCAGCGGCCGGGGGGCCTCAGGGTAGTGGGTGGCTCATAGCCGGTGTGGTGGGGAACACAGCTATGATACTTTCCACTATCTCCTCCCACCTCACCACAGTCCTGGGAGACAGGTCCTCCCACTAAGCCATTTTGTAGACAAGCAATTAGGCCTGAAGATATTTCCTGACCTGCTCCAGATCACACTAATGGTGTCCAAAATGGGGATTCAACACCACAGGCAAACTACCAGCTGGCAGGTAAGAGCAGCAGGCAGGCAAAGGCACGCTCTCAGGGCAGTGCCCTCCACACCGCCCAACAGAGGAATTTTCAGGAATTCCTGTGAAGTTTTTCACTGGAGGAAGCACTGAACTCTGCAGGGTAGTCAGGGAGGGCCCCTTGGAGGTGACATTGAGCTCTCTGCCATTACAAACCTGAGAGTTGCCTTACACTGAGAAGCAGGCCCTGCAAACTTCTAGTGGCTTCCAGCTCTTGAAGGACCAACGTCTCCGAGAGATGGAAGCCTTCAAGGGCTCTTTGAACTTCCCTTAGTCCTCTTCTGTGTCCTGTCAGGCTGCCACCTGCAATGCTTTCACCCCTCCCAAAGCAGAGGGTGGGTTGGAGCCACATGCTGGCAGAAAAACAGAGAGGAGGTGAGACGGAGCCGGGCTTCGGCCAGCCTCACAGAGGAACCGGGAGTCAGGGATCTCCTGGGCCCTGTTCTCACCATAAACTCTGACGTTTCAGGTTGGAAGGTGGAAGAAAACTTCCAGGTCACCTAGCTGATGTTTCTCAAACTTCCCAAACTCAGCAGACACAGCACTACCCAGACAGCTGGCTAGGACAGATTCCTGGGGCCACCTTGGGGGTCTGGGGTGGAACCCGAGAATCTGTATTTCTAATGAGCTTCCGGTGATGCTGAACCCGCCGGTCCTGACCACACTAAGTCGTGCTGGTGTGGTCGGTCCCCAGCTCAGGACTCTTCCCCCGTGGAGCCCTGATGCAAGGGCAGGGCTGGAAGAGGCAGAGAGGAGATGTGACGGGCCACTGTGGGGCCTCAGGCACTGACGCCCATCCCTATAAAACGAGGGGGTAGGCAGATGATCTCGGGGTGACTTCTAGATCGAATGCACATAAGTTTGTGGGAAATGTTGGAAGAGCTTCTGAAAGGAGGAGGAGGAGGATGGAGCAAGCTGAATAGTTATTTGCATCAATGGACCCTACGTGGTGGGGCTCACAGCCTCTTGCACCCCTATAATTAGGACGGGCAATGCAGCTGGTATCATCAGCAACAGCCTACCTGCCCGGCTGCGAGCTCCCTCCAGCCTTGGGAGAGCTGCTGAGAAGCTCTGGTTGGGTTTTATGTAGCACCTTTGATACCATTATTTTTTTCAGAAGTATAACCTTCTCAGGGTACAAAGGGGGTTCACAGGAGAAGACCCCACTGGTGAGGAAAATTCATTGTTTTTTTGCATTTAAATTCAATTAGCCAACATACAGTACATCATTAGTTTCAGATGTAATTTTCAAGAACCCTTCGGTTGCATAGAACACCCAGGGCTCACCATTTTGAAAGAAGTCAGGCGGCAGGCAGAGACTTACCCCCGAACTCCTGGCCTCCCAGACGCAACGTCGCCTGGCGGCTCCCCCGGTCGTATGTCAAACCAGGACAGGTGGCATTAGCCTGGGCTTCAGTGGGGTCCCTCCAGTCTTTGACATGGCAAAGTAGGACATCGGGGGAGCTCAGCAACCCACAGATGATGGGCCCTGCAGAGGCACGAGAGGGAAGAGAGGGTGATGTGATGAAGAACAAGTAGGGCCCTTCTAGGGACCCACGTGGGTGCCCCGAGGGGCTTGGAGAGTGGGAACAGGTAACAACCCCTCGGGAGCACACAGGGACAGAGCCTGGAACTCAGGAGCCTGGTTTTCAGTTGGGTTCCTCTTGCCTGATAGCCCTGCACGTGTCATAGTGGCCAATTTGCAAAGGGAAGGCCACCCCCTTGCCTGCCCTGTTGAACCTCCTGCATTAAAGCTCTTCTTGATGGGTCACCAGCCATGACATCTTCAACAGCACCTGGGGTCTTAGTGTCAGAATCCTCTGGCCTCACTCTCTATCCACTACCCCACAGAGGGATCTTTTTGAGGCTTCTAGCAAATAAACAGCAGCTTCTCTCTCTCTCTCTCTCCCCTTTCTCATGCACACATGTACATGCACACCAACTTTGAAGGGGCTCAGAAAGGAGTACTCAGATTCCAAGTAAGGCTCTGTGAAAAACCACAAGCTCCGCAGCAATGGCCCAAGCTTCCCTATTAAGAAGTGAGCTCCTTGTCTCTGGATGCATTCAAGCAGAGGCTGTGGGACCACCTGCCCCCCCACCCCTCGCCAGACCTGGGATGTGCAGAGAGAAATCTATAACTAGGGGAGGCACTAGACTATTTGTCTTGAATACATATCCTAAGTTTGGATACATGTCCCAACTGTTAAAAAGCTGCCTTGAAGTTATAACTTTGCTTGGTGTCAGGAAGACCCGTCCTGAGCTTATGGCACCCAGCAGTGGTTTCAGGGAGGGAAGGCAGGTAACTCAGATGCTTCAGGGTCTGTAACGTGCCAGTCACTATGGTAAGTGCTTGAAGTATGTTAATCCCCTTGCAGATATTATTATTTCTGTTTTACTAGTGGAGAAACGGATTCTCAGATAAGTTAATTACCCAAATTTACTGAGATCTAGAAATTAGGTCATTTATATAAGGTCGATAAATAATCCCATTACGTAGTATTGTAGATTCCCCAGAATCTGAACACCACTAAGTAGTATTTTTACTCAGATTTTCCATTTTGATAAATAATCTCATTCGGTAGTATAGTTGTTCAGATTCTCCAGAAAAAAATAGGAAATCTGCCACCCATAACCCCTTCCCTTCTTTATCCTAATTTGTGCCCACGCCCAGAGAGAGTTTCTTTTTTTTTTTTTTTAAGATTTTATTTATTCATGAGAGACACAGATGGAGAGAGAGGCAGAGACACAAGCAGAGGGAGAAGCAGGCTCCATGCAGGGAGCCCGACGTGGGACTCGATCCCGGGACCCCAGGATCACTCCCTGGGTTGAAAGCAGCATAAACCACTGCGCCACAAGGGCTCCCCCATAGAGAGAGTTTCAAACTCATCTCTCACCAAAATTTCCCCAAAGTAGATGACTCAGATGTCTGGCTTATAAAGCTGACATTTTGTCCTTCTCCCTCCCACTGGCCACTTTTAACCTCCAGGTGATAAAATATATATATATATTAACAGCAGCAGCAGCAGCAGCATCTCTGTAAAAAGTGACCTTACAGATCCTCTGATTGCTGGTTCTCAAACCAGCAGCTTGGATTGATTCGATCAACAACACGGGGAGGGCTTTAAAAATGCTCGCTCCTCGGCACCGACCATGGAGCTTCTGACTCAGTGGGTCATAGGGATAGAGGGTGGTGACATGCGGGAGTTGGCCTTTATCAACAGCACCACAGTCCTGGTGCACACAGCTGGATTCCAGATTCCCCGACCTGGTGAGACCACTTTGTTTCATAATAAGGAAGCAGAAAAGGAGAAAGGCTTTCCTAGCTGAGATGGGAGGAGTGGCCAGCAGGCAGCGAGGGCCTGGTGGGGGGGGGGGCTACCCCCTGCCCCCTACCCGGCTGAGCCTCAGCACCAGAGTAGCAGGGGCACCCGCTGAGAGCCCAGGGGAAGCCTGCCAGCCTTGGTCACACTCCCAGGGGCCGAGGGGCCACCCAAGTCCCTCTGAACCTCACGAAAATGTAGGTCCAGGAGCCTCCAGAAGTGTCCTTAATAATCAGTAGAGACAAAGCCACTTAGGAGTTGAAGGTTGGTGAAGGCAGAGCAGGGAGGGGAAGGGAGGGGGGAATCTGCCAGAAAGTTAAATGACTTTCCAGACCCTGGTAAAAGGACCGAGCAGGAGTCTGTTCCTGGTCATTGGCGGATCCGGCCAAAGCTTGCTGATTCCAAGCCCCGGCTCTGCCCACCAGACAAGCCTGGGAAAAACATCTGCCTGGTGTTTTAGGTGCGTCTCCAAGAGACCTCCAGTTTGTGAGGTGGTCGGTCAGCGCAACATAATTCACGGGTCGCAGGTTACACTTGGAGGGAAACGCCAGCGAGCTGCTAGCCAGGCACGTCATGGAAAGAAAAGGGATTTCGTGGGCTCCCCGTGTTCCATGGAACAAAATAATTCTTCCATATATGATTTTAAGGAAAATGAAATCAACCTTCCAGCTTGAAAAACCATATGGTTTGGTGAGTAATAGAGCACTTGGGGGGATTGTGGTGGCCTCACAAAAGGCATCCTGGATCCGAACCACCGCATTTCACACACGTATGTGTGTTTACATGGATGTGCATGGGTACGTGTGTGTATATCTCTATATATACGTATTTTTTCACCTATCTAAACACTAGCATCGATGCACAACATATAATCACAAGGCGCGAAATCTAAAAGGAATTTTAGGATTCAGCTCAGTCCTGGAGGGCACGTGATGTGATGAGCACGGGGTGTTATATGCAACTGATAAATTATTGAGCTCTACATCTGAAACTAATGATGTACTCTAAGTTGGCTAAATGAATTTAAATAAATAAAGAAAAAAGAAAAAAGCAAGAGATGCTGGGGTGGCTCAGCCATTGAGCGCCTGCCTTCAGCTCAGGTTGTGATCCTGGAGTCCCAGGATCAAGTCCCACATGGGGCTCCTTGCAAGGAGCCTGCCTCTCCCTCTGCCTTGTGTCTCTGCCTCTCTCTCTCTTTCTGTCTCTCTCTCTCTCTCTGTGTCTCTCTTGAATAAATAAATAAAATATTTAAATAAATAAATAAAATAAATACACAGGAATTAACTCAGTCCAGTGCAGACTCCTGCCCCACCCCTCCAACAAACACACTCTCTTGCAGCCCCACCCCCCTTTCAGTAAACACCTTGTTTGTGCTCTGAGCAGCATTCAAATCTATTGACAAACTTCCTTCCTCTTTCCACGATGGACCTCCCTCGCCTCCTCGGCTCCTTCCAGCTGCCTGGCCGCTCGTTCACTAGTTTTCCGTCTTCTTCGAAAGTCCTCCCCGTTATGTAGGTGCTCACCAGGGATCGCCTGCTTCCCCCTACCTTCTCACCCTGAACCCTCTTCCCAGGAAATCCCACCCAGACCCGCAGCCCTGATACCACCTGAACACCAGGAATTCATGCATTTCTATCTCCCGCCCGGACCCCGCCTCTGAGCTCTAGACCTTGGTACCCAAAAGCTTAATCCACATCTTGTGAATGTCTTAAAGGCACTGCACGCTTAGCACACCGTAAATGGGCCCATGACTGTCCCAAATCCTCCTCTCCCATCACCAAATTTGACATCTGGTATCTTCCGTTATTTGCCACACAGGCAAGCTGTCCAACCAGGTGAACAAGTGGATCACCAAGAATGGTCTTGGACACCTCCTCCTTCTCCGGTCCTCATATCTATGGAGTCCTGTGGGTTTTGTCGGCTAAGGATACCTTGAATCTGACCCTTCATCTCCATTTCTACCACTGTCACCCTGCCCACTCTACCCACCCCCTCACCTGGACTGTGGGCGTAGCTCCTAACTGAACCCCACATCTACTCCAACTCCCTACCTGTTACCTTCTGCACACTCAAGCCACAGCTTCAAAATCCAAATCTGATCGTGGCATTCCCTCACTTAAAACTTTCAATAGCTTCCCACGATGCTTTGAAAGAAAACCACCTTTGTGCGACATGCAGGGCTGCAGAAGCTCAGTGGTCACCTCATGCCCGCACCTCCCCACGCCGTCCCCACATTGTGAATCCTGGCTTCAGTGACCCTGCTCTTTCCTTTGTAAGACCATGAGTCCTGGTACCAGAAGGCCCTGGTCCTCACTGTCCCAGGCATTACCTCCTTGGAGCTGGGCAAGGATGAAGCCGTCACAGCATGAATCACGGTCACAGGCCAGCAGACAGAAGAGATGAGCCCCAGTCAGATCAGCTCCTGAGGCTGGGAATATGACGGGCCGGTACAGTCCAGAGAGCGTGTTTTGGAAACCTGTTTGCTCGAAGCTCTTCTGACTTGTGGTGGTGAATTCTTGGCCTGGAGGAAAAGGCAGAAAAAAATGTTTTTAAAGATCCAAAAACCTTGCAGAGTTGACCGCAGTTTACTGGTCATATGATAGTGGACCCTCTGGTTGGACGAAGGGTAGTGTGAAGTCCAAGATGAGACCCTCGCTGCACCATGAAACTTCTGGATCGCCCATGCATGAAGAGTATGGAGCTCACCAGGCCCATGGCCCCAAACCTGCAGACCTAGATAGATGCTCATCACACCTTTGAAGCACTGAAGGGGGTGTGTGAAGAGGTGACACGTACGAATATTTTTATTATTACCAGCAAACATTTCTTGTGCTCTACCTGTATACACAGACATGGTGACTCATGCTCTGCCTATATGACTTCATTTCGTTTTCACTGCCCTGTGAGTTAGGTCCAGCCTACTCTGCTACCAATGTTTGTTCCTGTGGTTCAAACTCATGGTGGGGGACCCCGCTGCGTGGCTCAGCGGTTGAGTGTCTGCCTTCAGCTCAGGTCGTGACCCCGGGGTCCTGGGATGGAGTCTCGCATTGGGATCCCTGCAGGGAGCCTGCTTCTCCCTCTGCCTGTGTCTCCGCCTCTCTCTCTGTGTCTCTCATGAATAAATAAATAAAATCTTGAAAAAGAACTCGTGGTGGGCAGGAAGCTTTGCTGCTGTAACGCTGAGGCCACGCCGGTCCATCTACAGTTTTTCCAGCATGTCACTGTCTTGTGGCATCAACAACAGGTGACTGCAGCATGCACCAACAGCGGAGCGCGGGCAAGCCACAGGAAGCACGGGGCCGTACACAATGCCCTTCGGCCCACGCTCTCCCCCCTACCCCAGACTGGCCACCTTCTTTGTCTTCAAGGTGGCACTTGTGATTTTCCCCTGCCCAATTCAGCAGACCCCACCCTTCCTGCCTCCCTCCCACATCAAGCTGTGTGACTCTTGTGCATTTACTGTAGCATCTCTTTGTGCTGGATTCAATCTATTTAAAAATTCTGCTAGCATTTTAAACAGGGTTGTGATCACGTCTGCCAGTCCTCTGGTTAAAAATGGCGAGGCTTGGGTTTCGCCTGTCCCTAACTCTACTTTTCCCATAAGCCCTGTTATTTTTAGAGCATCATTTTGCAAAGAGGAGATTTTTGCAGGGAGATATATATAGAGAGATAAATCTATAGCCAAAACGTCTATCCTATTATTACGTCCATATCTCATGTAAGGAAAGAGAGTGAACACAGCTGATGGGGGGCAGAAAGGAATGAGGAATCTGTGCTCTTTGCCACCCTGAGTCTGACCCCTCCACCCAGCTGTTCACCAGAGATTAACCCACACTTTCTCCTAGAAATTGTGGAGAGGCTTAAAATGTAGAACCCAAGAATACAAGCTGCAGAATGAGACAGGCTTGAGTGCAAATCCCTGAAGCATTCCAGAGCCTCAACTTCTCCATCTGTTCAATAGGGGTAATAGTGTGTAGGCTTCGTAGACACTGAGTAGATGAAAAGATAGTCCATACACTGAGAGGCTGAGCAATGAGCCTGGCACTTAGTGATGCTCAGCAGATACTGTACAGTCTCCAGAAAGCCACATCTTACCCTAGCAGGGGTTCCCACCACCCCCTCTGCCCGACTGCCCTGTCATGAACTCTGCCTGCAGAGCCCCAGCCCATCCTTCACCAAATCCAGCTTAATATCAAGGGTCTATCTCCCTGATTGATTTTTTACAGTTAGAATTCATTTCTCTCTCCCTAGATAGCAAGGCTCTATCATCTTTCACCCTGTCCTTAAGCTACTCAGGACAGTGCCTGCTTCCCCCACCAGCCTGAGAGTCCCCAGAGCCACTCGCCACCAGCCAACACTGTAGTAGTCGCCAGGCATATGTGACCATTTCAGTATCTGTTTCAGCTCACTGACGTTCGTGTTGCAGCAAGTGCTGGGTACCTGGGTGGCCGCTGGGTATCATTTTGGACAGCAAAGGTTTATAGAACGTTCCCATCACCGCAGAAAGTTCCACGGGACAGCCCTGGACTGTAGGGCTCTCTCCCTCAGCAGCTCCTGGCAGCCTCCACGTCACCCGGCACGGGGAATCTCATGCCCTGAGGTCTTTGCATGGCAGGAGCCTCCTATTCCTTTGGTCTCAGTTCCAACATCCCCTCCTCTGAAGCTCCTTCCCTGACCAACTGGCAGCAATGAATGTTCACCTTTCTTTCCCTCTTTAAATTGTGATAAAAATATATACAACACAAGATTTACCATTTTGACCCCATTAAGTGGATAGTCCAATGGCATTTAACCCTTTTGTGTTGTGGTGTAACCATCACTACCATCCATCTCTAGAACTTTTGCTTCATCCTAAAATAAAGCTCTGCACACCTGTCGAACCCCAGCTGTCCATCCCCGCCTAGCCCCCCACCCTCGTAACCACTGTTTCACTTCCCATCGCCATGAATCTGACTGTTCCAGGAAGCCTACGTCCGTCTTCATCCCACTGTCCTGTTTCATTTCATCAAAGCACTTTGAACCGTCCAAAATGATCTTATTGCTGCATCGACGGCTGTATCAGTCAGCGATTATGTTTTGTTCCACAGCTACGTCCACAGGGTATACCACACCACAGGACCTCAGTCAACATCTATGGGAAGTGCCAACGCCGAGCAGATCCGCACAGCGGTAATGGGGCAGGTCTGGGGGATAACTCAGAGCTCGGGGAGGTTGTGCCCTGACGTCCCCGGTTCCACCTTGATGGAGTGGCAAGATGCCTCCACTTTCTAGTCCTCATCTGTGAAACGAGGGGGTTGGGCTAGCCCAACTGGAAGGAGCCTTTGAGCACTGTCTTCCTTCAAGTCTGAAAAATCACGGGGCTGCTGCTCCATGCTCCAGGCCACAGATTTTAAGTGGGTGTCAACAGGATGGTACCAGAAGATGGATCAAAGGGCCCTGTGTTCCGGGTCACTAAAGGTCAGGTGCATGAATGGATGCATTTGCCTACCTATACCAGGTGCCACTGATGTGGGATATACTCAAAAAATATTCTCAAAAACTGTATATATTCCTCCTCACCTGTGACTTTTTGTCCCTACTTCATGGCATAAAAACTAAAGAAGTGATTCCTGAGCAGAGATAGTGCTCGTAGGCGAGGAGGCAGGAGTCTGAACGTCCCTTCGCTGTTTGCTATCTTAGGATGCAGAATGACTGTGTCTGTGTATTTTCTGCTTGGGGGAAAAAAAAAAGCAAAACAAAACAAAACAAAAAAAGCAAAAAACAGGTCTGCCTTGATTTAGTTTGGCAGCAAGGAAGCTTCTCAATTTCCCTTGCAATCTTCCCCCAAGTATAAACTTTCAGGAGATGAGGACAAATAAGAACAAACATGAGAAAAAACTAGAGTTGTGTTTGTTTTTTGTTTTTTTTTTTAATGTGGAAAAAAGGCCAAGGATTAGTTTTAAAGAACATTTTGGGGACAGGTTGTTTGATTTTGGTTTTCCTTTTTTAGGAAAAAAAAAAATCTCTATGCTCTGTTATCTTCTTTTTTTTAACAGATTAAAAAAAATAATGATAATTGGAATAAACACTGGGGCAGGAATTCTCGTCATGCTGACCCCAGATGAGAGAAATCCCAGCTCTGCTGGACTCCACTCTCCCATGGGAGCCCTCCCCTGAGACAGGATGGAGGGATTTGGGGACTTGAAGGTGCAGAGACAAAGAGCCACAGGCATTTGTCCCTGCCGTGGGCTGCGGACCGATCCCAAGGTCAGCCGAGGCTCAGTGCCCGGGCCGTGGCACTGTCTCCGCGAGCTGCCAGCTGTCCAGTAGCTGCTGGGATCCAGGCCGCCCAAGCTAGGGACCTGGGAGGCCACATGCCTGCCACCACCCTCCATGCCAACCCCTAGGTCTCAAGTCCGGCCTCCTGGGCTGCCTTCTGGTCCGCAGTCTTACCCCAGGTCACCAGGAGACATGTCAGCAAGGATGAAAAGGATCTCAGAAATCTCCTGCACCTGCTATTTACCCGATGCTGTGCACTGTTCTAAAAGCACAGACCTCCTCACTCCAGACCTCCCAATCTCCTTGGTTCACTTGCGACTCCTATTTTACTAGCGAGGACAGGGAAGCCCAGCGAATGTCGAGGGCCTTGACCAGATTGGGGTTGGCCCAGGCCGGCCGGCTCCAGCACCTCACCCTGAACCGGAGGAAGGAGGGCCAGGAGAGCAGAGGAGAGTCCCCGTTCATGGGGAACCTAGCCGAGGCCCAGGGCTCACCCTCTGCAGGGCTGGCCCCTCTCTTGGCCCTGATGGAGAGACGGCAGGAGGCCAGCCGGAGGGCAGAGGAGGGCGGGCTTCCCTGTCTCCGCTCTGTGAAGCCATGCAGGGGAATTCAGGCACACTTAGGTTCAAACCCACCTCCCCCATTTATCAACAGCATGACCTTGCAAAAGTCTTCTAATCTCTCTGAGCCTCAGTTTCCTTATCTGTAAAACAGGGGCGAAGATCGGGATCATAGGATCTTGCCTTCCCCTGAGGATTTCTGTGAGGGTAGATGAAGGATGTTTGGGGGAATGAGCTGTAAATTGTGAGATAAGATAAACATCCTTGTTACTCAATGCGTGGGCCTGGGGCCAGCAGCTTTAGCATCCCCGAGAGGTTATTAGAAAGGCAGCATCTGGCCCAGCCCTGATGTAGGGACTCAGCACCAGCATTTTTCAAGCCCCCCCTCCCCCCCAGATAATATGCATGCACAGTGCAGCTGCATGGAGGCTGTGAGCAGGGCTGGTGAGGGGCGAAGTGCCTGGAGGTTTGCACCCTTGTGAGAAGGTCTGATGACCCCCAGAGAGGCTGGAGAGCAAAGGGAGGGGAGTGCGAAGCTCCAGGAAGCAGCCCCAAACACTGGTCAGGTAGGTTAAGCCACTGCGGCCCCCAAGCATCCAGCTCGACCAACCTACCTTTCTTCAGATACACAGCCGGAGAGTCTTGAGCCCCACTCCTCACTGTCATTTGGCACCTGAGGCTTCCGAAGCTGGTGGCCTCTGAGTTCCCCAACGTGTCCTGATGCTGGAGGTGGAAAGAGGCTCATTACTATTACCTCACGATGGTCATTTCAATTCAACAGACATTTATCAAACTGTGATCGTGGCTGAGGCACTGGGGCAAGATTCCTGGCCGTGACTTTCTCCCAGTTTTGGAGCACACAGACATGTAAGCAGTGAATTCCAGCCCAGAGTGTCGGCTGCAAAGAACACATCAGATTCAAGAGGAGGTAACTGTAGAAGAGGGAATGGTTGATTCTATGGAGAAGGGAGAGCAAGACCATTCTCCCAGGAAAAGTGAATCTGGGTGGGGTACTGACGTATGGGTAAGAGTTCGCCCATTGGAAATTTAAAAGGGGGGATTTTAAGCAAAGGCAACAGCAGAAGTGAAGCCAAGGAATTTGGTGGCGTTTTGAGGACTAGAGCCTGTGGTTCTCGGAGACAGTCAGTCCTGAGAGGTAGAGTGAGGGGGAGGACAGAGAGGCAGGGACAGTTCCTGGAAGTCCTGACAGGTGCAGCCTGTATCGGGTGAGGATCAAGGGAAGCTTCGTGGGCAGCCCCGGTGGCTCAGTGCTTTAGCACCGCTTTCAGCCCAGGGCATGACCCTGGAGACTCAGGATCGAGTCCCACGTCAGGCTCCCTGCAGGGAGCCTGCTTCTCCCTCTGCCTATGCCTGTGCCTCTCTCTCTCTCTCTCTCTCTGTGTGTGTCTCTCATGATTCAATAAAATAAAAATCTTTAAAAAAAAAAAAAAAAAAAAGGAAGATTCCTAAGCCAGGAAATGAGGCCAGACCTCCAAAGGCCTTGCCTTCCTCACTAATCTCCGATCTCTCTCTCTGACTCTTTCCAGCACTCGCATGGTAGCAGGATAAGTCTGTTCTTATCCATTTGTGTTTTGTTCCCTGTGTTTCGCCCTCCCCTCAAGGTCGCCCAACCAGCAATCTTCAAAGGGTAGGGGCTAAAAGCAAAGCTATCTGAAGGCAACTGCTCTTCTTCCTTTTTAGAAGACCTGAGCTCAGTGCAGGGATGATGGCGCCTGGGAGGGGAGAAGGAAGGGCCTCTGGAGGGGAGAGTCCTGCACTTCTGCATCCTTTTTTTTTTTTTTTCAAAAGACATCAAACATGTGGGGTTGGGAGGGTGGTGGCAGAGGGAAAGAGAATCTTTTTTGTTTTTAAAGATTTTATTTTTATTTATTCACACAGACAGACACAGGCAGAGACACAGGCCGAGGGAGAAGCAGGCTCCCTGTGGGGAACCCGATGCGGGACTCAATCCCAGGACCCCGGGATCACGACCTGAGCTGAAGGCAGACACTCAACCTCTAAGCCACCCAGGTGTCCCAGTGTTTAACTTTCTACATCTTTAAAATGAACCTTGTTCTTTTTAACAGCAGCATACCAATCCATTGTATGGATGTATATAGATTATTTCACATTTTCTTAAAAGATTTTATCTGTTTAGAGAAAGAGAGAGAGAGCATGAGAGAGAGGAGGGGCAGAGGGAAAGAGAGAGAGAGAGAGAGAGAGAGAATCTCAAGCAAACTCCCTGCTGGGCACAGGGCCCAACATGGGGCTTGAACTCATGACCTTAGCTGAAATCAAGAGTATGCTCAACTAACTGAGCCACCCAGGCTCCCCTTTATTTCAGATTTTTAAAGGACATGTAGCTGTGTTAGCTGTGTTTTGCAATATCACCAATACTGGTGGATTGCGTACCCATTGCACTTGCACCTGTGCAGAGGTGTGAGTGTGTGTTCACTGGCGACATCCCAGAAAGATCATGGAAGGTGGGCCTCTGAATTTTAGGACCTGAGCCAGGGTCTGCAGGAGCTAGACAAGAGGTGGGATGGGGTGTGTCTTGGACTGAATCCCAACCACGTGCAGCTTCCTGACCTCAGACTCCTCATCTGTAACATCAAGGCTTGATTTCACAGGCTTCTGGTGAGGGTTCGAGAAGCTAACAGAAGACGCACAGTAGTCAAGGCAATGTTAGCTCTGCAAGTTTAAAGTTTAAAGCTTCCTCCCTCTGCTTCTCCCTCTGCCTATGTCTCTGTCTCTGTGTGTGTGTGTGTCTCATGAATAAATAAATAAAATCTTAAAAAGAAAAAAATAGTTAAACATTATGTGAGAAAATCAGGGTAGAAAATAATATAAGATATTAGCATGTAAACAAACCAAAAAAAAAAAAAAAAGATGCTTATAAACACTTAGAAGTTTTCCAGAAGTTTCCCTGAGAAACTTGAAGAGTAAAAATGAAGATTTTCATGTGGTTAAGAGCTGGGAAGTTGGGACAACTGCTTTCCTCCGCATATTCTTCTGTCCTAATTCATGGTAACAGTGAAAATTGCCAGCTTTGACCTCCAGACCCAGCTATTCGTGTGGTTCAAACTAATATTTAACATTTTTCTTTTTAAGCTATAATCATATTTTACTTCTACCTTGGAAAGGAATGCCGGGGTCTGGGACTCAGAGAGACAGATGGTATTTAGGGCTCTGGACAATGTCCCATCATGCCCAGTACCCACACTTCCCGGTGAGATAAGCTGGTGGGTACCAGACAGGAGTGCTCCTCATTGACATTCCCTCTGACTCATGTGTCAGAAAGCGATCCTTCTCAGATGGACGCTCCTGCGGACAGCTGCGTCCTGAGCTATCCCCGGGCCACTGTGGTCCCCATTTCCCAAAGCCTGACATCCAGCCAGCCAGAGCATATCTGAGACAGAAGGGACGAGATGCAGAAACCCCACACAACTGCCAGGACTCACCTGCGCAGAAGTCGTGCAAGCGATGCTGTCACTTGTCCAGCCATAGAAATCACAGGAGACCTCGGATCCCGCCGTGGACACCGCGAGGAAGCTGCAGGTCTCATCCAAAGCACAGTCTGCGAGCACCATGGGCCGGTCAGCACCTGTCTCTCTCAGGTGATTCTGAGGACAGACGGACACACACCCCCACCTCCTGCCCCCAACACACCCAAGCACACACTCACCCCTAACATGGACAATAGTAATCTTCCTCGACTATAGGGTTATGAGATAATCCTTGTAAACATACACACTCAATAAACAGTGGTTGCTATGACCTGTCTCTAGCCTGGCTGGCTAAGTGACACTTAGAGTCATTTACATGGTTGGTGGAACATACATTAAAATATTAGATATTTTGCTTCTATAGATGTCACTTTAATAAAATAATCAATTTAATTTAAAAAAATGTTCACAGACATGCTCTCCCAACCTGGACAAGTAAGTCTACAAGGAACCGACGGCCTTCATTTCTGCACCCTTACATTGGGTGCTGCATTGTTCTTGGTACATGGCGGATGCATTACCAACTTTGAAGTGAAGCTAAGAGTTAGCTTCACTTCAGAGTTGGATGCACATTTGGGGAATCAATTGATTTACCAAGTGTTTTGATACAGTGTGATTTTTCATTATGGTTTCAATGGTTTTGCTCGATTTCTCTTGCCCAGGTCAGCAGAGCCTATTTCTACATGTGCCCACCTCCGCACCACCCCTTACCTGTCAAGCACTGCAGCAGGGGGGACCCAGAGCCAGAAACTTTGGACCTGCCCACCGCAGTGACATTGGCACTGAAGACCACCTTAGAGTCTGGAGCCTTCTCAAATTTCTGCATCACTGAAAGGAAAGCAGATTGATCAAATCTGATTCTAAAGGGGAGAGGATCTCTACGGAGAAGCCAAGAGAGAGTCAGGTCAAGAAATCACTTCCCGTTCACAGCCCTTGGTCACACAAATGTCCCCAGGAGGGGAATTCCCTTTTAAAACAGTTCCAGCACGCTGCCTCATATCTGATTCAGAGAGCTATGTGTTATCATGTCTCCTTGTGCTACCTCATCGCCAGGAGGTAAGGAGAAAGTTTAACATTTACGTTCTTCCCTACAACTCATCTTTTCTCATTGATACTGATTTTCTACCTAAATTTATATTTTCTTGTCCTGATCTTTGAGTGCTAATTATCTTGTGATTATTTTGTTGAAAATTTTCTTTCCATGAAGCAATCTTTATTCCTTCTGGAAAGAGGGAAGTTATCCTTTAAAAGACAAATAAAACAGGCGCATGTGGGTTCATGTAAATCTAAAGATGTGTCATGTGGCTCAGGCATGTTCATGATAGTATTTGTTTAAGTGATAGATCAGCATCTGTTTCTCTAGCTACTATTGACATGCCTGAGTTATTCTCTGGTAGGAATGAGAGTCCCACGCTGGGGGAGCCAACCAGGTGAGAAGAAATAAATATAAGATCTCAAGGTGCTGGGACTTGAAACTCATTCTTCACCAAGTGAAAAGAACTGCAGGTAACTCTCAAGGAATGAGACTCATTTCTGAAACCAAAGGTGCCCAGAGGTGTCAATGTTTTGCAAATAACTATCAAAAAGCATGCCCCAAAGTACACCAGGATTAGTTTTTTTGCAGACAGAATTATAAGCATGCACCTAAGCACCCATTCTCATACACATCTCTTGCTTTATAAAACAGACTTATGTCTGGATTGGTTTTTATCACGTCAATGAATCCAAGACCACCCAGAGCAACCTCTTCTCCACTTTCACAATAAGCTCAGGAAAAAAAGTTTATTCCTTTTGGGATAAAATTGGGAGAGAGGATGTTAATAAGAGAGAAATAGCATGTGTGAAATGTTCACAAATTCTTATATAGAAAATATTCTAATTTTACAAGGGATTCCTTCCATGTTGATCACTGAAGTCGCCAAGATAATGTGCTTAGCCCACACTCAACTCTTGTGCTCCAATCTCTTTATCTCTCTTTTTAAAAAATTTTTACACCCCTTGCTATCTTGTTTGTAAAGACTGCAGGCTCCAGTCCAGCAAACACCAAGCTATATTCAACCCTTTGTCCCTGAAGTTTAATTGGTATAAACAGATGCTCCCGACACTGTAGTAGACTAAACAAAATTTGACTGGTCTTTCAGTTTCCAACTGAAGCCTTCCCAGAGGCTGAAAATGCAGTCAATTTAGCACTTCAGTTAGACAATCTGCTGGTTTTTGCAAAAGGGACACCTTGATAATGAAGATCTTCATTTTATAGCGTTCTGTGAAGGAAGCTCATTGCCAAACAGAACGGAAACAAACCATGCACTAAATTGCTGATACTTTCATAGAATATGGAGTTAGCTGGCAGATTTGTAGCCTATTGGCATAATTTCCTACATGCTAAATTTTTACTTAGCAGATATTTATAAATGTCTTGGGAAAGCATAGAGGGTCAACATGAGTGCACATCATCATATTTGACCATGGCCATGTATGTGCCTGTCTCTTTTTTTTTAATTTTTAATTTTTTTAAAAGATTTTACTTATTTCTTCATGAGAGAGAGAGAGAGAGAGAGGCAGAGACACAGGCAGAGGGAGAAGCAAGCTCCATGCAGGGAGCTCAATGTGGGACTCAATCCCGGGTCTCCAGGATCACATCCCAGGCTGAAGGCGGCACTAAACCACTGGGGCACCAGGCCTGCCCACCTGTCTCTTTCCATGGCAAGGACAATGTTCCAAGAATATTTGAACAGCCGCTAGCTAGCACAGTGACAGACACTAGTTCCTGCGTATTACATGGATGCATTGAAGAATGAGTGACTGCCAAGATCGTCACAGCACCAGGAAGCTTGGAGAGAACATTTGCAAGACGGGGTGATCTCAGCAGCAGGCCTATACCTCTGGGCACCTGATGTGCTGTATGAAGTCTTGGGCCTGGGTTGGCAAAGAGCAGAATTAGAGAACCAGATGTAGAATTAAAGGATTTTGAGCTCAATATATCCAGTGGCCAGGGTTGGTGAGTAAGCAACTCACTCTTGGGTAACCTAAGGGTTTGCCATAGGCGCTACGGAGATGTGGCGGGGACTGCCATGAGGGGGACATAGCAGGCAGTGGGGGAAGAGCCCAGCTCCAGAGTCGGCCCCCGTGCAAGCCCTGTCGCCGCCACCCCTCACCAGCTCTGCGACCTGGCACACATTTCAATCTCCAAGAGCCCCGGTGTTGTGGTTGTGAGGATTAAACAGAAGAGCGTGGAAAAGCTGGTACGTAATAGCAATTCAGTAAGTGCAGAGTCCCTCTGCCCCCTGCGAGGACACCTGCCTAGCTGTCAGGGCCCCCAAACTGGCTGTGGGAATTGGGGTGGTGAGAGCCTCTCCCTCCCTGATGGCTTTTAGGAAATCATTCGGAAGAGGCCCAGATAACTACAGCATTTCATTCATTCTGAGGACAAGCACCAAGGACTGTGGAATAGAATAAAAGGTAAGATGCAGTCCTAGCCACAAAGGGTGATATTATCTAAGGAGGCTAGAACCCAGAGAGGAGGGTGAGGTATGCAATTTTACTTTATCCCAGGAACAGTGTGGAGCCACTGAAGAGTGGTAAAGGGCGTTACATAAACAGATCTGCCTTGTAGAATAACTGTACTGAAGCATTGTAGAAAAATTGTTGAGAAGGGCCACACAGGAGCAGGAGGACAATCCCCGGGGGTGAAAACCCAGGCCTGGACACAGCAGGTGGGACGGGGACAGATCTCCCCCCATGATGCAGTTGACCTCTACAGCCTGGGTTTTTTTCTGCGGGACAAAAGCCTCACAAATAGGACTGTAATCCTACTCCCAAAGAGGATGAAGCTCTATTGGATTCCAAGAAGAGGCTATTGATATCCCGGTAGGAACTCAGCTTCTTAACATGGAAATCCTCCTGAATATTCAGAGAGGGAAACCATAAATTCCTGAGCTTTGCATAAGAAGCCAGAGCCTCCCAGAGGCATCATCAGAGTTGACAAGGCTGAGCTGCTCCTCATAAAGGCTTCTGGGACCAGAGATGAAGCTGTCCTTTTTGCTCTGGATAAACCCAGGGCTGAACGAAGCCTGAAATGCTTCGCAAGTGCAGATTGCAATCCTGGCCACTGAGGCATTGACAGGGAAGCCGAGCGGAGTGCAGTTAAAAGGTAAGTGTTTAGGTGATGATCCCAGAATGGCCAGGAGTTGCCAGGGGCCGAGCAAACTGCTCCCGCTGAGGAAGGCCTCTCCCTCACCCGTGGAGGGCAGCTGAGATCAGCCTGCCTGATGTCCTACTGCACCTTCAGGCGTTAACTCCCCTGAGTGCTGTTTCTGCCCAAGAAGAGGAATACGGGAACAAAGAATTACACTTTCCTTGGATTTTCAGTTTATCCATGGGGGGACACACACACACACACACACACACACATACACACATCTTTGAGATTCACTAACACTTCTCTGGAGGAGGGAATGATTATTCTGAGCATTACAAAATGAAAACGTCTCAACTGAATTTTCTCAGGTATTCTATGTGATCAGCTGTCCCCACTTCCCAGAAAGTAGGTAGGCTGTGTGTGCAAGTATGTGTGTACAGGTGCATGTGTACATGTGCAGGTGTGTGCTTCCCAAGGAAGCAGATAGATCTAAGCAGAAGCAGATTGGTGTCATGGAAAGAATGGGTTTGGGGGTGGGACACACCTTGGTTCAAATTTGAGATATATGTCTTGACTAGTGACGAAGGTAAGTCACCTAGATGTTCTCTGCCTCAGTTTCTTCAGCTAAGTTCCCGGGGATAATATCTACCCCTCAGAAGCAATGGGAGGATCACTCATGACTGCCTGGCATGGGCCCTGGCACATAGTAAGCCCGCGAACATCAGGCCCTTGTCTTACACAGAAATCTGAGAGACGGGCAGCCAGTGCTGGCCCTGGCTGGCCAGGTGCGTGAATGTCAGCCAGACCTCAGCCAGGAAGGCGACTCTGTGGAATGGGGGGGCAACATCCTGGAGACTTGCAGAGAGCAGAATTATAGGCACTTAAAGATTGCCTCTGCCTGCTTCTTGATTAAACAGAGGAGGCAGGATTGTCCTAGAAACGTAGGACAAGTGGACTGTCCCATCATGTCATTGAAGAGCTGTGCCTGGCGCACAGTGGTGCTCAATGATTGCTTACCATCCTCATAGGATCCTATTAGCCCTTACAGGGTCAGGAGGCTGCTGGGGTGATGGAGGATCAGAGAAGTTAAGCGATTTGCTCTGGGTCGCCCAGCAAGTAAGCTCTGAAACCAGGACCGGCTCTCAAGTCTTCCCACGACATCCAGGTGAGAGAGAAAAGCTGACCAGCTCTTCAGGGCACACAGCCCACAAGAAAGGGAAACTCAGCTCGTTAATTATTTTTAAACTCCCATCTCATACACACCGAAGTATCTGGGGCTGAAGTTTCGTGATGTCTGGAAATTTACTTTCCGACGATCAAAAATAAAAGAGCGAAAGAATGAGAGAGAGGAAAATGCTAACAATTTTTGGATCTAAGTGGCAGGTGACTTGTTCCTCCCACTATTCTTTCAAGTATCCTTATCCTATGTAGCTTAAATATTGCCAAAATAAAAAGCCGGGGACGAATGCAGCCCACACGTCTCTGCCCTTTCCAGGGAGCCCTGGAGAGCACGTGCCCTCTCCCCAGGGCCGTGGCTGATTGCACCCCCAGCACGTACTCTGACACTGGGAGTCGGTGAGCGGAGCCTCCGTTTCCGACCAGGGCAGCCGCCGCCCCTCGCCGTCCACGCAGAAGGCCTTCCCGCCGGCCCCGTCCCTCTGGCTGGCTCGGTACTGGCCGTCCTGGTCACACCGCAGGCCCACCTCACTCCTCTGACAGTCGGTGACACCTGGAACCAAGATGCAGACGGAGCATCACCGACGGGACCTGGCTCCGCCCGGCTAACTCCACGCACACACCGTGTTCTCACGCTCCACACGGCATGCAGGGCCCGGGGGGCTCCTTCTCGGATGGGACACCGGGTCTCAATCACAGGCTCTGCTCACGTGGTTCCACCCCCAGGTCCTCCTTCTGCTCTGTCTTCAATGAGTTAACCCTTCACCGCCCATCAGCCCTCAGCTCAATCGTCACATCCTCAGGGAGGCCCCAAGCCCCTGACATCCAACTGTCACCCCCTCCCTCCCTCCACACCTCTCTCCTCATTGCCGGAGCACGGTGGTTTTTATTTCCATTTGTCTGTGTGAGTGAAAGGTTGACAACTGCCCGCCTCCCCCTCCCTAGAAGCTCCGAGCCGGCAGGGACCCGATCTGGTTTTGCTCCCTCCTGGATCTCAGTGTCTTGCTCAGTGTCTGACACATAGTACAGGCCACCCCCCACCCCATGAGATGCTGTGATTTATAATAAGAAATGTATATCTGGGCTTCCTTTCCTTTCTGGCACCCAGCCCCTTAGCACGCCTGGCGCTTCCTAAGTGGCAAAAGCCATAAAGGTATCTTTTGTCATGTTCCAGAGGTCACTTTTGGACTGCTCTTAAGGATGCAGGCTGGTTGCCAGGACAACCAACCATGTGATCAGAGTCCTGAAATTCTCAGCATCTCCCCCTGACCTCCACTCACCAGTGGCCAGTGATTTGGTCAGGCTTGCCTATATAATGAAACGCCCGTAAAACCCCAAAAGGCTGGGGTTCTGAGAGCTTCCAGGTCAGTGAACACATGGAGATATGGGGAGAGCAGAGCCCCTCAAGAGGCATGGAAGTTCCACGCCTTTCCCTGTACGACACCCTATGCATCCCTTACCTGTCTGTTCCTGGGTTATATCCCATAGAATAAACTACAATCTAGGGAATAAGAGATTTTGTGAGTTGCTGTGAGCCGCTCTAGCAAATTAATCACACCCAAGGAGGAGGTAGTGGGAGCCTCTGATGTATACCCAGTTGGTGGGAAGTACACGTAACGATGCAGACTTAGGGTCGGCACCTGAGCTGAAGGGGTCTGGTGGAGCTTCCAGCACGTAGCTTGTCCACGAGAAGCAGGGGTAGTAGCCTGGGCTTTCAACTGGGGACAGGATGGGGGTGGTGAGATCAGTCTTATAGGGCTGAGGCCTCAACCTGTGGGATCTGGTACTGTCTCTGAGAGGATAGTGTCTAAACTGCTTGTGGTTGGTGTGGGGAGACCCCTCCTACACATACACACACACACACACACACACACACACACACACACACACACACTGGAATTGGGTCCAGAAACACCCCCCCAAGACACAAAAAAACACTCAATAAATACCAGCTGAATCCATGGATAAATCCCTCTATTTGGGGGCTTAAATTATTTCTTCTGCCCAGAAGTCTCACCTCCACCTGCCCCACGGTTAGTCCCCACATGTCTCCCAAGACCTGGTGCTGGCTGCTACAACAGCATATAACAATCACCTCCACTGTATTAGTAATTACACACATCCTATCTGTATACTTACACACTTCGTTTCCTATCAGACTCTACACTCTCTGAGGACAGGGAACGTATCTCTACTTGTTTCATACAACCAATAAAAACTTAGCATTAAAAAAAAGTGGTTAATACATTTTTGGTAATGATCTTAAAAGAGAATACCTGGGCCTGGTTCTCCAGGCCCGGGAAGTAGGTGAAAAAATGTTCTTTCAAGGCAGCCCAGGCCTTGAGAAGATCTAGTTTTCTATGTTCTAAGACTATTAGTCAGATGACTAACCGTGGATTAATCACAACTTTTTGGTGGAGAGATTACAAAGGCTTCTTTTTAAATAGAACGTTCCGCATGCCACACATGCTATGTATGAATTAAAGCATCAAGAAACAAACAAGCCAACAAATAAATAGCTACTCGGTTATCAACAGAAGCTCCAAAATCATCCAGTAGACTTGCAAGAGGAGGAAAGTATTTGTGGGTGAGAACAGTAATACGGATGTCAGCTACGCAGAGGAACTGAGATTCTAGAAGCTAGCCTAACAACAAAAAGAAAATCTTGTAATCACTTGACATCACTTAAAACTTGGCAGACCTTCCTTGGCAGAAGGCAGGAGGGGTCTTCTCTTCCATATGATTCCATCTAAGAACGTAAATCAGGCAAGATGACAGGCTGAATGGTGATGCTAATGAGTCATGGAGATATTCTTAGATACAAACATATACTCAGAGCGTAAACTGTACCCCTGACCCTGGAGACTTATCCACTGGAATCTATTCTGTGATTCAAGGAAGATACCCGGGAGAGTGGTAAGGCTATGACAGCCCTCCACTTCTGCACAGAGAGGCAATCAAAGCTCATCCTCCAAGCGGGATGGGCATGATACTTGTGGCTTCTCTTAAAATATCTTAATGGATTCCACTTAGTTGTGGACCAAATGTTTGCATTCCCTCAAATTCCTATGTTGAAGCTTTAACCTTCCCTGTGGTGGTATTTGGAGGGAGGACCTTGGCAATTAGGTCTAGAAGAGGTCATAAGAGTGGGGTCCCGTGATGGCATCAGTGCCCTTATGAAAGGAGGAAGACTCTGGAGATCCCCCACTCTGTACGCACGCACCAAGGAAAGGATGCATGAGGACACAGCCAGGAAGAGGACCCTCAGTAAGAATCTGACCAGACCAGTGCCCTGATGGTGGACTTCCTGCCTCTAGAACCATGAGAAATAAACATCTGTTGCTGAAGCCACCCAGTCTAGGGTCATTTGTATGGAGCATCCCGAAGTGATTAAGACATGCTTCATAACCATCCTCTGAGCAAGGTATCATGGCTCCATCTAATAGATAAGGAAGCTGACATTCAGAGAAGACACGAGGTACGGCCTTAGTCACAGTGCCAATGGGAATGACTGAGGAACAGCCTGGGTATGACTGGGGCCAAGCCTCAGGCTTCTCCTCTGGCCCTTGTTATTTCTGTAGCAACCCCACTGCCACCCCATAAACATGGATCAGCACATTGCACTGCTCACTTTTCAAGAAAGCTTTCCTCTGGGGGCACTTGGGTGGCTCAGTCAGTTGAGTGTCTGCTTTTGGCACAGGTCATGATCTCAGAGTCCTGGGGTTAAGCTCCAAGTCGGGCTCCCTGCTCCTTGGGAAGTCGGCTTCTCCCTCTCCCTCTGCTTCTGCCCTGCTCATGTTCTCTATCTCTCTCAAATCAATAAATAAAACCTTAACAAAAAGCATTCCTCCAGCAATGTGATAACACTTCGAGTCATCTCATACGTGTGACTAAATCAATGTGTGCAAGCTGAGGGTGATGTCCAGATGTCAGGGACACTCAACCTTCCTGGAGAAGAGTGTAATCTCCAAGAGGAATATCAGACTCATGACCTATAAAAATCCCTTTGGTTTTCTTAGAAGTCCCACTGTACTCCTAAGGAAACTTACCAGGGAAGGTGGCTTAATCTCTTTTGAATAATTATTTCAACATTCTAAAATCTATTCAGATTTGAAGCATTAATGGCTTGCTTCACGTTAACACAATTTAAGACTAACATGGAAAGGTGCACACAGGGGCACCTGGGGGCTCAATGGTTGAGCATCTGCCTTGAGCTCAGGTCATAATCTCAGGGTCCTGAGACCGAGTCCCACATCGGGCTCCCCCACAGGGAGCCTGCTTCTCCTTCTGTCTGTGTCTCTGCCTCTCTGTGTGTGTCTCTCATGAATAAAAAGATAAAATTTAAAAAAAAAAAAAAGGAAGGAAGGAAGAAAGAAAGAAAGATGCACACAATAAGGCACGCTGTGGGTCCTAACTAGGAAAAACCCAACAATACCCAGGTGACTATTAGGTAAGTAGGCCAAGTGAAATCACATGACATATGGGAAAGCCACACATACACACGGTCCTGACAAATTTACAGGGCCTAAAAGGTAATATGAGCTACATACTTGTAATGACTGTGGGTGGAAAATATCTTCCATCTCTCAATCTGATAAGGTTGACTTACAAAAATCAGGAGTTTCAGAATCAGACAATGCCAAGATCAAACAAAGGCCAGTGACGTCACCTCCTAGTTAAGTGACTTTGGTTAAATGACTTCTCTGAGCCATAGCCCTTCTAATCTGTAAACATGTGGCTAATAATATTTACCCAGAAGGGAATTTGATAGAATTTAATGCAATAACATTTATGTGTCTGGGGTCAGACAGATAAAACATCTTGCCGAGATGCTGGCCGAGTATAGGCATTGAGAGGCAGTGCTCCTTTGACTATGACGCTCTGTACTCAATGGTTCTCCACGGTAGGCAATTGTGTGTCCCATTCAAGAGACATTCAGCAATGTCTGGAGACATGTTTGATTGTGACAAGTTGCGGGGAGGGTGTGCTCCTGGCCTCTAATAGGTAAGGGTCAGTGATGTCGCTAAATAAACATCCTGCCATGCACGAGGCAGTCCCCAAGATGAATGCTCTGTCCCCAAGCTTCAATAGTGGCAAGGTTGAGCCACTCTGCTATGTCCTCATTGCATTGTAGGGTTTCTCACACCAGGACCCTGCAGAACTTACAGTGCGTGTGGCTGAAAGCTCCAGGGGAAATGGTCGTTCTGCCCACGGGACATGGGACACAGTCCATGCTCCCTGCCTGTTCTTGGTAGAATCCAACAGGACAGGGAATGCAAATCTCCTTCTGAAAATAGCTTCCTTCGGGACACTTAACTAGAAGAGAGAAACACAGAAATGATGTTAAAGGGAAGCCTCTTGCTTTGTAGTTGTAGCCTCAGAACACACAGGGTACGCGAAACCCCAACAGAGCACAAGGGCTCATTCACGTAAACGGTGCTCATGGAGAATCTGCTACGTGTCAGGCTCCAACAATCGAGGCCAAGCTGTGAGAATGGCAGGCAAGGTTCCTGCTCCCCAGGAGGTGACAGGTTAGTAGGATGACAGGGTGTCAGACGATAACCTCAGGTATGGGTAAAGTGAGGCAGGAGAGGAATACATGGAGTGAGGAAGCCCTCTGAAAGGTGATGCTTGACATCAAATGATGGGGAACACCCCAGGCAAGAGGTAGGCAAGAATTCCAAGCAGAGGGCAGAGTGAGGACAAAGGTCTTGAGGTAGGAATGAGTTTGGATTATACAAGGAATAATCATTCGAGGAACGGAAAGCCAGACAAAGCCAGCTACAAAGCCAGACAAAGCTTAGCAGACAAAGGGAAGAATGACATGAGATGAGGTTGGAGGACAACTCGAAAGATGAGGGTCTATGGCTCGGTTACCATGGGAATGCTGCCCTTAGTGAAGGCATGGCGAAGCACAGCTGGGCAGGCAAATTTTGGGGTCAGATAGATTGGCTCAAGTCCCTCTTCCCGGCCTACCCACAGGACTTTGGACTTCTTGGAGGCTCCATTTTCTCCTCCGTGAAAGGTATGAATAAACTATCTCATTGGAATGCACTGATAATGTGCAGAAGGCACAGGTCATAATGCCAGACTCTTGCACATGCTCAACAAATGGTCACTATTTTTTCAAGTTTTGGTTTTAATTCCAGTTGGTCAATATCGTGTTATATTAGCTTCAGGTGGATGGTATCATGACTGGGAAAATCCATGCATCCCTCCACCCCCACTCCCCGGGCTCATGAGGACACATGCACTCTGTAATCCCCATCACCTATTGAACCCATCCTCCCACCCAACATTATTTTTATACTTGAGGGGGTCCTTCCTTGGAGCCAGCCTCAGTACCCATTCTGTCCGAACAGGGCAATTTCAGCAATTCAGCACCATCACATTTGACTCAGGTAGCCTCCCCCTGTGTTGCTCAGATCCGGGACCACAGTGAGGTGGGACACCCAGCATGTGGGATTTATGGAGGCCCTCACTGTTGAGTTGTTGGGCCTCTGATTTATTCAGAAATGCCAAGTGTGACCCTGAGAGAGAAGCCTCCATGCATCTTGCTCCCAAGATGCCTCATTGGCTTCATCCCTCGCCTCCTTACACTCTCCTGTTAACCTGCAGATCCTCAGAGCTCTCTGTTCCTTTTACTCCCAGTCTTTCCTAACCTGCTTCCTCTAATATGACCTGGGCTGAGAAACCAGAAACTCCAACTGGGGACATGCCTATCTCACAAGAGTTCGAAGTTAGAGCCCAGGAGTTCTGCTCTGAGATTAGTACATGAACTTAGGGGCTGCTGGGTGGCTCAGTGAGTCTGCCTTTGGCTCAGGTCGTGATCTTGGGATCCTGTGATCGAGTCCCATATCGGGCTCCTCCCTCTGCCTATGTCTCTGTCTGTCTGTCTGTCTTTTGTGAATAAATAAATAAAATCTTTAAAAAAATAAGTATGTGAACTTGGCCACATTGATTCTAATAGCTCAGAGCAAGGGTTGGGGAAAGGGTAGTTCTGGGTTGTATTCCCATGAGATTGCCAAATGACTTCCAGAAGTGACCTGCTGGCCAGTGTAGCTGAGCTGAAAGCTTGGCCACCCTCAGGATACTTTCTCTGTGCCTGGCACTCTGCTGGGTGCTTCATGGACGTTTCCGGAAGTTGGCATTTAATCCTTGCTTTGCAGATGAGGAAGCTGAGCCTTGGGACATTCCTGCGTGACTCCCTCATAGGCTTTTCTGCACAGGGCAGTGGGGAAGTAAAATCAGAGGCTATGCCAAGCATGGTGCCAGACTGTTCCGATGTGTTATCTCCAGGTCCTATGAGAAAGGCACCATCTTCTTTCTAGACTGGAGATTACTGAAGCTCGAGGTCAAGGTGGACCATGTGGTAAGGTCAAAGAGGTGGGATTGAGCCCGGTTCTCTGCAAACCAAAGCCTTCCCTCCATCCACCAGTCCCACCAGCTTCCCTCCACCAAGAAGCAAGCACAGGCGTGTGGGACGTGGACCAGGGTTGACTTCACCACCGCTGCCTCCGGTACGTACACGTACTTGGCACTTGTGAGTAAATCAGAAACTCAAGACACATCTTGGAAACTGAATGATGTGTTTTCCGGCCTGCTCTAAGCGACCGATACCCCACCCCCCACCCCGCCAAGAGTGGGGTTTCATTACTCCTATGAGTCAGCTCGCCGGTCATCTCGAGTATTTCAACGCCAGGACGGTGACTGTAGTTTCGAGCCGTCTCCAAATTCATTGCTGAAGGAAAACAAAGCCTTCTCTGACAGCTCGAGGGGTCCTGCCTCCAAACCCGACAACCCGACGAAGCGAGCAGGGACTAACTTGGTTGTGAGCACAGAACTCCTAGGCCTCATGATTCTGCGCAAGGAAACTGTGTCCTGCTTCAAAGCCTTTCCACCTGCGGGAAGCTGTGTAGACAGAATGAGGCCGAGGCTCCAATCCTCACCCCTGCCCTGGCAGGTGTGGACTCTCCCTGTCCTCACCCCTCCCCCAGCAGGTGTGGACTCTCCCTGTCCTCACCCCTCCCCCGGCAGGTGTGGACTCTCCCTGTCCTCACCCCTCCCCTGGCAGGTGTGGACTCTCCCTGTCCTCACCCCTCCCCCGGCAGGTGTGGACTCTCCCTGTCCTCACCCCTCCCCCGGCAGGTGTGGACTCTCCCTCCGCACTCCTGCCCTGTGGGCTTTCCAAAACCCTTCTGTCCACAGCCCCAGGTTGGCACTTATCCTTCAATTAACTCCCTCCACGAAATTGTCAGAAGCCCCTTTGGTCTCAGGTCCTTCCTTCATAAAATGAGACAATTTGGCCGATTTGGGTTCGAGAGCCTCCCAAAGCCTCCAGATCATGCTACCCCCTTCCTACCAACCCGTCCGCACGGGCCCCTAACAATGACAGGCACATCTCGGCTGATGGAAAACATCTGTGAGCAAGTATAACCAGTATCCTTGGCCTGCTTTGCTCAACCTCTTGCCTGGCCCTGTCACCCTCCACCCCGAAATCCTCCCCTGGGGACCCCTAGCAGGGCCTTCCCTTGGCTAGCCCCAGGCCTCTCCCACCCTGGCTCCTGCCTATCTCTCTGGGCACACCTCCTGCCATATCTCCACACACCCCACTCTCCAGCCATATAAACCCCTGCATGAATCTCCATCTCCGAAATGCCCTCCAGCCTTGCAGCTCCCAGCACATTGCAGCACCCAGCACAGATGCACGCGTGCACACACACACACACACATGCACGCACACCCCCCTCCTTGTCACACACACACATGCACGCACACCCCACTCCTTGTCTGCTCTAACCTGAGCAGCAATTCCAGCTCCCCTTTCAAGACTTCGTGCTGCCCCTGCCGCCCCAGCAAGCTTCCCCTGACCACCCTGACTGTGAAGGAAAAGGCTTTCTCCCTGAGACTTAGCTGGCTTTTCGCTTACCTCTCCCCAACCAGACTGGGAGTTCTTTGAAAGCAGGCCTATGACCTTTGTTTCCCTGAGTATGTCACCTGGTGTTTAACACACAATTATGCTTTGAAAGCTTGGATGGATAAACACACGCATAGATGGGAAGAAGGAAGGAAGGGGTGGGGGAGGAAACGAGACCTAACGTATTACTTTGGGGGGGAAAAAAACCATGGAGAACTAGCTCAATTATAAGAAGTTGGAGTGAATGAGTGAAAGTAAATGCTGTCTGGAACAGAAAATGGAAAATCCAGACAATTTCTCTGAGATTCTCTTTAATGGACCAAACTGGTATGAAGGCTGCCAGCAGGTAATCCTGAAATAATCCTTTTTGACCTCAACAAAGCTGCCAGCAGAGCCCCTACCTCCCTGCAGCATCTGTTCCCTGGATAAAAGCTGCCAGGCCTACATGAGTCACGGGAGGTGGAGAGTCCCCCTCACCCCCTGAGTCACTGCCCTCCAGGGGGATCGTACAGATTAGCCCTCCTGACATGACACCAGAAACCTTGCTTCAGCTCCACAGGACAATGCTCTGCTTGTAGCCTCACAGCTGCGTTCCAGATGTGCCTCAGAGGGAAAAAGAGCCGATAAGAATAGATACAAGCATCCAATAGATACAAGCATGATTTCACGAGGGGAGAGGTGTGTGATGCAGAGGACAGATAAGGAATCTGGAATTGGGAGAGCTGAGTTTGGATCCCAGTATGGCCAATTAACACGGCCATTTGTTTAGAGTTGGCCATGTGCGAAGGGATGTACTTGTATTGATTATATGACGCTATGCAAACCACAACCCCCACGGAATAGGTATTATCACCCTGATGCCTAGTAAGGATAAGCAATGTCCGAAGGACCCACATCGAGAAGGTATTGGAGCTAGGACTTGAACCCACCTGGCTTCAAAGAGCAGTTTCCTACTATTCTTAAGCTGCGTATCCCTGGCTACCTCACCCACACTACAGGATTAATAATATCTGACCCACTGCATCAGAGAAATGCTAGGAAGGCCCATATTCGCAACAATAACAGGGACCCTGGATGGCTCAGTGGTTGAGCATCTGCCTTCGGCTCAGGGCGAGATCTCAGAGTCCTGGGATCGAGTCCCATATCGGGCTCCCCATAGGGAGCCTGCTTCTTCCTCTGCCTATGTCTCTGCCTCGCTCTGTCTCTCATTAATAAATAAAATCTTTAAAAAATAGAAAATAACAAACAGAAATTATCATTGATTCTGGAGAAAATAAAAAATTGGTGCTGCCTTTGTGAATTCCATTTCAGACCTTTCTAACTATCTGGAGTAAGGAGGTGGGGGTGAATGGCATGATCAATGATTCTTTTGAGTCAATCAAAAGCCACAGCAGCTGCAAAACAGAATGAAGCTTTATCTAGAGCTAGGATTGGCCAATTTTGGTGCGTGACCCAAATGCAACTCACCTTCTGCTTGGCAAATAAATCTTTATTAAAACACACCCATGCTTTTCTCCCTACAATGGCTGAGCTAAGTCATGGGTCAAAAACCATATGGTCTACAAAGCCTAAAATACTTGCATTTCTGGCCCTTGATGGAACAAGGTTGCCAACTCCTGTCCTGTAGCCAGCATAGCCCAGACAAAGCCTTTTACTCCATCCCATTTCCAGGCCACCCTGTGGTCCCCACTCTCTCTGAAGCCCTGCCATCCCAGGTTCTGACACCCAGTGCCCCCACCACTTAACATCCTTCAGATGAGACTGCTGTGCCCCTGGCTTAGCTTCCCAGTGGAGCTGGGCTACTCATCTTGTTAGACATGAAATAATAGCCTGATAATCAATAGAGTTCCCGCGAAGGACCAGCACTCTATTTTATATGAAGGAGATGGGCCATGGTTCAGCAGAACCAGTATAGGGTTTCTGACCTTGGCCCCTGACTAGCACGTGTCTCCAGCTCTTGCCCCTCCCTTTCTGGGCTCCACACTCCGGGGGGGGGGGGCACCCAAGTAGGGTTTCCAGATCCCCTTCCCAGGATTCCCTGGGGTGACCATAAAAGCAGATTCTTGCCCTTGCTTTTGCAAATACAGCCTCCAACATACCCCCCCGACACACACACACACACACACACACACACACACACACACACACACGGGAATAGAGCCTAGAGCCTAGGGCACTTCATGGTAAGTCTAAGAACACAATGGTGGGTGTTCTGAACACCTCCATCACTGTGACCCTGTTTCACCTACCCTGGCAGGAGATACCTTCCACTCCTGTTCCTACCTCTTATCCTTTTTATTGGGGCAGCTCTGTGAGGTAGAAAGAGCATGAGCTCTGATCCCAGAAGACCTCAGGTTACATGCCCACAGATGAGTGGTTTTGTGAACCCGAGTCCCTCCTTTGAGTCAGCCTGGCTCTAGACATTATAGACGCATTATTTCATTTCATCTGGAGCCTCAACCTGATCATCTGTCAAATGGCAGAACAATGGATCAACAGGGGCCAACATGAGGGGTAAATATTCGTGAAAGTACATTGCAAACCACAAAATCTATAAATATTAGTGGGCGGTGTGTGCAGTGGGTGCGTTTCTGGGTCTCTGTTTTAAGATTTAGCTACATCTTAAATCCAACGTGGAGTTTAGAACTTGGCCTGGATCTCACGAAAGGAAAGGCCATGTAGTTCTTGTGTGGCAACCAACATAAATAATGGAAAAATAAATTACCCAGAAACATCTTCCCTTCCTGCAGCTCAGCAACAATGCCCCTCTGTCTCATGCCTCAGGGGAGGAAGCCTTCTTGTCGTGAGGCCTTGGAAGTAGGAGGCAGCAAAGATAACCACATCCTGATCCATAGGAGCCACACACACAATAGGTTATATGGCAAAAGGGAAACTGAGTCTACAGATGGAACTCAGGTTGCTAGGCAGCTAACCCAAAGATAGGGATGGTGTTCTGGATTTCCCAGCTACGTGTGAGCACAAAGGTCCCTAGAAGAGAAAGACAGAATCCAAGGGAGCTGTGACTGTGGAAGGGTGTCCAAAGAGCTATAGCACCACTGCTTCAAGGCTGAAGGAAGGCCACAAGCCAAGACAGGTGGGCAACATCTAGACACTGGAAAATTCAAGGAAACAGATTCTCTCCAGTGGGAATGCAGCCCTGCTGACACCTCAGTTTTAGCCTAGTGAGACCCGATTAAGAAGGCAAACCTACAGAGCTGGAGGATGATAAATGTTGTGTTAGGGCATGGAGTCTGGGGTGACTTGTGATGGTGGCCACGGGGAATTCAGGCTGCTTCCATTCTAGAAATTTGCAGGTGCATTCTTGAAAAAACTGCTTCCAAAGCCACAGAGGGTAAGGGTAAGGAAGGACAGCCCTGGTAAACCTTTGCCAGGAATCCCTTCCCCCAAGCATGCCCTGGGCTCATCGATGGCTGTTTGGACGTGGAGCTAACACATTGCCATAACCAGACTAAGAAATGTTGGTGAGCATGCAAGATGCACATCAGCCTTCTCCACAAAGACAGTACAGCCCAGCCCCCAAGAAGTGAGAAGAAGGATCGCTGTATCGTGTCACCTGTGCTCTGGTTTCAGCTGCTACCAGAGGGGGTGAGGACCATGTGCCCCTGCACAGTGGATCACTGAATAACTCTGGCGGAACGGCAAAATGAATGATTCGTTACCCTGTATGTGCGGAGTGACCTGCCTCCAGTGCTCTTGGAGCCTTTTCCACAGCCTCAGTCCCAGGGGAGGGGAAGGACCTACCACACCCCCATGGGTCCTGAGGGGCATTGCTGGGAGCCAAGACTTGGTGGAATCCTTCCAAGCACCCAAACCATGTCCTGGGAGAGGTGCCGAAGCGGTCCCCCTGAAGGAAGTAGATGGAGGTGTCTGCTGGGAAAGTCTTAGAATCCAGGTGAAGCTGGAACCCTCCACTCTGGATCAGATCCGTGAAGCGTCCAATGAGATCCTTGCCAACTAAGGCCTCCTCTGTAAGACACAAGAGGCAGGAGTGTCAGCACTATTCTCTGCAAGGGCCAGAACCACCTAGAATGTCTACATGGAAGGAAGATGTAAGCATTACCTGGTTTCTCGTTTTACAGAGGGAGAAACTGAGGCCCATAGAAGAGGACAGATTAGCCCAATCCTATACAGGAGTCAGAAGCACCACTAGGACTTTAACCCAGATCCCTGGATCCTGTCGTTTCTGTGGCATCATCATGAACCCCACTGGTCCAAGATATCATGTCTTCACCCACTATTGGAAGGGGCTCTGTGTAGATACACAACTATCCCAACGTTTGGCAAGCCACCATCTCTGCACCTCCATCTCCCCAACTGCAAAATGGGGCTGGCAATGCCTCTCTTCAGTGAGTGAGGATTATAAGAGCAAATATGGGTAACGGGACCACTCAAAGAGAAGGCCTAGCCTCCAGGAGGCAACACAGCCTTCCACGTCAGTGGTTGGTTAAACGCTAAAGAGGCCTCCAGCTGTGGTCCCGTATTTCCTAGGAAGAAACCAGAGGGGCGTCACATCTGGAGCTGGGACAGATTCCCGCACACAATGAACTTTCATGCTGCGGCAGGCCATCGTAGAGCCAGCCCAAGGCCTGAAACCATGGTCGTCAGCATGGACGCCAGGAATAAACATCTCCTTCTTTTGCAGAATCACAGATTTTTTTGCAAATCAAAAATTTTGCAAATCTAGAGCCTGAATCTTCCAGGGTCTTTCCAGAGGAGTAAGAAAAGGACGCCTGATTCCTAAAGCTGTTTGGGGGATACTATTGCCATGAGGACTGCAGAATGACAGAGATTCAGTCAGCCCCCTTCAGGGTCACACTCTGGCAGCATCTTCCAGATGCTCCCCCTCATAGAACAGAGGCCCAGCTGCAGCCAGCGCTGACCCTGGGTGTTTAGCTGCTGGATTGTAGAAGAGCAAAGGGGGCTCCCCACCCCCTGGTCAGCAATAGGGGTTATGTCTACACTGGCTCATGGCACAGCCACAACGTCCACACTGCTCCTCCATCTTGCATCCTTCTACTCTCTCAGTTCATCCACACACCTGCCCCGTTTTACACGGTGTAAGAATGGGTTTAAATAGCTTAAGTGGTCTGAGACATTTTATAATTGCAAGGGTGCAGAGCATATATTATAAACCAATTCGGATCTGCCACTCGCCCCCACCCTCCCCTTCTTCACACCTGTCTCCCCCTCTGTGCCTGGGAAATCCAGAGAAGAATTAGAAATTATCCACAGAAAAGCAATTGGGTGCTATTGCTTAACTCTTGTAAGCTACTAGCAGGACACTATTGATTTTTATATACATTTTTAACCATTGGCTCCTCTGACGGCCAGGGATGGAATTCGCTAGATCCTCACAAGGCATCACCGGCTCCCCCTGACAGATGGAGAAACAGAGCCTCAGAGAAGCTGCACAACGTACCGATGTCATGCAAATCAGGAAGAGAGGCCGGTGGGACATCCTCCAGGTGCAACTTCCACGTGACATTCACTCCTAAACGCTCTCCGGTCACACACTCCACCTGCACCGTGGAGCTGTCGCAGACAGGAATGGAAATGGGGGTCCCCAAAGTCTTTGCCTACATGGAGACAGGTGCCTTTAGCTCAAGAACACAGAGTGGCTGGGGCTTGGGGGTGCTCAGATGATTAGGTGTCTGACGCTTTATTTTGGCTCAGGCTGTGATCTCAGGGTTGTGAGACTGAGCCCCAACTTGGGCGCAGAGCCTGCTCAAGATTCTCCCCTTCCTCTGCCCCTCCCTGCTCTCTCTCAAACACACAAACAAACAATAAAAAAAGAACAGAGTTGGAAGACAGCTTAGCTGAGCCCACATCAGGTTCCAGAATGCGCCCATGCCTTATGTTACTCCCCCCAACCCTCCCTCCAATCCCACCCCAGGGGCCAAAGCTCTACTAACTCTCCTTACCCCTCAGAGGAACACGAGGGGGCCAGTCACCTGGGTACAAATCAAAGTTGAGTCCGGTCCAGGCTGGACTCCTTTTCCCTATTGTGTTAGTATATGATTACAACCTGTCCTGACCACCTTATGGTCTGACTTTATCGCTGACAGTGCTCAGTGCCTGCAACCATGCCTAGCCTGTGATAGGCACCCAAATGTTTGTTAAATGGGAGAATAAAGGAACGGACGAGCAAATTTGGTGTAATTAGAGTCCAAATCTAGATCTGGACTTAGCTCTGTGAAATCTTGGGCAATTTACTGAGCCTCACTGAGCTTTTAGTTCACACACTTATAAACCAAGAGCTACTGATGCTCACTGAGCAGGGTGCTATGATAATGAGAGAGAAGGAATACAGAGCTTCTAGCACACACCAGGAACCCAGCCTGGGCTCAGTAATTAATACATATTACTGCTATTGTTGCCAAGTACATTTCTTTGGATAAAAGGGGGCAATCTATGATTCTATTTGTCTTAGAATCACAACTCTGTGCAGTTGGTTTTGTGAAAAAGTATGTTCTCCAAAATTCTTAGCATAAGGTGCTAAAACTGGGCTGCTCTTTGAGATGACAAGTTTGGGGCAGAACAAGAATTTGTTAAATTGAGTGGCTATTTTTTTGGGGGGAGGGTTAAGATATGTTTATTTGAAAGAGAAAGAGAAGTAGCACATGAGCAGGGGAGGAGCAGAGGGAGAGGGAGAGAGAGAAAGAGAATCTCAAGCAGACTCTTTGCTGAGTGCAGAGCCTGATGCAGGGCTTGAGCCCTGGACCCTGAGGTCATGACCTGAGCCAAAATCAAGAGTTGGATGCTTAACCAACTGAGCCACCCAGGTGCCCCTAATTGAGGGACTTCTAAAGACTTCTCCCCTGAATACTTGTGACTTGGAATCACAGGAGCCTTTACCGTCTATAGGAAAAAACTCTGATATTCATTATTCATGGTACTAGGCCTGTCTGCTGGCACACGCTATCTTCCTTCCAGGGAGGATCCGTAAGGCCTTCCAGCGGGTTTGTTAAAGACACGTCTGGCACAGTGGTTCAGGGAGTACATGCTGGCCTTTCAGTCTTCCTGCACCCTGTTCCCGGGCTCTTCCTCTGAAGGTGGTGGTCGTACTACACAAGCTGCCCAGCTCTGTCCTCGAGTCATCTGCTGAGCTCTACAATTCCCAGCTGTGTGACTCTGGACAGCCATGTTCACACTCTGGGCTTCACCCCCCTCATCCACAAGACGGGAGTACCAATAGGGTCCCCATGAAGATCGCTACTCCATGCCAACACCGCACTGTGCCTGGCACATCATGGGTGCTCAGCGCATGTTTGGTTTAACATCTCTACGTAGAAAGGATGGCCAGGGATGAGTACGGATTCCACCCCCGCCACTACGTGACCAGCCTTGGCCAAAGTACTTTCTTGTTTGCCTATGGGTAAAACAAGTGAGAGCTGAACCCTAGGTCTATTTGAGCCCTGAGCCCAGCCCAAGCACCCCCGCTCATGCAGAAGGTCAGCCACATACCTGGATCTGACAAAAACCACGGGCCTCGAGCTCGTCTGCTAGAAAGACCTGGAAGGCCGGCAGCAAGCCCGCGTAGTCGGCGCTGCACATCTTGCCTGGCGGGAGCTGGAGCTGGAACTGCCCTTGGGTCTGAAAGGTCTGCCACAGGTGGGGCCCTGCAGGTGAGCGCCAGAGGTCAGCAGACGCAGGCAACAGACCCATGGGACTTTTTTCTTTCCTTTGGTTTATCCTCTGCACAAAGAATCCTCCCTCACGTAGCTTAGACCACACGAGCAGTACCATCCACACCGTCGTACTCGGAGTCTGAACACTTCCTGGCATGACGGCTTGTCTCTGAAAGTACTTAGCACCCTTTTGGCAAGCTCAGTCCTGCCTCAGCCTCTAAACCAGGCTGCTCTACATTTTGGGGGTCCTGGACCTTCTTCTTGGAAAATCTTCCATCTTCTCTCACTTTCACACGGGGCCACTATGATTTCGCCAGTGAAGCGGGGACACCACAGACTATACGAAAGACATACTCTAAGGTTGTTCAGTGCACAGCCTACACAGTCATACACAGTGGCCCTGCACACAACTTTAAGAGCTCAAGACCCATGTCCCTCTTCTCCCAAGTGTCCTGCTCTAGATCCAGTCTTGACAAGCCTGATCTTAGTCTCAGCTTAAGCCACTTCATCACAGGCAGGTGGACAGACCACTTATTTGTTCGAATCACATTGACCTTTCTCTGGATTACATTTTTTAGGGCGGGCGGGGATGACACAAAGGGAGAGAGAGAATCCTAAGTAGGCTGTATGCCCAGTACAGAGCCCAATGCAGGGCTCGATCCCACCACCCTGAGATCATGACCTGACCCAAAATCAAGAGTGAGATGCTTAAATAACTGAGCCACCCAGGTGGCTCTCTGGATACCATTTTCTATCCCAGAAAGCTTTTCCATAAATACTGTCTTTTGACAGCCACCCAGAGCCTTGTGACAGTCCCAGGATCTGGGTCTCTCTCTCAGATACCCCTCCAGGGCCCTGGGAGGACCCAGTGCCGGGTCCCAGAACCCGCCCCTGCCCTGCCAGGCTGTGAGTAACCATGGCCAGCCTCAGCCAAGGCAGCTGCAGTCAGAGCTCGAAGTTGCCTCACAGCCGTGTGGGCGTGCAAACAGGCACAGTGGGCGAGCAGGAGAGGAACTCGGCCGATATTCAGACAGCCCAGACCCACAGCCACCAAAACTGATGTCCCCAGGAGCAGGGTCCAGGCCCCAGCACTGCCAACCACTAGCCTGGAGCCCCAGATGGACCCGGGGGAGAGGCTGGTGAGTCGGCGTCACTCCCATAGGCCAGGCAAACAGCTCCGAGTATGTCAACCCCACAGTGACTAATATGCCCATTGGAACACCTACCTCCTGAATATGCTCCTGGAGCCAAGCTATCCCAGGAGAGCCCAACAAGAGGGCCGATTCTCCCAAGGAGCAGATTGCTCCAGAGAAGCCCCAAATAAAGCTTAACCAGAGGAGTCTCTGAAGCACATCTGCTCCTTCTAGAAGAACGTGCTTCCCTGGGGCCTCTCCTGCTCCTGAGGCCACCTGGCTTACCACGGGAATGCTACCCTCGGGCGGGGAAGATGCAGGTGCTTGGCCCCAAGCCCCAGGAGAAAGGAGGGTGCTGGGGGGACACTCACGCTGGCAGGCCTGGGGCTGCGGCGGCTGTGACAGCCAGCGACCCTCCTCGAGGCTACACACCAGCGGCCCTGGCAGGAACGCACTCCGGTAGCCCCGGCGACACAGCAGCTGGCACCGCTGGACGGGGACCCCTCCCGGGCCCGAGGCTCGCTCACACACGATCACTCCACCATCCACATCTGACGTGTTGAACGGCAGTGGGCACCGGGGGCCTAGAAGGAAAGAGGGCACTGTAGGCGCCACCTGCACAAGGGGGCTCTGACCCCTGCCCCCTCCGCCGCCCCTCTTCTTGGGCGACCCCATCCGCTCTGCTTTAACAGACTCCTGAGCAGGAACCACTCACAGATCTCCGTCTCCTGCGTGGAGCCTCTGAGCTCCTTCCCACCAGCAAGTCCAGTTCCCAACTGGTCTTCTCCACCTCAAAGCCAGCATGCCAGACCTCCTCGCCTGCAGCCAGGTCTGCTCCCACCTCAGTGTCCCCAGCTCAACACGTGGCATCCTGAGCCTGACACGTGGCAATCTCCCAGACGGTCCCATGCCCTCTGCCCAGAGCCAGCGAGGCCTGCTGATGACCTTCCTGACTTTCCATCCCCAGGGCACCCCCTTCATTTGGGCATCAGCCACCTGTTCCCAAACTGCTACCTACAGAAGCTTCCACAGCCGCCTTTCTGCTCCTACAGCCAACGCAGGCCCCACTGCCGGCAGAGAAGCCTCGGGGAAGCTGGACATGGCTCTCAATTGCCCTGAGGACCCACTGGCCCGCCGTCCCCCTCTGGTCTCGTCCCCTCCAGCCCCTCTGCCTCCGCAGGACTGCTGAGCCCCGAACACAGCCGGCCTGCACACCCCAAGCCCTTCCCTCCTGGGATCGAGTCCCGCATCGGGCTCCCTGCCCAGCTGCCTACAGGGCTCCTGTTCTCACCCTCCATCATCAGCTCAGCATCTCCTGCTTTCTACCACCTTCCGTGGCCCTCGCAGGTGGGCATAGCGAGCTCTCAGGCCTCCTGCTGTCTACCATCCAAGACTCATCGTCCGCACACTGTTCTCCCCAGCACGCGGAGCCATGGCAGGAAAGGGGGGCTCTCCTCTGTTCTCCCAGAACACAAGCTCTGGGAATATGTGTTAAATAAGTGGGCGAACAAGTAAATGAAAGGACACACTCAGTGAGACACTGTCATACTTGAGCAGGGGGTTAGTTCGGTCACTCTCGGGCACAGCCCCTGCTGCCGGTGCTTGTCTGGTTTTGACATCTGCGATGTGATTCGAGGGGGCGTGGGGCCTCAGAGATGGAGAGCGACCCATTCCGACCTCCAGGGTACGGCCTGGCTTTCTTTTAATACCAACGTGGGGCTCGGGCCGAGGCTTTGCAGTGATCAGCAGTGGGCTTATGGAGTTGGCTCTCACCAAGTGCCGGGTGTCTGTGGGCACGGCCAGAGTCAGCCTGTGGGCTCCGGGGCCAGCCTGCCAGGCTTTGAATCCTGGCTCAATCATTTCCCACCTGAGCATCCTACAGCATGTTAATTAACTCCTCTGTGACTCAGTTTCCTCACCCATAAAATGACGAGGGCAGCAATGATGCCCACCTCCTAAGGACGGTGTGAATCAAAATGAATTAAGGCATGTGAAGAGCTCAGAAGAGCCACTGGCATGTAATAAGTGGCCATTACTGTTGGTCGTTATTATTATTAATAACCCCAAGAAGACTACATTAGTGCCTGCACTGGAAATTTTAGGGTGTGAATGAACCCTTTCAGAACAAAGAAAGAGCATTTGGCACGCCACAAGGGTAAGCCTCCCACAGCCATCCTGTCTGAGAGTCGCCAGGAATTTCCAAAGTCATGAGAAGAGTCCGTCATGGTCAATATTTCGTTGCACCAAGACAAGCCCGTGAAGTAGGCAGCCCTGGTATTATCATCCCCCCTTTACAGATGAAGAAACTGAGTTTTGAGGGTTTGGAGGGACAGAGCCAGCCCTCGGGCACAGGTCCTCTGAATCTCACTGCCACCGTGGCAGGCAAGGGCCGCGCTTCCCCTTCCTGGGTGCTGCTCAGAGATGGGAACCCCCTCCACTGTCCCTTCCTCCGTGCTCCCCAGGCACCAGCATATCCCCTTTGGAGCCCTCCACACTGGTGTTACAATGGCCCGCCGATATCTCCAAGGGCCCGGCTCTATTCTGGCTCCGGCAGGGGTCATCTCAGAGGAGCTAAGTGACCTGCCCAGGGACACTCAGCTCGGTCACCGTGTGCTGGAGCTGCCGTGAGGGCCTCCCCTTAACTGATTTCACCTTCAAAGCAACTTTGTGAGGTGGGATTGTTGCCACTGTCGCCGCACAGGTGAGGCCACAGGTGAGCGCGGGGAGGGTAATCCTTCTGCCCTGAGTCCTAGGGGCCTGAGCCCTAGTCCCCTGAGGCTGTGCTCCGAACCACCAGCCTGAGAAGTTGACAGAGACTATCTGAATGAATCCTGACAATGACTCGAGAAATTGCTACAGGGCTCCCTGTCCACTGCACAGACTGGGAAGCTGAGGCCAGAGAGGTTAAGGGACCAGCCCAAGGTCACCCAGCGAGGGGGTGGAAGCGTTGACGAACATTCAGGTCAGCCTAGCCCCCACACCCGAGTTTCCTCCTCCACGCTCTGCAGATCCACCCTTCTTGATGCTGGCTGTCCGGCTTGCTAGCTGTGTGACTTTGGGCATGGTCACAAGTGTCTTCCATAATACAGGGAGATGGGACTGTTCTATTTATCTACACCGTTGGGAGGCGAAGCTGAAATGAGTGATGTGAAAAGCACCTCCTAGCAGGTAAATCTCTGACGCACGAGCTGCTATCATGGAATCCTGCAGGGCCACGTTGTATAGGGTCTTCCCCAAACCTTACAAGAGCTGTGCTCCCAGACCTGCTCCTGAAGAGGACTCATCGGTCTATTTCCTCGGTCCCAGACACTGAGGGCCACTCTCAGATGTGGATGGATGGATCCGTCCAAGCAGTCTGGATGTCGACTGCTTCCACCCCGACTAAGGCTACACTGCACCTGTGCGGGAAACACAGGGCAAGGCGTCCTGCCCATAAAGACCTGCAGAGCGCCTCCTACAACCCGTGCACGGTGACAGGTGCTGAGGGCCACAGCGATGAGCCTGATGGGGTCCTGCCTTGTCCAGGCTCTGGGCAGAGGGACACACTGGGACCTGGGAGGAAAGGCGTGTGGGGAAAGGCGTGGGCACACCACAGGAAGGGGAAGACACAAAAGGGAAGGAGGCCCACAAAGACAGGAGACAGCTCTTCCTTCCCACTCTTCTTTCACGGGCTCCCCGTTTCTTTACAAACATAAATAGAGGGGACATCTGTGTGGCTCTGTGGTTGAGCATCTCCCTTTGGTTCAGACCATGATCTGGGGTCCTGGGGTCGAGTCCCACATTGGGTTCCCTGCGAGGAGCCTCCTTCTCCCTTTGCCTGTGTCTCTGCCTCTTTCTGTGTGTCTCTCATGAATAAATAAATAAAATCTTTAAAATTTATGAAAATAAACATATATATATACATATATGTATATATATTTATATATAAATCCACAGGAATTCTTTTGACACATATAACCCACTATATATATATATATTCCTGTGGATTTATATATATATATATATATGCCTAACGAAACATCTCCGCAGTCCCAGAATGTTGCTGACAGACTATGAAATTTTAAAATAAAGCAATCAACCAATAAGGACAGCGAAGGAAAGGCAACTGCACTAAAATCAGATTCACAGCGCAGTATTTCTCACTCCTACCAGACGCAATGCCCGAATTTGCAATAAATATTTTTGCAGCATCTCCCTTTACTGTCCTGAAATGGAATTCACTGATTCTAAGCTACTTGCTCACATATAAATTTTAAGGCAGCTATAACGTCCTGCGGCTTGAGTATATAGGAGAAATAAAAGGTAAGTAACTGAGAATCAGGTAATATATTTTGATCTGTAATCATGTGTTTTAATATTCTAATATATAGTTAAATGATATATATTTCAATATTTGATACCAAAAGAATGTTTTGAACTAAAAGTAAAAACAAATGAACGCCTCCACTAATTTCTGAAGCCTCCCAGCTGGGGTGGACCCACGGAGAGCCTGCCACCAGGCCCCGTTCCCCACTAGAGGATGGGGAGCCAAGACCCAGAGCCCCCAGCAGGCCAGCACCCGAGCTTCTGAGGTGCCAGCTCCGGAGATCCCTGCACAGACCCTCCCTTGACTTCAGCTCCAGGGCTGAGCACTTTTAGGAAGTAGACACAGGTTTTGGTATCATGAGAATCAACGGCAACCACATCCCGCCTGCCCCTCCTGTGTCCCCTCCCACCACCACTCTTCTGGTGCCTTGGGAGTCCTCCTCAGCCTGAGCAAAGGAAGTGATGAGCATCACCCCTGCCACCAGCCCAGGGAGCCCCTCCAGGGGTCACAACTTACTCTCACAGGCCAGCTGGCTCCCGGCCACGCGGGTCCCAGGCACCTCCTCTCCACTGTCCAGGACACACCAGCAGCTGCCCTGGGCCAGGTCACACTGCACGGGGGAAAATCCTCCGTCCTCTGCCCTGCAGGCTGGGCTATAGCCTGAGCTGGCTCTCCTGGAGAGGGTCCCACTCGAGAGCTCTTCACAGAGGCTCGGGCCTGGACACAAAGACAAGCCAAATGGGCCTTGGCCCACATACCTGCCACCACCCACCGCTCCCAACTGCTACCCAGCACCACCTGCTGCCACCACCTGCAGGGCCTTCCAGGCTCTGGGGCTGTCTCCCCACTGGGTGAGGTGTTGGACTAGGACAGGGCCAAGACGGGGCCTTGGTCAGATCCCCACACCCCCTCCACACACACACACACACACACACACACACACACACACACGCACGTACTGCTTTCAAGGAGCTTAGTCTTTAAGGAGATTTAACAGTATACGATGGAATTATAGCTGAGCATGAGAAGGGGACCACAGACGTTATGCAGGGTAGTCTGCGAGCCTGCAGAAAAGCACTGCACTTGGAAGGGAGGCCATGAAGACGTCCTGGAAGACCTGGTGCGTGGTCTGAGTAGGAATTAGGCCGGGGCAGGGGAGGGGGGTGGACACGTAGTGCAGGTGGCTGAGCTCAGAGGGTTGTGGGGGAAAAGTGTCCTCCTTCTGGAAAAGTCTGACTATAGTTTATAACACCTGGGTCCCAAGAGCAAGAGATGGGAGAAAGAAGAGAAGCCAAGGAAGGTGCAGGAGCCAGAAACCCAGGGGCCGATGAGCCACAGGGAGCCGCTTGTCCCTAAGGATCCCAGGGATGCAGAGGAGGGACATCAGCACATTTGCACTTTAGGGACATCCTCTGGACGTCACCATGGAAACCACAGGGCAGGGCCAGGCTGGAGGCCAGGGACCAGGCGGCACAGCTAGCGCCCCCGAGAAAGTCCCAGCACCAGGCTGGTCCAGGCTTCTTGGCTACAGAGCACGGCCCACCCCCTGCCACGTGTGTTTCTCTCGAGAATCCCCGGGGTGAGGGAACACGGCCCCTCTTGCACGGTCAGGGTAGAGGCCCCCACTGCCCGGGGAGACGCGGAGCTGGGACCTGGAGCTGGTGCTCACGGCAGGTGTTGGGGCAGGGGGAGGGGGAGGCAGGTACTCACACGGGGCACTGCTGTCCGTGCCGGGGGGCCTGCCCGCCCCCGAGCCTGGGTCCACACACCAGGTGCCCCCCTCTGACTCCTGCCGCCGGGCAAACTCTCCTGTCTGAGACAAAGCCAAGGCCACGTCACTCCAGGGAAGATGCTCTTGCAGCCCATGCAGGTCAGTGGACAGACATCCAGAACGTCCCTTTCGAAACCACTGGTGATGGCTTCTCCAGAAAGAGAGAGGTCAAGTGGGGAAGACGCAATCCTGCTCCAGACCCTTGACATCCCTTCTTTGAACTGGTGGTTACCACGACCCCATGAGACCAGGCCCACAGTTATCTCCTTTCAGGGTGCGGGAAACTGAGCATCAGAGAGGGGTCATGTCAGAGCAACATCCCATAGGCAGAGAAGCAGAGCCGGGCTGGGACTAAACCCGTACGGCCCCAGAGCCCAGCCACCATCCTGAACCAAGGTCCCCCCCGTTCCAGAGATGATTTTCCACAAGCACCTTGAGAAGAGAGGGGGTCTGGAACAAATGTAACAGAGAATAAAGAAATCAGGGGAAGGCCCAGATCATATCTGGTTGGGTCTTCCTCTCCCAAGCTGTCCTGGGACCAGCTGGGGAGCACTGTGCAAGGCCCTTCTATTCACTGGGACTCAGTTTCTCAACTAAAAATAAAAGGAGGATGGGACACCTGGGTGGCTCAGCAGTTAAGCATCTGCCTTTGGCTCAGGTCGTGATCCTGGAGAAAAAAAAAAAAAAGAGGAGATAGGACTAGATTGATGCTTGCACACACTCCTTCTAGGAGCTCTTGATGGTAGAGAAATGTCATTTCTCCCACATCTGGCAGAAAATCAGCTGCCTACCAGCTTCCTGGCTGTCCCTGAATGCTTCCCTGAGCTTCTGCTTGCCACCTTTTTTTTTAAGATTTTTCTTTATTCATTCATGAGAGACACCGAGAGGCAGAGACATAGGCAGAGGGAGAAGCAGGCTCCCTGCCAAGGGCCAATGTGGGCCCTGATCCCAGGACTCCGGGGATCACGCCCTGAGCTGAAGGCAGACACTCAACCACTGACCCACCCGGGCATCCCTGGCTACTTTTCATTTCATTCTCTGCTGTGCTTTGTCCACGGGCAAGAAATGACTGTAATAACACCTGATATTCACAGAGAACATAACCATGGGGCCACTCTGTGCCAATCACCCCCATGCCCAGAGTGTCACTTAGTCCCTAGGAGGTGGGGACCCTACTGTCCCCCATTCTACAGAGAGAGGCCCAGAGAGAGGTGCCTGTGGTTGTTGAATAGCTTGTAAGCTATACAGGCAAGATTCAAACCCAAGCGAAGGATGAAGAAAATTTTACAGAATAAAGGCTTAACATTGAGAACGTTCCAGTCACTAACTTAACTTTTCCTAGGGACTTGGGTCAAAGGCACAGCCATCCAGTTGGATCAGTAGAAGGTGTGGGTCCTGTTCCCCAACCCCTGGGGCCTCCACAGGAGGCAGGGTGAGAAACCACCCAATCAGAGCCTGCTCCGAATTGCTTCTCCCTCCGTCAGAAGCTGTGGTTGCTACCTCTCCTTCTGCATGGGCTGACCCTGGTACCCAGGATTGGAGCAGAATAGAAATTCCAGCAGGAGGAGGTTGTTACCCAAGATGAAAAGCTAAATAATCTAATTTCTCTATGAAGCTCAGTAGCTGCTGGGATCCGTGTCCACATGCCAAACAGCAACAACAATAAAAAATAATAATAAGGAAACTTCTGCTCATTGACTTGTAGTCTGAGGAACTTCTACAAGGCTGATTTCATCTGGCTTCCAGAAACCCCCCGGGGGGCTGAGTAGAGGCTGCCATCATCCGGCAAGGAAGTGGTTAAGACTCCAGCAAGAATCCTTTTTCTCGGGGAGCTTCACATCAGTTCCTGTGCTCATCCAGCCAACTGAGAAGGGCAATATTATGTCTTCCATTTATAAGAAGAAACAGATACGATGGGCACAGCAATGCAGCCAAGATGACTTTAGGTAAAAGCACAGCAACAACTACAAAAATGCAGATGCTTTGCAGACAGTTTTCATGGGAGGTATTTCCTTGGGGCCCCAAAGCAATCCTAGCAGTAGGCAGGATAAAAACACGCCCCAGTCTTAGGACAAAATAAAGCAAAGTGGAGCACAGAGAAGGTAGGTAAATTGGGATCCCTGGGTGGCGCAGCGGTTTAGCCCCTGCCTTTGGCCCAGGGCACGATCCTGGAGACCCGGGATCGAATCCCACATCGGGCTCCCGGTGCATGGAGCCTGCTTCTCCCTCTGCCTGTGTCTCTGCCTCTCTCTCTCTCTCTCTCTCTCTCTCTCTCTCTCTCTCTGTGACTATCATAAATAAATAAAAAATTAAAAAAAAAAAAAAGAAGGTAGGTAAATTGCCCCAGGTCACACAGCCAGGGGCCGCAGGGTGAAGACAAAAGCCCAGGCCTAGAACTACCTGTGAGTTTTTAACTAAAACAAGTCTACTGAAAATGAGAAAACTCATCCTCGATGTGTGGGAGAAAGCTCTGACTCCCATCATCTCAAACCTTCAGAGCCTTACCTCTAAGCAGGTTGGGATGAACAGGTCTTTTGGAGACGGGTTTCCCTGGGATCCAGCCTGTTTCCAGCTGGAAAGCAGCCCACTGGCTCGAGATTTCTCACAGGCAGTGGGGCCTGAGAGAGAGAGAGAAGCTCTGAACTGACTGGCTGTGCATGCCAGGCCGGGGGCGTCCGAGCCCTGCACCGGCGTAGATGGAGTGCTGGAACCTCGGCGGAGAAGTGGGCCATGGTTCAGGGACAGAGACCCTTGTGGGGCAGGGTCATCCTTGAGATATGAAGTGGACCACTGAGGACATGGGTCTGAGCCCCAGGAGAGAGGCTGGCCTCTAGGGCACTTGTGGGACGGTTGTCAGACTGGCAGCCTGCAGAAATGGACAAAGGTGCCCTGGGGGCAGGTGGGAAGGGGACTCCGGGCTCTTCATCATCGGGGAGTCTTTCCACCCAGGAAGCTGGGTGCACAGACCAGGCAGAGCCAAGACCATGAGAGTCTTCCCAGCTTGGGGATATGGGAAAATGTGGCCTGGCTGCCCTCGGGGGCTAGTCTGAGGGCACTCGGGGGCTGACCCACGAGCATCCCTAGGCTGGGTAACAGCTGTCACCGCCGGCCTAGAGTGCCCACCACCTGGTTCGGCGGGATTGCTCCTCCGGCCTCACTTACACCGCAGGATCCGTGGGGAGCGGGCAGTCAGCGAGGCAGGGACGTACTCTCCCTTGCCGTCCACGCACCAGCAGTACCCTAGGACAGAGCCAGGGGTCAGAAGTTCAGGAAGTGCACTGAGGCACGTGCCCCCAGGTGTCTCACCCACAACTTTCCTTCTATGCATTCGTAGCAGTGCCAGCAAGCCCCCCTTCCATTCCCCCCTGCCCACCACTGTCCACAGTCACACACCCCGATCCATCCAGCAGTGACCCACTTGACCTTCAGGCTGGTAGGTCCCAACTCCCATCATACAGATGGGAAAACCAAAGTCCACTAAGGGATTTGCCACCAGATGCCAAAGAGGGGCCTAGAGTCCAGCTCACTGGTCCCAGTGCAGAGTCCTCTGCTCCAAATGAAAAGGGAGGTGTCACTCCACGCTCTCCCCCTGGGTGCCCATCCCCGCTCACCTGTCCTGGCATGGCACTGCACAGGCTCCCAGCCTCCCCACACGTCGCACTGGGGCACGTAGGGGACAGGCCGCAGAAGCGCAGATGTCCGTGTGGAATCCCCCAGGAGAAAGCCGCGTCTCTGATAGAAGTCAAGGGCTGGAGGTGGGAGAGAGGGGAGCAGAAATGTGAACCCCCAACCTGGAAGGGCCTCGGCCGTGTGGGCTCTGTTGCTGACAAGGACCACACATGGCCTTGTGCTGACATAAGGGGGCCTTCTTTTTGATGTGACAAATATTGTTAAATAGGACAGAGAGTCCTTAACAGTGGAAAGGCACTCACCAGGTTGTCCTTTTTTTTTTTTTTTTTTTAAGATTTTATTTATTTATTCATGAGAGACACAGAGAGAAGCAGAGACACGAGCAGAGGGAGAAGCAGGCTCCCTGCAGGGAGTCTGATGGGAGACTCGATCCCAGGACCCTGGGATCACACCCTGAGCCAAAGGCAGATGCTCAACCACTGAGCCACCCAGGCGTCTCACATCAGATTGTCCTTTAAAAACAAAAAATATAGGCCACAGTTCAAAGGAGTCACTGCTGTCCTCTTGCAAATCACTTTCATATGGAGCCGATTAGGTAAGCGACGTGTCCTCAGGCCCGTGAGACGGTGGTGATCACAGATGGCATTTATTCAACATTCACTACGAACATGCCAAGCACAATCTAAATATGTTTTAGCTAAATGAATCCTCACAGCAACCCTCTATGAGAGGTTCTCTCATCCCACTCGACAAGTGGTAAACTGAGGTGCAGGTGTGGGGCATAGCTTACCCCAGGCTCACAGGGGGAAGTGGGGCAGGCTAAGTGACTCCCAAGGGGTACCCCTGCCATCAAATGGCACCATCCTCAGTGCTCAGAGTCCCCTGCCCTGCCTGGCTTCCCCCCGCCGCACTCCCCACTATTGATATACTAGATATCGTACCTGTTACTGGGGCTCACAGCTCCCTACCCTAAGCTGATTTGTCCCTAGCACCATCTTCCTCCTAAGAGGCCAAGAACTGTCCCCTAGAGCCTTTCTAAAGTCGGTGCCTTCTCAACCTCCCCTCACTCCTGCTGGTACTCAGGATGGATGGGGAGGGAGGGGGGTGCAGCCACAGGGTCACTTTGGGGCAGCCCCGTGAGCCATGGCCGGCCTCACATTGGAGCACATCTTCCCCACTTACCTTCTGAGAAAGGGGCTCATGGCTCCCAAGAGGAGACACCAGCAGCCTATGGTCAGAACCCCTCGAAGAGACCAGGACCCAGAAAGTGGCCTGGTGTGTGGGACACAACTCATGAAGCTGACAAGCCTCTGCCTGAATCCTGACATGGCACCTCTTGGTTGTCATGAGTGATCTTAGCGGTTATGAGCAAGTGGGCCTTAGTTTCCCCATCGATGAAATGGCTTGAATACTTCCCCAACAAGATAACTGTCACATTTATATCAAAATAACTTGAGCTCCAGGCTCATGCCAAGCAGAGCTGTGTAAAAGGACTCCCAAGCCCCTCCCTCACCCTCCTTAGGTCCGAGGACACTGCTACCATGTGTTGTTGGCCAAAGACACCCTGTGATCCTTCAAATCTTTTGGTCCTGGGCTCTCAGTCCCCAGACTCTGCGGGACCTGGAGGTCTACACACAAAGAGCTTCCTCTCCTCTGCAAGATTAGAGATGCCTCCTCTCATCCCAAAGGATTCCAGAGAAATGAGCTCCCCTGGTCCTTCTCTGTGGACCCTTCCTCTTTTCACTACCGCCTCAGACATGCAAAATCAGAGTGCACTGCTAGTTGAGGGGTGAACTTCCTCAACTTGATTTCTGAAGAAAAATGCCATCATGCCGTTCAAAGAATCCATCTCTACAGCACCGACAAGGGCTTCTCCCCTTCTTCTAAAATCTCCCTAACCAGTGCTCACAACTGCAGGAGCATCAGTCCCATGTGTCCCTCTGATGATATCCAAGCTTGCCCAGGGATAACAAAATTGGAATATAACTGGTTTCTTGCCAAAAGCAGAAATCTTCTTTTAAAAAAAGGTGGGGGGCGGGGGACACCTGGGTGGCTCAGCGGTTGAGCGTCTGCTTCTGGCTCAGGGCGTGATCCCAGGATCTGGGATCAAGTCCTACATGAGGCTCCCTGTGAGGAGCCTGCTTCTCCCTCTGCCTGTGTCTCTGCCTCTCTCTCTCTCTGTCTCTCATAAATAAATAAATCTTAAAAAAAAAAAAAAAGCAGAAATCCCTGAGTCTCTGAGGAACAGAGACAAAAAGTGTCTGGGCGTAGGGGAGGGGAGGGGTGGGAAGAGAAAGGAAGTGGGGACAGAAGAAACAAGAAGCGTGGCTTAGCCACATTCGCCAGGCTCCATTCACCATGCTATCTGTCAGGCATGGTGCTGGGCCCCATGGGATATAAAGATGAGCAAGACATGGTGTCTCATGTTCCAAAAGAGTCAACTGCATGCAGAGACACAAAAAACAAAGATGGCATTTGGGAGATTCTCACTGGGGTTCACAGAGCAAAGACCCCTGAGTCCCCCTCCCCAGGCAGCAGTAGCAGACATCCCTGGGGGGAAAAGCAGGGAGGCCCTGGCCTGCAGGAGTAAGGGGCTCTCATCTTGGCACAGATGTCATCAGAGGGGGCACTGCTTTACTGTTGTGTGACCTAAGCCCAAGGAACCCCAGACAAGGGATCTGCTGAGATCATCAGACAGGGAATTGGGGAACTCGGGATGCTCGCAGTAGAGGACGTCACTGCCCAGTTGGTGTGGTGTCAGTGAGAGACCTGGGAGAGACATCAGACCTTCCTGCCACAGAGGCCATGGGTGGCGGAGGAAGAATGGGGGCTCTGAGATGAGACAGCCCCAGCTCTGGGCACCAGGGATCAGAGGCCCAGGTCCCCAACCATCCAGGCTCTGCTAGCTCTGAACTGGGTTACCTTGGGCATGTGATTGAACCCCAGTCTCTGTGTCTGAAAAGAATCACAGATGGTGAGTGTGGCACTGCTCTCATGGAAGAAATGGAGCAGGAAATGCCAAGGCCTGGTCATCCCCTGAGCACCGTCGGGGCTTGGCCGGGGGCGGGTTTCAAGTAACGTCGAGCTGCTATCATGGGCTAGAGCACTGTCGGCTCTCTGAGCACGATGCTCCTGCAGGTGGCTTACCACGCTCTCTGGGTTACTGTCACGTTTAGAGGAGACCGCGTGTGGAAGGGGCCCGAAACCCAGTAGTTTCTCTGTAATAAAGGTTCCGCTCCTTTTTCCCCAGTGGAAGTAGGGGGAAGCTTCAGAACGGGCCATGACCATTTTGGGCTGGGTCCCCTCACATTCTAGCCAGAATATCTGGCTGCATGGTGGGCTGCCGGTACCATCTTCAATATGAAGGACCTGCCCCCCAGCAGCTGTGCTGGTGGACTTGTGAATATACTGGAGAGGTGCCATCTTCGACTGGCACCCAAAACCCCCTTGTCTGTTCTTCCCCAGGGACCCACCAACCTGGGAAACCAAGGCCACAAAGTCCTGAGGAGGACTGGAGAGCAACTGAACTCCAGCCCTTGCTTCCCCAACGAGATGGAACAAGAAACCAGATGTGCGTGACACTCACTAGACTGAGCTGCCAAACGAAGGGCATAATCGCCTCCACTCAGAAACTTCTCTGAGAAAGTCTCCCGGGATGGAGAGAGTCGAGGAAGGGAGAGCTCCTCATCCGTCAGCCAGATTCCTTTGGCCGCTAGGAAACTCTCTCCCAGAGGGAACCAAGAACTGTTGGAAGCCAGGACGATCTCTTCTGTTTCCTTAAGGAACTGCAGGACACGAAGCTTCACCTCCTCACAAGAACCAGGACCTAGGGGAATAAAGACAACACGGCTGGACACTTCGCCCTCTCTGAAGGGTATGCACATATGTGCATGCACACGTGTTTGCCACAGCTGTTTCCTTCACCCAGCCCTTTTTACAGCCTGGAATGTTCCTTCTGTCTCATCTCTACAATTTCACTCATTCAACATTTACAGAGGACCTGCTATGTAAGGAGATGAGCAAAAGCTATGTCTGTGCCACACCAAACATTATCCCAAGCACATTTATACAAATAATCTAATTTAATCTATGCAATACCCAATAAGATAGTATTCTTATCTGTGTGTTACAGATGAGAAACTGAGGCATGGAGAAGTCATATAACTTAAAGTCAGGTAGCTAAAGTCCTAGCTAGCAAGTAGTTGATTCAAAATTCTAGTCTAGTCAGTATGACTCTAGAACTAGAGATCCTAACCAGCTGCCTTCAACGGAAGGATGGATGGATGGATGGACGGATGGATGGCTAGATGGATGGGGGAGTGGATAAGCAGATGGATGGATGGATATCAAAAGTTGAAGGGAAGCACTGTAGGTTAGAGAATTATTCTTGCAAAGAGAAGAGAGCATGGCTCTAAGAACATGGATTTAAATGTCAACTTGATCACTAATTAGCTGTGTAATTTTGGATAATGTGCTTAGCTCTTCTGAGCTTCAGTCTTATGATCTGTGAAATGGGGATGACTGGGGCATCTTCTTCATAAGGTTTTTATAATTATTCTATGAGGTGTTGCAGCTGAAGAACTTGGCACAGTGTATGGCACATGTTATCTTTGAAAATGTCACTGTTAACTAAAGTCATACTGGCCATATTTATTCACGACCAATCACTTTGTGAATTCAACAGTGAATGTGTTCAATGAGTTCTTTTGACAGCATGGAATCAGCAGAAACCCCCGACTTCTGGAGTTCGAAGACATTACTGCTTTCTGTGGATGTTCTTGATCAAATGATCTATTTTACCAATGCCAAGGATTGGGAATCCCTGAAGCAAAAACCCCTATTTAGAAATCTATGCTTGCTCTCCATTTCTTCCATAGTAGAATGAAAATTCTGTAATTGGACATTGAAGATTGTTTTTTTAACAGGTAAGACCTCTTAAAATCTGGTCCAAATTTACCTTTACCTTCTTCTTCCATCACTCCCTCCCCAAACCCTCCTTCCTACCACACTGACCTTTCCCATGAATGGAATGGGAATGACCTTGATCATTTCCAACACAGCAGACCCTTTTTCAGCTACCCCGACTTGGCACATACTATTTCCTCTATGAGGAAGGGCCTGCCATCCATGTTTGGCTGGGCAAACATCCTTCACAATCCAGAAGCTGATGCCATGCAAATCTTTATCCAACTCCCCAACCAGTGAGTAGCCCCAATCTCTAGGCATATCTTCCATTGGTCTCCTATGTTCATAGCCCTAGCATTTCTGTTTATTATTTACATGATGACATGTCAGGTACCCCTACTGGTCTCTGAGCCCCTGTAGAGCAGACCCCATGCCTTTTTTACGACTATCTTCCCATCATACAGCACAGTGTTTACAGTAGTTGTCCATAGTTGCATATTAAATAAAGAAAGCAGGGTTTCAAACAGACTGGAGATTATGATATGGACAGGAGCTGACCTCATGCCCCCAGAGGCAGGAGCCCCCTGCCCTGTTTATGGATAGGAAATTACCGGTCACATCATTATTTATGGTCATTTGTATTATTCGGCCATTTAGGAAGGACATTCTATGCACCAGACCTGGCACTTTACATCAATTACCTTTTACAAGGCTCACAATAAACTTTGAGGGAGTTATTCAACCTAACGCAGACCTTACTGATTAAACCAAAATGGTGACTCTGGCCACAAAATAGTAGGTGGTAGAAACAGGGCTGAAGTCCCTAGTAGAACTAGCACTGTGTCCTCCAGGCCAGTCCTTCTCAAGCTTTAGGGAGCACCAGAGCCTCCTGGGGAGCTTGGAGAGATGCAGGTGTCAATTCAGCAGGTTGGGTCCAAGATTCCAAATTTCTAACAACTTCCTGAAATGATGCTAATATTGCTGAACCACACCTAGGGTGCCAAAGCTCCTAACCCCTGGTCATCAAACCCTTTGGATAACATGCCCCATCAATAAGAGAGTTTGAGTGTATGCCCCCAAAATATGCCTATTTCTTATGTGGAAAGTGAATACAAGCATGACTATAATAATATACTAGGTACAGTTTGCTCAGCTGTCCTAGCTGTTAAAAATATGTAATTGCAAAATCAAAACCAGACCTTTAGAAGGAAAAGATAAAACACTGCCTACAGGTGGAAACTCTAATACTTGCTTCCCAGCGGATTGTCATGTGCCCCCGGGTGGTCTACTCTCCATGCCTCTTGGTATTCCCCATGGGAACGGCCAGCAGACTTTAAGCCTAGTTCAAATGCTTTGCCCTGCACTCAGGCCAGGGCGAGCAAACCTAGATACTAAAGTTACAAGGTGCTTTTGTTCTCAGCAATCTGGGCCTCAAAAATTGGATGCACAGAGGACTAGATTCAGTCTTAAAGCATCTGAAATTATAGGAATGTCCTCGTGTAAGAGACCTGACCATTGGTATAGAGAATCTCAAAAAAAAATGAATGCGGCTTTTTAGACAACAGGCATGCCGATGTCAATGTGTTCACTTGGAGGGTCAGCCTGTTACTGGGACTTGGCACTTCAATGGAGAATCCTAACTGGGGGAAGCAGGAGTCTCCAGGCATTGGATATGCCCAGGGTATTATTGTTTTCAACACATGTTCCTATGATGCAACATTCTAAAATTTCACTCGCTGCTGAAGCCTAAACTTTGGCAAATGTCAAAATCATCTGATTAATGTTAACGTTATCTGGAAAGGTGTGGACAGCGTTGAACATTGCAAAGAATGGATTGAGAGATTTCTTTGGACTTGAACAGCTGTAATATTAACCATAATATTAGCAACGTCTATTTAGAGAGATTCTCATATGATAATAAGTGTTGAATCTGTCTCATTATTCATTCAAGCTGCCAGCATGGCCACTTGGTAAGAAGACATTTTAATTTAAAGACAGTCAGCCTCATTCTGTTTATGCCTCAGATGCCACAGCTTTCTTATGAGCTCACCTGCCACAAAGCTGAACTTATCAACCTCCTTCAGTTGCTCTGCAGTCAGTCCTATGATTAAACCCCTCAAATTAAAGGCACTTTGAAGGCAGAAGCACTTCCTAAGGTCTGGGGCACCTAGCATGTCCTTGTGAATAGGATCATAATGTGTGCTGGTTAATCAAATGGTGCACCTAATTTATGAGCGGTTACATAGGGCCAAGAGCCAGGCCATATCCACTCTAAGGCCTTTGTCACCCTAAGATCATGCTTTGCACACAGACGACATCCAGTTCAAATGAGAGGCATTGATTCAACAAATCGATCATATGGACATTTAAAAATGAACTACGCTAACTTTGCTAACACCTGGCTGCAGAGATGTAGGGAAATCACTTCCTTCCTAGGAGCCTTGGTGTTGTGGTCCAAATGTTTGTGTCTGCCTAGCATTTATGTATTGAAGCCCTAACTCCTAAGGTGACGGATGGTACTTGGAGGTGGGACCTTTGGGGGGTGACTAGGTTTATTTTTTTTTAATTTTTATTTATTTATGATAGTCACAGAGAGAGAGAGAGACAGAGAGGCAGAGACATAGGCAGAGGGAGAAGCAGGCTCCATGCACCAGGAGCCCGATGTGGGATTCGATCCCGGGTCTCCAGGATCACGCCCTGGGCCAAAGGCAGGTGCTAAACTGCTGCGCCACCCAGGGATCCCAAGTTTAGAAGAGGTCGTGAAGGTGGGGCACTCTGGATGGGATTAGTGTCTTTTTAAAAAGATGAAGAGACCAGAGCTCTTTCTATCTGCCATGTGAATACCCAGAGAGAAGGTGGTTTTCCTCAAGCTGGGAAGACGGTTCTCACTGGGAATGGGATCTGCAGGCACCCTGATCTTATATTTCCACCCTCACGTTTGTCTGTGAGAAATGTCTGTTGGTTAAGTCCCCCCAGTCTTGGTATTTTGTTACAGCAGCCAGAGCTAGGTGCTGGCTGCGGGGTGCCTTTGGGTGCCTCAACCACTGAAGGCATGTAGCTGGCCATATCCAAACTCCATGCCAGTTCTGACACTAAATACACCCCTACCAGACCTCCTCTGCATAAAAGCACAGACTCGGCTCTCCACTGTGGTTTAACTCACATGCTGGGACCTTGCTCGGCTCTGTCCGGGTGCCTTCCAGTTCTCGACCAGCTTCAGAGACACACCAGCAGCTCCGAAGGTCGAAGTGTGCCAGAGGAGCGCTGAAGTCTGAGTAGGCCCCTGGGTATCGGCTGAGCTGGCCATTCAGGATCTGCCAAAAGAGGTAGGGCTCCAGGAGGATGTTCCCTCCAGGCTGGGTCCGGTTGCCTTCCATCACCGCCAGCGGAACATCTTCGAAAGATGGGTATCTCGCCAGCCCCGGGAAGATGCCCTGTTGGCCAGCTGCATACAGACTTTGAATAAAGAGGCGAAAGCTTCCAGAAGCAGCTTCTCTATAGCTCATGATCTTCATGAGCAGCTCGGCAGGGGTCAGCTCCTGGCCACTGTTGTTCTGGGCCTCCCATCGCTCATACCACTCAAAGGCCTGCTCAGGGGGGCCATCGCATTGCACGGGCCTCCACTGCCCAGCGGTGCTGCACTGTGGGATGTAGCTACTGGAGAAGGTGGGCAGCATGCTGGAGTCAGAGCCCAGTGCTCGCACTATCCCCAGGAAGGCTTGCTCGGCCTGTAACTGACATGGCGTGGGGCCTGGAAGGAACACGGAACAGGCATATCAGGTGAAAAGGTCCCACAAGCCCAAAAGACCAAGATGAAAACCCCTGATCATCCAAACCATACCTGAAACCTTAACAGCCACAGAAACCCCATCAACCACAATTTTGTAGGTGTTATCTACAACATTCTTTCTATCTAGACAGAGAATGTCCTGGTCACCGAAGTGGCACTATTGTGATCAGCCATTGTCAGCCTACAGAAATCTTTGAGCTTCTAGAGGCCAAGGGAGACTCTCTACTCACTCACAAGTATAGTTAATGGGATCAACCCTTTTCTGGACAATTTTTAAGTTAACTGGCAAATTTTGCCACTGCATAATCTGGGACTTAAGCTACAATGGAATCCACTTTTTCTGCAATGCGCAGTGTTGGGGCCCCAAGAGAGAATTGGGATTTGTAGACTGAATACTCAACAGACTCACATTGCTTGGGTTCTCCAGGCAGGCTTCGAGTTCCAGGAATAGCCTGACCATTGGTGTCCACGCAGTAGCACTCTGAGTTAAAGCACTGGACGGGTAGGAAATGCCCCTCGCTGGTACAAGAAGGGACGAACAGGCTGGCCCCAGCAGGCAGGCTGCCCGAGAGGCTTCTCATGAGAGCCCTTTGCTTCTCACACTCTGTGGGGCATCGGGGTCGTCCACCTCTAACCCTGGAGCCAGCCAGTTCTTTGCCCCGGGAATCCACACACCAGCACTCTCCAGCAAAGCACTGGACATCCTCGTAATCTCCTTCTGCTGAGCACTGTGGCACAAAAAGGTTGCCAGGTGTCTGCTCACAGTCTTGGGAGCTGAGTACCATTTCCATCACATCACCTAGATCCTTTGCTATGTCTTCTGGCACAGAAATAGCATGCTGCAAGAAGAGAAGAAATTCTGGAAGCTCCAGAAGAGACGCCAGGAATGTCAGGGCATTTTGGTTCTCTTGTAAGTTGATCTGGAAGCCAAAGCTGCCCACAACTGGCACATTCATAGCCGTTCCCTCTTTAGAGGCTTCAGGGGGTGCTGTGGCAGGCTGTGAATCTAATCCCACTGAGAGGGGCTGGGCTAGGTCTGTCTCGCTGTTCTGGAAGCCTGGGAGACCAAACTGCTGGAAAAATTGACTGAAGTTAAATGTGCCTCTGGTGCCAATGGCTCCAGACAAGTTGAACCGGCCAACATTCACCAAAAATTTCCCTCCAAAGAGGTTTTGCTGGAGTCGTGTTGGGTCAGTGGTAAACTGGAGGGCAAGACGAGCCAGCTCCCGGGAGGGAAAGATTGCTCCAATGGCTTCTCTGATGAGAGTTTCTGAGGCAGAAAACTGTTTATCCTGCCCTTCTACCATGGGGCGGAGAATCCCAGAGTCCACAAAGAGCTCCTTGATCAAGGGTGGGCAGGATGTGGCAAATCTGGCTACTCTCTGAGACACCTGTCTTCCATCGGGAGCCAGAAACAAGCTGTGTTGGCTGAAGTAGCCCGAGGGCCCAAAGAATAGTCTAGACAGGGCCTGCCTCCTCTCTGACGCACAGAGCTGGGTTTCAGCTGCACAAGACAGAACAAATGAGAGAAAAGGTTTTAACAGCAACAAGTAATCCTGAGACAACCCCAGAGACCTTTCTGGTAGTAAGAAGTCCAGGATGTCAATGAAGAACATTGACATTTTGTGCCTCTGTCTTCTCTCCTTTTATTTACTTTTTACTTTCTCCCTCCCCGAGCAGCATTGGTGGTGGCCATTAGGTGGGAGTGAGTATTCCAGTTGATGTGACTTCCTCTCTTATCTCTCATCAGCCGGTGACCCTCTTCTAAGGCAAGCCTCCCAGGCACTGGTCCACCTTCTGAAAACCTGACCACATACATGCACCAAATGTATGAGGCTGAGCCTCCCTGACTCCTCGGCCCAATATTCCTATCCACCCAGAACTTTAGAACATAACATCATATGGAAGTAAGGTCTTTGCAGATGTAATTAGTTGAAATGAGGTCACATCGGATGAGTGAGTCCTAAATCCCATGATGGGTGTCCTCCTAAGTCCATGAAAAGACACAGACACGCGGGGGAAAGGCCATGTGAAGATGAGGGCAGAATGCAGGTACAAGCTAAAGAAGGCCAAGGGGTGCTGGCAGCCCCACCCCACCCCACAGCTGGACAGGCCAAGGATGAATTCTTCCTGAGGGCCTTCAGAGGGAGCTCAGCCCTACTAACACCCCAATTATAGATTCCTGGCCTCCAGGCTGGGAAGGAATAAATTCCTGTTGTTTTAAGCCATCCAGTTTGCGGTAATCTGTTACGGCAGCCCTAGGAAACTAATACACCAACAAATTCCTATTTGTTTTTAATGAAATGGTCTTTTTTTTTTCAGCATTCTCTTGTTGGAATTTTTAATGGACTTTAATGCTTCATTATATGCTCTTCGTATGGCTGCCTAATTCCTCCTTTCAGGTAGGCTTGTCTACTACTTTATAGTCTCTTGGAGGATAAGAACCATACCTTAAATTAGTAGTATTTCCTATAATCAGAAATATTTTCCTATGTTGTAATATGTAATATGAGATTATATTATAGGAAATACCCTATTATAGGAAATACTCTGTATTATAAGAAATCGTGTATTTCCTATCATACAAAATAATAATGCGCATGCAGCAAGCACACTTAGTACATTTTTCTAGGCTTGTTGCCCTTTCCTTGAAGTTATTAATTAAATAGTAGTCAGCCAGTCAACTCCATGCACGGTCAGGTCATTCTATCTGAATATTGACAGCAATTACATTAAGAAAAAAAAAGACTTTAAGTTCAAATTCCAAGCATCTCCATCACACAGGTGACAGTAAGCAGGCTCTGTTTCTCCATAAAACCATAAATCTTAGCAGTCCTTTTCAGCCACCCCCCCCACTCACCCCCAACTTTTTAAAATAATTCTTTCCCTTCAATTCACATGGATGCCAAAAAGGAAGTCGGCCAATGTCCCTCTGTAACTAGGCAACAGAGGAAGAATTGGAACATGAGAAAACAGACTGAACACATCAGAACCCCTAACACATCCCTCAACCAGGTCATGGCTACCTTTGATGGAAGGTATTGCAGGACGGTATGGAAGAAATAAAGTTCACCGCTTTGCTTATTCTGTTTCCAAATTAAAGGCATATCCCTTCCATTCGTTTGTTATGTAGTGTTACCAAGGCAAAAAAAAATTCAGACATTACTTCCATGTGGCATTCGTTTGCATTGAAATAGGGCCCATACGCCAGAGAGGAGAAAGTAAAAATATACGAACCATGCATTTGGTAGCATCCTGGTTTTAATTTGGAAAACCATAGTTCTACATTTCCACCTGGGAACAGGAAGGCGTACTATTCTCTAGGTTTTAAGAGAACAGCAATGGAATCGTAAATACTTTTAAGGCAGAGCTTCAAAACATTCTTCTTCTACATTCTCACACTTGGCAGATAGAACACTACCAAATACTGCACAGAAGACTCAAAATGTTAAGTTGGAGAAAATGGTGACTTCATAGGAATCGTTGAATGAACATGAACACTGATCTATTTTGAGGCTAGAAAAAGGCCTGCCTGCCTCCTTCACTGTTTGCGATCACGTGGAATCTATCCAGTTCCCCCAAGTGGGAAACCTACAAGGACTCCTGGATTCCTCCCTCCCCCTCTCCCCTAACTTCCTTTGGGATCTTACTGGTAAGACAGAATAGAGTATTAATGGAGTATCTTGCGACATTTCTCAAGTTCACACCCCTCTCCCCAGACCATTGCTTCTACTCTCCTATTGGTCCCTGTGCTGGGTTGAAGTATCTCCTCAAAATTCACATCCTTCCTGGAACCTGAGAACATGATATTGTTTGGAGATAGGGTCATTGTCGATGTGAGTAGTTAAGACAAGGTCATACTAGGGTAGAGTGGGCTCTTAATTTTATATTATTAGTGTCATTAAGAGAGAAAGAGGGGCACCTGGGTGTCTCAGTGGTTGAGCATCTGCCTTTGGCTCAGGTCATGATCCTGGGGTCCTGGGATCGAGTCCCACATCGGGCTCCCCACAGGGAGCCTGCTTCTCCCTCTGCCTATGTCTCTGCCTTTCTCTGTGTCTCTCATGAATAAATGAATACAATCTTTAAAAAATAAAAATAAAATAAAATAAAAATAAAAATAAAATAAAATAAAATAAAATAAAATAAAATAAAATAAAATAAAATAAAACTCCTCAACGTCTTCACCTCCAGGATGAAGTCTCCGAGCCCTTGTTTTGGTATGAAAGACCTCACTGTCCCATCCCTCCCATTCCCTCTAGGCTTAAAGCATCAAGCCCCACCCTGACCATGTTCCAACAATGTGTTTCTCTCCCCTTCTTGCAGATTCGATGTCCAGTAGCATATCAATGCCTCTCATTTCTCTCTTAATAATCCAATTCTCTTGCTCTACAGAGCAAGTAAACATAATTCTTTTTGTTTTTCCTTCACCTATGAGGCCCCAACATTCTGTGAGCTCGCCTGAGGAAGCAACTGTGCCTGATGTAGAATGTGAAACATATTGGAAATGAATGACGATAAAGTTCATTTCCATCACGTTGGGCTCAGAGGGCCTCTGGGGTATCCTCTGAAGGCAGTGGGATTGATGGGTTCCAGAGCAGTTGGTCTGGAGAAGCAATGAGAGTCACATGACCCGACGGGAACAGAAGAGAAGGCCGCAGAGAGGAAACCCACCACAAGATGGCCGTTCCCCTGGCCGCCGAGTCCCGGGGATCTCCTTCCCTCGGGCGTCCACACACCAGCACGGCCCTCCCCTCTGGCACTGCACCGCCTGGAAGCCCCCGTCCCGGCGGCAGCTCGGAGTGTAGGGGTGACCGAAGCTGCTGGCCGTGAACTGCTCCACTTCACATCTTGTGGGGCCTAGGAGAGAGAGGAGAGGTCGGGCAGGAAAGGAGAGGACAGGGCGTGAACAAGGCTCCTGCGTTGACAGCACACACTCTGTGTGCTCTTACCATGTTCTAAATCCTCCTTCTGCTTCAGAGGACCAGCCCCAGAGGCCACGGGGACTCTAAGGCCTAAGTGGTTTCCTCCAAGAAGCACACCCATCAGTCATTGGCTTAGGACTTACATCGGAAGCGGCCGGAGAGGACTAGCTGGACCGCTAGGAACCGTCTCTGCAATATCCGGTACAGGGTGGTTTCAGCGAAGGTGGAAGCAAGGTCCAGGCCAGCAAAAATGGTGTCATAAATTTCGTCGAGCAACAGCTCCAAACCTGAGCAAAGACAGAAGCGTCTCAAGGGCTCAGTGCATACCAAAAGGAAGCCCTGACCTTGCTGATCAAACAGATATTAGGCCAGAGTCTTCATGGATCTGATCAAGAATTAATGGTCTCAGCGGTGCCTGGGTGGCTCAGTTTGTTGAGCATCCAACTCTTGATTTCAGCTCAAGTCATGATCTCAGGGTCGTGAGAACAAGCCCCACATGGGGCTCCACACTCAGTAAGGAGTCTGCTTAAGATTCTCTCTTTTCTTCTGCCCCCACCCATGAATAAATAAAGTCTTAAAACAAAAAGATGGTAATGGTTTCCAAAGTCAGGGCTGCTATATGGTTGTGCAGGTTGCTCACAGCACCAAGGAGCACAGTTTGCAAGAATGAGAGCAGATTAAAAGGCATCCTGTGTTCCACTCTCTGGGCTCAGAGCCGCACCTGCCCAAAGTGGGGCTCCTCTTTCCAGTGTGCACGAAGGCTCCATATGCACCAGCAGCTGTGTTCATAGCACCCGAGATGAACATTTGCAAACTGCGCCCTCTTCAACACCCATGGCAGCCTAGCAGGAGCACAAACAGACACTGCTTTCTGTTTAGCAAGCTTTCAGGTTTGGGGAATGTCTCTCTCTCTCTCTTTCTCTCTCTCTCTCTCTCTCTCTCTCTCTCTCTCTCTCTCCTTCCATTTACCTGAGATGTGCTTACCTGTGCCGGCCAGCTCCCGCCCTAGACTGTCTGCACAGTGACAATAACCAGACACGTCAGGGAACTTGCTCCGGAAGGCACTGAAAGTCACGAATGCATCTGGAAACCTAAGACAGAACGAGATTTATGGCCACTGTTTCCTAAAGCTCAAGTCTTCACAAGCTCTTCTAAAAGAAAGAAAGAAATGTGGCCTCATCTCATCTGGGGAGAAGGAATATCTACTTTTTTTTTTTTTTTCTTTAATCTCATGCCATTCGCTCCATGTTTCTTGCAGTAAATATGTTTCTTTTCTAAACTGGTTTTACCTGGCCAGGGCTAAGCTGGACAAGTGAAAATGAAGCCGCACTCAGCTGTCGCCTATGGATTAGTCATTTGCCTCCCTCGTGGAATTTCACCAATTTGCACCTAAACGTGTGCCTCATAGGATCGGGCGGAAAAAGGATGATGGACATCACATCACTGGAGTGTAACGTTACTAGACTATAATGCTAGGGACTCAAGGCCAAGTTTGCTTGACAAACATATGGTACATTGTAGATGATCTCATTTTGGGAGATCAAAAAACTCCGGAGCCCTTTACAACTTTTCCAGAGCTCGAAAAGAAGCCAGAATCCACCGTAGGAAATTCTTCAGGACGTTTCCCAGTTCCACAGTTGAGAACACACAAAATCAACATGACACCACCAAAAGTGCTATGCAATCCCTCTCCATAAGTACAGGGCAAGTGTGCCCAAGCCACGTCCAACCTGGCAATTGCTATCAGGAGCCAACTGGCAGGGTTCCCGATCCGGGAAGTAAGATGAAGCTAAGGTGATATAAAAGCATACCGAGGAGTTCTTCCCATGTGCAATGATTCAGCAACCAGAGAGGAATCGTTATGCAACATCAGGGGATTTGTTTTTATGCCCTATAGGGCTAGCACATGAGAACCAACCATAATGTGTTTCTCCCTGTGTAGGGAAACATCCCCAGAGAGTAAGTTAGCAGAAGCAACAGCTCTCGGCGCAGAGATCCACTGCTGTGTCACCTATTCCAGCAAAACACTGAAAACAACCCTAATATCTGGTGGTAGGAAGAGTAAGAAGTAAATTACAGTAAACTTCCTAAATGGTTGCATCTACACCATTAGGTAAAAAGGGGAGAATACAAAATGGCCTGTATAGACACTGCAATTACCACAGTGCACATGAACCACTATTGGAAGGCATTTGATAACACAGCAATTGCTTGCAGCCTGAACTGGGGGTGCAACCATAGTAGATAATTTGCATGAGAATGAATATGCAACACAATGCCTATAAAAGCACTACAGGAGTATGGATTTTTTCCATGTTGTTGGTCTTTTATTGTGTATTCGTGAGTTAAATAAAAAGGAGTGTTATGGTAGGTAAGTTATGCATAGCAGAAACTAAAAACTCACTTTGCCCAGTTGCCACAGATTGGAGCATATATAATAAAAATTCATGAATTGAAAGCTGGGATGATTCAATTCTAAAAGCACTAATACTAGGATAATAATCACTTCCATTTATTGAGCACTGTCCCGTACAAGACAATCTGCCAAATATTTAATATATGTTGACTTATTTCATCCACTTAACACTCCTAAAAGGCAGGTGGTATTTTCTCATACCCATTTTAGAGGTTAAGAAGGTAAGTTATGGGGACGCCTGAGTGGCTCAGCGGTTGAGTGTCTGCCTTTGGCTCAGGATAAGATCCCAGAGTCCAGGGATTGAGTTCCATGTCGGGCTCCCTGCAAGGAGCCTGTTTCTCCCTCTGCCTATTTCTCTGCCTCTCTGTGTGTGTGTGTCTTAAATAAATACATACATACATAAATACATTTTTTTTAAAAGAAGGTAAGGTATGTTGGCCACCATCTTGAAACAGTGGTGGGAGGTAGAGTTTAAACCCAGGTCTTCCCCATCCCGTGATGCCTACATCTGCCAGTGGTGCATTCAATGTATGTTGGCTGCACCTGCTTCCTGTCCCACATTCTGAAAGGCACATAACTCTGTTTTGTTCTGGCAATTTCCTCTAGATACCTTTTCCCAATATCTAATAGATGTCGAAGACAAACCCACTGGAGAACGCACGGACAGGGCACCTGGATGGCCCCAGGTCCTGAAATGCATTTCAGCACAAGGCACTGGAAGTTTCAGTCACTCTAGTCCCATGTCCTTCCAACTCAACCCAAAGGCCCATGACCCTGTCAGGGTCATGCCCCAGGACCAGTGCCAGCAGGAGGACTATTTTTTTTTTTTTTACATTTTTCTTTTAATTTAAATTCAATTTGCCAACATATAGTATAACACCCAGTGCTCATCCCATCAACTGCAGGACTTTTGAGCCATCTTCATCCCTCTACTTTAGGGTCAAAGTCCTCCTCTCTGGGTTTACAGTCTTATGAGCTACCCAGTGTCTAGGCCTCCGTGTGCTTTTTGCATGGACCTCACTCCTGATATCCCTCCTGCTTGCATATTGAAGATCATTGTGGGGGCGCCTGGGTGGCTCAGTCAGTTCAGCATCTGCCTTTGGCTCAGGTCATGATCTCGGGGTCCTGGGATCGAGCCGAGCATTGGGCTCCCTGCTCACCAGGGAGTCTACTTCTCCCTCTGCCCCTCTTCCTGCTCATGCTCTCTCTCTCTCTCTCTCTCTCTCTCTGTCTCTCTCTCTCTCAAATAAATAAATAAATAAAATCTTAAAAAAAAAAAAAAAGACAACTATGGCTTCAGCTGGAAGGGGTCCTCCTGTTCCCTCAGGAAGATGACCTGAAGGCCTTCCTGGACTCTGCTTCCTCTGCTCACCTCTGGGACAGACCCCCTGCACTGTCACCTGTAATCCCTCCCTGCCAATTCTGTGTGCACTGAAAAAAGCTCTGGGTCCAGAGTCAGATGTGTGAGAGCTCTGGCCTCGGCCTAGCCACATGTGGTCATGGCCGTTAATTACTACTCATGAAAATAATAACAGGGGACATGCTCAGGATGATCAGACACTGCACCAGCACCCTCTAATCTCCTTAATCCTTACAACAACCCTTAAAAAGCTGCATTTCACAAATGAGAACCCTAGGACTCAGTGTGGTGAACTGACCAGTCTAAGATCACCCAGCCCGGACCCGGCACCAGGCATCCTGAGTCCACTCAGACCTCCCCTGGTCTCTCAACTGCAGCGGCTGGCAGGGTGGAGCGCTGCTTCTGAAACAGAGCCCAGTCCTCAGGGCACCTCACCCTGGCAGTGACAGGAAGCTCAAACTTTGAGTTTTCCTTGATTCCCTTTGTTCCCGAAGTCTGATTTGATAAATCTGATTTTCGTGGCTGATTTCTGAAATGGTATCCACCACTATGAATTCTGGACTCTTCCTCCAGTATAGCAGTTAGCACCAGGATGGTTTAGCTGCTGCTTCTCTATTGTCATTAGTGCTTTCCTGTCAGCCAGGATGGGAAGTCTTCCGCCATGCTTTCAACCTCCTATTTATTAGATTCCCACCCTTCTCTGCCACCTCAACAAAAGTGTAATAACTACCAAGACTGAACCTAAGGTTTAGACGAAAGGAGAGAAAGGCTCCATCATAATAGTTGGGCCAGCTAGGTTTGGAACCTGGTGTACAGCCAAAGAATGCTCCCAGAGGAAGTGAGTCTGGAGTGGGATCCTGAAGCTAAGAACAAGGATTTGGCAAGAAGAGGACAGAGAACATGTCTAGAAGGATCATTAGCACATCGCCACGTTCAAAGTGAGGGCAGAGGATGAAAGTGTGGACAGGAGAACCTGAGAAGCTGGTCATCACTGGGGGAGATATCCCCTCAAGTCTGAGGGGCAGAGAGTCTCGAGACCCAACCATCTCTACCATGGACACACTGTTCCTGAAAGTTCCATGCCTACTGTCCTTCTAGGCTCAGGTCTTAGGAAACTGACTGTCTTGCTGGCAGCAGGACATGGGCAAGTCATATAGGACCTTATGGCATATGGCATCGTTCCTTTTATGAGGATAGAAGGAACAAAGGTTTTTCCACTTTTGACAGAAAAAAAATTGTTTTCCTCTGAAAAACAGGTTTACTTTTATCTGGTGGAAACCAAATAACTGAGAGTATCTTTTCTTCCTTTGTTTGTAGGGCGCTCAGAGACAAATATGCACCTTTTTCTATTTGTTATAAGAAAATTTTTGGAACAAGTGGTACATACCAACTTTTCCTTGTCTTATTCTTATTTTCTAACCTTATTTTGCCTCCTCTAGGATCTCTTCTATTATCTATTTTATCCCATTTGGGGTGTGTCAGAAGAAAGGAGGAAGAGAAAATCAGCACAAAACCTTAAAAATAAAAAATAACATAGTTTATCTAATGGAAAAGGATGTGTCCCTTCTGTTGAATAAAAGCAAAACCTCAAGAGGATCCTAAGAAAGTTCTTATGAAAGAAAATTGTAGTGCAGGAGCAAAGGATGGCTGTCCTGAGTTTATGCTCAGATGGTGGCCAACCCAGAGTTAGAGAAATCACAACGCAGGCTCAGTGAAATACTAAATGTCAGGCCCTGCCAGGTACCCGGTCCTGGTCTTGTGCAAAATGACATCTATGCCCTGGGCTGGGGTAGCCAACACCATTACTCAGTCAGATTCTCCATGCCACCCACAGACAGTCCCTCCAGAAATCTAACCATCAATTAATAATTAATAAATTAGCTACTTAGGTGCCAGAAGAGCACTTCTTCAAGTAGGAGCTGTGAGCTGGCATGGATGTCTCCTATGAGGGTAACTGGTGGTCAGTCCACAAAGGATTTCTCTGTATGTTCTGTAATGATGTCTCTTTGCCACACATTATGATGCATGTAATCTTTCTCACTGGATTATCTGATCAGCACGGGTGGCCAAGGGTGGAAGGGGAGAAGGGCGGGGGGTGGGAGTGAATGGGTGACGGGCACTGGGGGTTATTCTGTATGTTAGTAAATTGAACACCAATAAAAAATAAATAAAAAAAAAAGAAAGTTTGAGTTTACTTAGTCACTAAGGGCCAATAAACCGATTAACTGAATTTTAGGAGGGACCACTAAGGCCTGGCCAGCTCTTAGAACCTTTACCTGCAATCTGCTTAGCCAGAATGCATTTCCCCAGTTAGCAGTTGGGCGAGGGTAGTAGGAAAGGTGGGGAAGAGTTTGAAGAACTAATACAGCTTACTCCACAGCACAGCACGGTTTTCAAAGTCACCAGCCAAATAGGAGTCATCAGCTGTGGCCCTCAGGAAACAAAAGGACCTGCTTCAAATGGGTAAACGGGATGGCCGCATTCAAGTGCAAGTCATCACCTAGCACATGAAGAACCCACAGTAGATTGGCAAATAAGCTCCCCACAGCCTTCCAGCCTCCCCTCCAGGCCCCATGCAAATAAGTCAACTGCTTCATGCCCCTTCTCCACTGGAATGTCCCAAAGAAAGCCTCTCAGATTCAATATTCCAAATTGAAACTTGTGACTTTCCTTTTCCAAACTCATCCAAACTCATCTTGTACCATGCATCCAGAAACAGACCTGGGCTTGACTCTTCCTCTTCTCACCCTCTACCTTCTGGATTCTACCTCAGACATGTTTCCCCAGCCATCCCATCTCCTCACAGTGCTCTCCATCACATGCTCTTGGTCCACACCAATGTGGTCTCTCACCTGGACCCATGTAGGAGCCTCCAGACCCACAGAGCTGCCCCCCTGCACCCGCTCTGCTCTTCCCCAGCCAGTCCATTCTTTCCTAAATTCAAAATATACCCAATTTCCCCACAAGCTCAAAATTCTTGATGCCATATTGGGGACGTACTAATACTAAAAAATTACTCCTTGCTTATCTGAGCTTCAAATGTAACTGGCCATTCTGTATTTTATCTGCAACCTTGGGTAGGAAATCTAGACTCTCTAGAGTGGCCTCTGGGGCTCCTGCCACCCTGCCCCGTGGAGCAGCTGGGCCTGGCACTGCCCAGGTCAGCTTATCAAGAAATCCCTGAATGCGGCTGGGCTTCCAGTAACCAACCACCCAACCCTTCCCATGACCTTTCTAAGTCGGAATTCCCCCCCAGAGACATGCTTGCTTACATAAAGGAAAGGATCCCATTTCAGGAATAAATTTTTCTGGTTGCATCTATTAAACAATGGAGGCTTAGTCTTGAACTTTTGCGTTTAACTCGACTGCCCCCTCGTGGAAGGAGCTTGAACTGTGCCTCAAGCTGACCCCGCAAAGTTCTTGAACGCACAGGTTGCAGGCCTGCTGTGCACCAAGCTCTGTGCTAGGTGCTGCAGGGAAAGAGTTGAATCAAAGGTGTGTGGGATGGTGAGTGGAGCCAGACAGCTCTAGCACCCACTAACCATGGCTCCCAGGGTGAGCTCCTTAGCGTCTATGTTTCAGATTCCTCATCCATATCCCGGAGAACGTAATTATTTTTGTAACCATTAAAGCAGGCAGAAAGACACCCAATTGCCTGTATGTAGTAAGTACTCAGCTGAACTTGAAATAAGCACACATTAGTTTACATCAGTGACTATCAGTGAATCGGGCTGTTTGGAAATTCTTACGTGCACACAGGTAGGCCATTCTCTAAGCCTCAGAGGGAAAAATGCAAAACAAACAAACAAACAAAAACCAACCCTAATTTATGTTTGCTGCAGCTGGGGGATATGTCAGGAATCCCTACAGATGCATAACAATTGGCATCTGTCTCAGGTAGTTTCATAGATGAGGCCTCATCACATCCTCTCCATGACCTAGTGCACAGGGAGTTGTCTCCATATTTCAGTTGGGGACACTGAGGCATAGGGATAAAGGGAAAGGAACAGGTCACTTTGCCAAGCAGTGGCCGAGCTAGAATCAGGGTCATGGAGGCTAATGCTATGGGGCCAGGCAGGTCACACCGATGGAAGGAGCAGCCACCATGACCTAGGGGGACACGGAGCGCTGGACCATGTATGATCAGTCCAAAAAGAGCAGTTCAAGGCCAGCTTCTTCGTGCTGGGGGGAATTCAGGAATCCAGAATCTGGGCTATTAAGTTAAACATAAGAAATTGCTGATGTTCAACTGTTTTTTACCTACACAAACAGGAATTTCATGGAGTTGACCTGAAATGCTCTCGGTTTTTAAAATAACAAGCAGCTCAAATAAGACTTGTCGACGGGACAGTTCATGTGTCCAGGCTGCTAGGCTGCCACCCCTCCTGGCACAGCCCATGGGAACGCTCTCTCTCCCAGAGAGGGAAAAAAATGGGTTGTTTTGGAAGCCAGCCACAGAGAGGCTCAGGTTCTCCAAGATGACTCCCATCAATATTCACAGACTAACGCACTTACTGATTACACTCAGGATGAGGCAACCACGTCTGAAGTCCATGCTGGCCCTTCGCAATGACAAAGTGGCCGTCTTGAATAACCAGAAGCAATCTGATTATTTGGGCAGAGATCTATCATGCATCTCCCTTCTTAGGCTTGTCACTTAAATCTTTAAAATCATTTATAGGTGAGTAGACACATGCAATTTACAAAACGGCATAAATACGGTGGTCCCCACGCTTGCCATAATGCCATCATTTTTCCTTCTCTGTTAATTCCCTTCTCCTACCCCTGCTTCTCCATAGTAACTCGATCCTGCCGATGGCCATGATCACCACCCCGCGTATGCCGATCACAGACACAAGCGTAATCCTATCACCGTATATGTATGTGAAAGGACGTGTGTCTGTTTTGAAAGAAGTAAATCATACAAGCGCCTTGTGTCTTCTATCATAGCGTCATAATATGCGCTGCAGCACCCTCTCCAAATCAACTGGTAGAGTTCCAATGCATTCTGTTTAACGGCTGCATAAATATTTATGGTGGTGGCGCATTTATCCACCTTGAGTTTCTCAGCCACTCTGTTCTCAGTTTTCTGCTACAGTGAGAAACAATGCAGTAGACATCCCAATACATGCGTCTTCACTCTCCTGTACTTTCATTTCCTTGGGCTCCCTGGCCCAGGGCGGGCAGTGGGGGAAAGAGGGGCGTTCACCTATGTTTAATTCGAATGGCTGTTGCCATCTTGCTTTGTTAAAAATAATGTTTTTGGGACGCCTGGGTGGCTCAGTGGTTGAGCATCTGCCTTTGGCCCAGGGTGTGACCCCGGGGTCCTGGGATTGAGTCCCACATCGGGCTCCCCGCAGGGAGCCTGCTTCTCGCTCTGCCTGTGTCTGTGCCTCTCTCTCTATGTCTCTTGAGAATGAATGAATTAATGAATGAATGAATAAAATAAAATAAAATAAAATAAAATAAAATAAAATAAAATAAAAATACTGTGTCCTTTGGATGCTCAGCCGTGTATGAGAGTGAGGCCTCTCTCAACTCCCACCAGTGGGTACCTAGGGCACCTCAAAGCCCCCAGCCCCAGCCTGAGGCATGAGCCTCAGCAGGGGATAGGAAGACACGGCCTGGGGTTGAGCAGATCCCAGAGGCGGGCTCCCCTTACCTGTTGTAGCTATGAACCAGGTCAAAGATCATCATGTCCGTGGTGTTGACAAACTTGCACTGGACAGGCATGAACTCCCCATCCGGAGAACACTGGGGTGGTGACTTGTCTCCCACCCCATGGAGGAGACGCCGGTTTCTTATCTCACAGCTCCGAGGACCTAAACATTTCAGAGGAAAAATGTTCAATTCTTCGGTCCTAGTAGGTGCCTGGGCTCCTGTGGTCCAGACGCAGACGTTCCCAGGACACGCGGGACCCAGACCCACATGGAGACGAAGCCCCGCATGGGGCCCTGGTCGGGTCCTGCTTCTGCTCCCGACCACCAGCCAGCAGATGCTGATCATCCCCCACGGGGCAATGTTAGGAGGGGTGCAGCCTCCCTAAAATGCTCTCATTCTCTGCACTGGGGGCCAGGCTCTGTGCCTTTCATCAGGGAGACCTGACGAAGTCTTGGTGACGTGCAGGGAGCTGAGCCCATGGGGGATGTCAGGGGGCCGGGGCTCTGGAGACTTACAGTGGGCTGGCCTGCCCAGCTGGCGTGTCCCGTACACCTCCATCCCTTCGGCATCCACACACCAGCACTGCTGCTGCCACAGGTCGCACTGCACGGGTGCGTAACCCCCCGACTCCTGGCACTGGGGGAGGTAGGATGTGGCGGTGCTGTTAAGGTAGCCGCTCAGCAGGATTTGCTGCCTCTGCAGCTGACAGAATGACAGGCCTGAGGGTGCAAAGGGCAGCGTCAGAGCTTCATGTCCCCCCTCACCCCTGCCTGATGCCGGAGATAGGGATGTGTCCTTCCCACCCACAGTGAGGGGAACTCGGGCCCAGCCTGCGGCGCTCCTCAGCGCTGGCGGCAAGTTTGGGACCAGTGTGTCCACCTCCCGGCTCTACCCCGGATTTCTCCTGCAACCTGCACACCCGTCAGGGAAGGGTGCACGCCACGGGACACCGCACAGCCCGCAGCCCGGGCACTGCAGGGGGGAGGCGGCGCGGCACTGCAGGCTGGCTGTGCGCAGCTCGTCCCATCGCTTCCCCACGCCTCTGCCCACACCCTCACCGTGTATCCCTGGGGAGGCCCTGCAGCCTACACTGCTCTGGGCCTCCCTCCTCCTCTGCAGGGCTGAAACTCGACCGCCTTCCTCAGCAATGAGGATTGGTGACCATGACAGTCACTGCCCCTGCTGAATACCTACTGTGTGCCCAGCGTTTCACATGCGCCTTAAAACCTGCAAGACGTGGGGCGCCTGAGGGCTCAGCGGTTGAGCGTCTGCCTTAGGATCAAGTCGTGATCCCAGGGTCCTGGGATTGAGTCCCATGTCTGGCTCCTCACAGGGAGCCTGCTTCTCCCTCTGCCTGTGTCTCTGCCTCTCTGTGTGTATCTCTCATGAATAAATAAATAAAATCTTAAAAAAACAAAAAAACAAAAAAAACCCCTGGGAGCCAGGTCCTACATTCCTATTAATAGGCGAGGGACGACAGCTCAGTGAGGGCCCGGCCCGGTGGGGGGCATTCAGCAGGAGCCTGTTGGGAGCCAGCCTGCTACCGCCACCCTCCCACCCTACCCCCACTAGCCAGGCTGGGGGCAAACAACCGGTGCCCAAAGCTGAGCTTTTCTCCTTAAAGAAGAGCTTTGGTTCCAGGCTCGATATCACCATTTAAAGATGACCAGCTTCCCCAACCTGTGTTCTAGGCTCAGCGCTGACATGCTTTACAGGGGAGGGGGGAGGGGACTGTGTTCCTTTGACTACTCATGATGATAATTATTTTATCTTATTTTTTTTTTCAAATAATTATTTTAACAGGGACGTTTTCACCTAAGCCTCAGATTTTACAAACACCTGAGGTGAGAGAACACTCGGTGTGTCCGGGGCCTCATTCTGCTTCCAGCAGCCCTGGAGGTCCGGCCCTGTGGCTTCCTCAGCGCCAGGCATGTGGCCGGCAAGCCAGGCCAGCTCGGCACCTGTTTGCTGAACAAATGGTGTGCTCGGCCCCCTGGATCTTCACGGCAGTCCCGCAGGAAGTAAGGCCTGGCGTGCGCAATCGTCATCCTCATTGGAAGGGCAGCCTCAGGCAGCCCGGGGCCCAGGGACCCTCCTTCCCTCCCTGCCCCCGTGAGCACTTACAGGCCGCGGGCCGAGCAGGCTGCCTGCTGCCGGGCACCTCCACGCCGTCGGCACCCACACACCAGCAGGTGCGCCCGTCATTCTGGCACTGGACCGTCCTGCGGGCAGGAGGGACACACCACAGGGACTGCGTTATAGGGACCCCAAGCTGCAACCCAGCTGGCTGTCCCTCGTCTTTTCCGTTCTTCCACTTTTTTTTTGAGATTTTTTTATTTATTCATGAGACACACACAGAGAGAGAGAGAGAGAGAGAGAGAGAGAGAGAGAGACTGGGAGAGGCAGAGACACAGGCAGAGGGAGAAGCAGGCTCCACGCAGGGAGCCTGAAGTGGGACTCGATCCTGAGACTCCAGGATCAGGCCCTGAGCCCAAGTCAAGCGCTAAACCACTGAGCCACCCAGGGATCCCCTCTTCCATGTTTTAATTTCTTTAAATTAGGGAGACATGGAGGAGAGGGGTGAGCGACAGAGGCCAAAGCCGGCCTTTACCTGAATTGCTCATCCCCGTGACATCTCAGCCCTTCACCCTCCAGACATCTGGTCTACAAGGCCACCCTGTTGTGTGGCTGCCACATGGCCACCACTGTGGAGGGTGAAAGTGGTGCCAGGGCTGGGCTAAGTGGTCTGGGGCCAGGAAAAACATCAGGTAAAGTCGGGGGTGTTGGAGAGCAGAGCCTCGGGCCGGGGTTACACGGAGAGGCACATCTGTGGGTGGCCTGCAGCAAGCAGTGGCCACAATGAGGCCAACAAGATGATCAAGCATCCTTCTAGGGGCAGAAGGTCACAGGTGCACCAGATGAAGACAAAAGCTCCCTGAGGAGGACCAGGGTGCTTGGAACTGCAGGTGGCATGGGAAGAGCCACATGAACAAGGTGAGCACAGGTGAGCCATCCGCCACGTCCCGTGCCATTCCACACGTCCTCAAGGCCCCAGTAGTGGCCGGCCCATGGCGTCGCTGCCCTCCTGGGAGTGTGTAAGAGGGCTGCTAGGTGCATGGGGAGGACTCAGACCATGAAGGCAGGCAGGGATGCTTCATAAGGGGTTCCCAGAACACAGCCACAGATGGGGCTCCCCTGGTCCAATGTGACTGGCACAGCGCGGGGAAGTTAACATCCACGCCCACACAAAGGACTCCCGTGCATTCTGCTGGGGAGTCGAGATTATCACTGCACTCTTGGGGGCCAGTCTGGGATGCAAGTTCACATTAGGGCAGCCAGAAGCCCCCTCCAGAGAGGAGCTCACAGCGGGGACAGAGGCGCATGGCCCAGAACACTGGCCCTGGCTGGGCTCGGAGGTGCAGCGGCAGCCTGAAGTCCGGGCAGCTTGTGCCTCCCCCCACCCCGGACCTCTCAAGGCCGCAGGTGAAGGGGAGGGCGGCACTGAAGCCTCAATCCCCCACCCCTTTTATTAAAGCAGTTACAGGCAGCCCAGGTGGCTCAGCCGTTTAGCACTGCCTTCAGCCCAGGACATGATCCTGGAGACCCAGGATCGAGTCCCACGTCGGGCTCCCTGCATGGAGCCTGCTTCTCCCTCTGCCTGTGTCTCTGCCTCTCTCTCTCTCTCTCTCTGTGTGTCTCTCATGAACAAATAAATAAAATCTTAAAAAAAAAAAAAGCAATCACACTGAAAGTTTGGGCAGGAAATGAAGGGAAGTACCTGGTCCTAGCTGGGATGATGAGGGACTGGGGCGCTTGGGTCAGATTATCCTGTGTCAATCAACCCCAGAGGTGGGCACCCCTCCCCCCAAGTGACAGTGGCCACATGTCATGCATGTGGGGTGAGTGGGGGCACAGCACAGGAGCGGGTGGGAATGAGATAAGCTTTAAGGTCTCTTAGGGCTCCAGGAGTCCACAGGGCTGAGGGAGCCTTACTGGTAGCTGCCGTCTTCCGCGCACTGAGGAACATACTCTGCTCCTTTCAGAAAGGCCCTCTCCCTCTGCAGCTCGCAAGGACGCAGAGGCTGGGCGTCCACCTGGTATTCTGGGGAAAGGGAAGCAGCTCATCAGGGAAGAGTATGGATGGGATTCCAGTAGCAAAGCACAGATCCTCTCCTGGGCTGTATTTCTGGCATCACCATCAACAATTAGGCTCTAATTTCCAGTTTGGTGGTTATTGATGCGTTTCTAAGTAGGACATTGGCCTGTTTAACCCTCAGCCTCTCCTGGGAAGTGATGTCCGCCCTTCACCCTTGTGTCCCTGAGATGGTGAAAATAACCCGCTCAAGGTCACACAGCTGGCACGAGTGGGATCCGAAGTCAACCTTCAGACCCCGCCTTCTCCCAAGACTCGGGGGGTTAGGTCCGAACACCAGGAAGAAGGTGATCTTGGATCTATCAAGCCATCCCCATGGGCAGGGCACCTCCCTGGCACAGGTCAGGGATGCAAACTCATTAATAACTCCCCCGTGTTGTTCTTTTCGCTGAGAGCGCATGTGACATGCAGGAGCTTATCCAAAATCACAACCACGTCAGAAGAGGAGTGTCACTGGCTTACTTTTCCAGCAAGAAAACCGAAGCTTAGGCTTATCCAAAGTCACCCAGCAAGTGGCTGAGCCTCTGCTGGAATTTATGTCTATTTCACTGAACAGGTGGATTTTTTTTTTCCGCTACCTGCAGACTACTTCTCAAATGCCTCACATAGATCACCTCGGCCTGAGACAGCTAAGGGAATTAAAAAAAAGAAAAAGAAAAACAAAAACAAAAGAAAAATAAAATAAAATAAAATAAAATAAATAAATAAATAAATAAATAAATAAATAAATAAATAAATAAAATAAAAAAAGTTGATGCCAACATTCACAAAAAGGATGGGGTGGGGTGAGCTAAAATTGACTTAGGAAGATCTGATTTCCCATCTACTCTCCATGAATCACAGGTTCCGTGACCTCAAGGCAAATCACAGGTTCCGTGACCTCAAGGCCTCTCTGAACCTCTGTCTCTTCATCTGAAATCCGTCCTCGGGACATTGTGGGGATTCAGTGAGACCACAAATGTCCTGAGGCATGGGGGCAAGACCATCGGAGTTGTGGCCTGGAAGCCCCCTCCAGACCCTCTGCTCCACGGTCTTGGCTCATAACTCACCGAAGATGTTGGCTGACACCACGCAGGCTGAGCCCAGCAGACTGAAGACCCACAAGGCCAGGGCCATTTTGCAGGCCCTTCTGGGGATGAAGGGGTGGAAGCCACTGCCCACCCCAGGCTCTGGCCAGGGAGCCTTTATAGAGCTGCTCGGGCACCTGCTCCCCTGCCCACGGGCACTCAGCGAAGCGGCGCCTACCCTGTTTTCTCTGCAGGTCACAAGGGGCTCCTCCACCTGCATCTGCTCCCTTCTGAGGACACTCGTGTGGCCAGTGGGGGACGAGATCTTGTTGAGGCCCTGTGGAGCAGAACGGGGGGCAGGTGGCTTTGAAATCCGTCTTTACAAGTGAAGGCCAAAGCTCCGTGGGCAACGGGCTCAACCCTTCTGGGAGAAAAGCTTCCCTTCCCTTCCCTTCCCTTCCCTTCCCTTCCCTTCCCTCCCCTCCCCTCCCCTCCCCTCCCCTCCCCTCCCCTCCCCTCCCCTCCCCTTCCCTTCCTTTCCTTTCCCTTCCTTCCTTCCTCCCTCCCTCCCTCCCTCCCTTCCCCCCTCCCTTCCTTTCCCTTCCCTTTCCTTCTCTTCCTTCCCTTCCCTCCCTTCCTTTCTTTCCTTCCCTTCCCTTCCCTTCCCCTCTCCTCCCCTCTCCTCCCTTCCCTTCCCTCTCTTCCCTTCTTTCCCTTCCTTCCTTCCTTCCTTCCCTCCTCCCCTTTCCTTCCTTCCTTCCTTCCTTCCGTCCTTCCTTCCTTCCTTCCTTCCTTCCTTCCTTCCTTCCTTCCCTCCCTCCCCCACTTTCCTTCCCTTCTCTTCCCTTCCCTTCCATCCTTGCCTTCCTTTCCCTTCCCTTCCCTTCCCCTCCCCTCTCCTCCCCTCCCTTCCCTCCCCTCCCCTCCCTTCCCCTCCCCTCTCCTCTCCTCTCTTCCCTTCCCTTCCCTCCCCTCCCCTCCCCTTCCCTTCCCCTTCCTTCCTCCCTTCCTTCCTCCCTTCCTTCCTTCCTTCCTTCCTTCCTTCCTTCCTTCCATTTCCCAGAGCACCACAACAGTGGAATCCATTCTGGGCAATGAGAATATGGCAGGGAACAGGCAAAGCCAGGAGTATGGAATATAAGAGTTTTAGTGAGGGAAGCCACACACACACATACACACACACACTCCTATCCATACTTGCTCTCCCCTCACCTCTGTCCCAGGACGTCAGGATCCCCCACCGAAAGGCAGCGGGCACTGTGTTGTCCACAGAGAGACTGTAAAGCAGTGTGTTGTCTCTTGGCAAAGCCAGGCTCCTTCCTTTTCTCCTTTCCCTGCGTGACCATGGCAAAATCACCCCATCCTCTCGAGCCCCTGCCTCCTTCTCTAGAAAACAGAAGTAAAAAGAGAATAATATTGTGTGCCTACTTGTTGCAGTTGCTAGAAGGGAATAAATGGGACACTGAAGAGTACGTGCTCCAGAGAAGCTAACAGTTAAACCCACTGATTTTTCTCATTTTGCAAATGATACGGTGCCAGGCAGTGACGGACCCGCAGGGCACCCTGCAGGTGAGGGGCTGGTGACACTTGGGGGCAGGGGTGGTGGGCCCACAGGGAGGAACTCTCCGAGGATTTGGCACCTATGTGGAAGGAGGGCTGGGGAGAGTCTGGAGGGAGGTCATCCCAGGCCAGGGGAAGGGCAGGACAGGCTGGGAGGAGGAGCCTACTCGGTGCACCCAGGAGGAAGATGGAGGGTCCCAACAGCAGAACAGTGGATACTACTACCCAGTAGAGGTGCCCTGAATGTTACAAGAGTTAACATATATGAAGTGCTTAAAACCTCGGTTCCCTTCATCTTTACTATGTTCAGGATACAAAATACATAAAGTAACACTCAAGAGCCTCAGCTCCAGCTCTAGCAGCAGCCCCAGTCCCAGCCCCAACCCCAACCCCAGCACTAGCCCCAGCCTCAGCCTCAGCCCCAGCACTAGCACTAGTACCAACCTCAGCCCTAGCCTAAGCCCCAGCCCCAACCTCAGCCCCAACCCCAACCCTAGCCCCAACCCCAGCCCCAGCCCCAGCCCCAGCCCCGACCTCAGCCCCAACCCCAACCCTAGCCCCAACCCCAGCCCCAGCTCCAGGCCCATTTCAAATTCAACATGTCCCAAAACAAGCTCCTGGACACTTCTTCCCATGCTGCACCTCACCAGGCCTTGCTACGTCTCTAATGGCAAAGATGAACGCCATCCCAACCTCTCCACTCGCCTTTCAGCAGCCTCCAAATCCTATCATCAAACCATCATTCCCATGCCTTGGGCCTGAGCCCTTCTCACCACCTCCACCTCCTTGTGCCCCCAGCCCTGGACCAGCTACAGGCCTGGCCGCCCACTCCAGTCTTCAGCCGGCTGCTTCTCCAGCAGCAGGGGTGGCGATGGACAGTCGCAGCACAGGTGTTCTGTAGGTCAAGCCCATGGGCAGCTCCTGAAGACCCTGTAGGGGAGTGGGGGGGGGGGGGGCGTAACTAAAAGGAGACTTAGATTTCAGGCAAAGATAAGACGACAAAGTGTGTTGGTATTTACTGGAAAAGGAGATGTGACAAGAAAAACTCCCCTACCCGGCCCCCCTGACACGGGTCAAGGTACACCCCTCACTTGGGGCCAGCAGCTCCTCTTCCCTATATAGGGGTGCCTCTTTATCCCCAGGGATCCATTCCAAGACCCCCAGGGGCAGCTGAACCTGCAGAGAGCACCACACCCTCTCTACGGCTCTCCCCTGTACTCACACACCCACGACAAAGTTTAGCTCCCAAATTAGGCACAGTAAGAGATTAACCAACAATAAAACAGTCACAGCAAAAGCCTGTGATAAGAATGTGTGAATGAGGGCAGGCCGGGGGGCTCAGCGGTTACAGGTCTGCCTTAGGCCCAGGGCATGATCCTGAGGTCCCGGGATTGAGTTCCACGTCGGGCTCCCTGCATGGAGCCTGCCTCTCTTTCTCTTTCTGTGTCTCTCATGAATAAATAAAATCTTTAAAAAAAAAAAGTATTTGTGAATGTGGTGTGTCTCCCCAAAATATCTAATCGTGCTGTACTCTCACCCTTCTCATGAGGATGTGGGTGACAAGTGCCTACGGGATGGGGATGGGATGGAGTGGGTGATGCAGTGCTGTGACCCAGTGTCAGGCCGCTCCTGCCCCTCTGACAGCACTCAGGAGGAGGGTCGTGCCTTCTGGAAGCACGGTCACCCTGCCCACCCGAACCGAACCCCACCAGCGGAGGAGGCTGAGAGGCTCCCTGGAGGCCCAGGGCAGGTGCTGAGTCACTGCCACTGGCCCGGCCGCTGCCCCGCTCCACCGGGTCAGGTGCTGTGGGAGCAGCAGCAGTGCCCCGGAGCCCGGAATGCGGTGGGGGGGGGGAGCCTGGGGCGCCCAGGGGCTGCAGGGGTGCACGCGGGGGGCCCAGGAGAGGTGCTTCTCTCGGGTGGGCAGCAGAGCGCGGAGCTGGGCAGGCGCCGGGCCCTGCACGCTTCTCATCGTGACTCAGCGGGCTTCACTGTGCCGGCCGCGGGGACAGGTGGGGGACAGGTGTGGGGGGGGGACAAGTGGCGACAGGTGGGGGGACAGGTGGCGACAGGTGAGGGACAGGTGGCACAGGTGGGGGGACACGCGCACCTCCGCGGGGATGCTGGCTCGACTCCTCTCCAACCCGCGCCTGCTTCACGCCAGGGACCCTGGGATGCTCGGAACAGACCCCAAATGTGACCGCAGAGCCCTCGTTGGGCTCCTCCCTGCCCTGATTCGAGGGGGGCTTACTGAAGATGTGGGGGACGGGGGGGGGGTAACTGGGATACAGGAGGAAGGGCCTGGAAAGCCAGCATCCTCTCCAACTGGACCCCGAGACCTGACCTGTGCTGCCCACCTGCTGGTACCCAGACCCTCGAGCCGAGTTTTTCTTAGGCTCTTCTTCCCAGCTCATCTCTCCTCTTAGGCAGAAGACCCCAGGGGCAGAGCACCCCAAGATGGGAACAGACTGAGGATTGCGTAGAGCATCCAGGCCCCTGTGAGCTCAAAGCAGGCCTCACACCTGCGCAGGAGGACCCCAGAGTGCCTGGAGGGAGCTGTAGTTAGTGCCACGTCATTATAATGCTAAAATCCTCGCCCACGGAGGAGCACAGGCCTCATTAGGGTCACGTACAAAGCAGGTGCAGGCAGGTTTCCTTAAGGCGCATGTGCAACCTAATGGGCTCCCTCCCTACCCTGGCGAAGCTTCCCTATCTAATCATCCTAACCCTAATTAAAGGACCCCGTTCACCCTTGCTGGGGAATCACAGGTTTGGAAGTGATTCCCCAGGATCTCCGATCTCTAGTTGCCTTTGCCGGCTCCACCTGGTGTCCTCTCTACGGGTAACTCACACCAAGGAGCAAACTGACCTGAGTTCAGTAACAAAATCAGGGGTCCCCGTTTCTGACATCCCTCAGCGGCGGCCTCTCCCCTAGGCCAGCCTGCTGCCAAGCTGCTGGGAACCATGCCACCCCCAGTGACTCAGAGTCACCTCCCTCCTTCTGGGTTACCAGAGAATCATCAGAATTCCTAGTACCTGACATCTGCTTCCAGAAAGATGGAATAGACCTACTTTTCCCTGTTTCTTCTGCTAAGCACAGCTGAAACACTTGGATATTAATATTAAAATGTAAAAGATGGGGGCACCTGAGTGGCTCAGTGGTTGAGCGTCTGCCTTCCACTCAGGGTGTGACCCCGGGGGTCCTGGGATGGAGTCCCACATCGGGCTCTCCCTTGTCAGAAAAGGGAGCCTGCTTCTCCCTCCACCTTTGTCTCTGCCTCTCTCTATGTGTCTCTTGAATTAATAAAGAAAATCTTAAAAAAAATGTAAAAGATGGTGATGAAAATGACGATGTTGACAAGCAGAGAGAAGACAGCCAGCTAGCAACCTTAGGACAGAGGAACAATATGGAAGTAAGCTCCCTGGATTGTATTTTGCCTCGCATATCTCCGACTGGGTGTTGGAAAAGCCAGCAACTAGAGACGTCAAGGAGCACAGACCCCAAAAAAGCCACAAGAAGAGCTTCTTGAGCCAAAGGTCCAGAAAAGGGGCGGCCTAGCAAGATAAAAACCTTTTCGTAGTAATTGTTCAATTCCAACAAACCTCATGGAAAAAAACCGTGGCTTATCTCCACCCATGCTAGCAAAGGCCAGCTTGGGAACCCTAAGAATTCCACCTTTGTCAAACTGTGAGGAGGCTCCAAGCCCCTCTTACCAGGACAGGGACAGAACGGTCACGTGGGGCATGGGAGTTTCACCCCGGCTGGGCAGTGATGAACCCCCTCCCTCTGTGGGGCCAGTGGTCCTGGACTGATGCTTCTGGTCCCGTCTTCTCACGTGTGTCTAGATTCTCCGCAGGCGTCCTATACAGCGGCCCTTTCAAGTGATGCTTCCGCCTCACTCTTAACGTGGGGCTCTCCATTTGTGGCTCTAGGATGGAATTTCTCAATAGTCCTGTGATCCTTAGCCCTCTCTTTGGAGAAATCCAACAAGAGAGCCAAGACCTGAGTGCAGCCTGGTCCAATCTTTTCAAGTCAGCTGCGATTTGGTAACTGTTGAGATGCTCTTGCTTTCTCTAGTGGCTCTTTTCAAAGCAATCACATCTCCCATGCGGCTCCACTTCTGGACCTGATCACCTGCTCTGGTCTTCAAAGCCCCATTGTCCATTTGAAATCAGGACTGCCTGCCCTTCTGAGAGCTCAGCCTTTCTCCTACACCGTATTCTCTGGGTCTCCTGTCTTCTAAAGTTTATTTTCAATCTCCCAATCCTCAATCCTCCTATGTTGATTTTATCAAAGTGTGTCTTTTTTTTTTTTTTTTTTTTTTAATGACTGCATTTCCTCCTTGATTTCCTGGGCAAGCCTGACTCCTAGAGACAGAGTATTTCAAGGATGGAACTTTAAATTGCCTGTAGGTTTGTAATAATTTCACTGAATTATTTTCTTTCTCTAAACATTATCTCTTCACATTCTTTTCTCTTCAACCTCTTAAAAATTTATAATAGGCCTTACAATTTTAGATTTAAAGAAAAATTGAGTACAGAAAGTTGTCTTCCTTTTCCACAGGTTCCCCTATTACTAACATCTTGCATTAGCGTGGTGCATTTACTACTAACATCTTGCGTTAGCGTGGTACGTTTGTTACAATTATTGGAGCAGTATTTGTACATTATGATTAAGTCCATACTTTGCATTAAGTTTTATTCCTTCTGTCTTAATTTTTTTTTTTTACTTTTTATTTTGAAACAGTTTTTCAACTTATCCAGAGGTTGGAACAGTGGTACAATTCCCTCTTTAATCAATTTCATGAATATTAACATCTTACCCAATCGTATTGCAATTATCACACTAAGCAATTGTCATCGATATATTATTCACTACAGACTTCAATGAATTTCGCCATCTTTTCACTAATATCCTTCTGTTGCTGTTGTTCCAGAATCCAATCCAGGTCTTACATTCCATGTATCTATGAAGTTTCCTTAGTCTCCTCGTCAGAAAATATTAAGGAATATACAAAAATTCTAAGACTAATAAGTGAGTTTAACAAAGTCATAAAGATATTTTTAAAAATCAATTTTATTTATATTCTAGTAATTAAATATCTGAAAATAAAATTGAAAAAAAACAATTCCATTTACAGTATCAGGAAGAAAGAATTAAATATTTAGAAATTCAACAAAAAGTACAAAATCTAAACACTGAAAACTACAAAACATTGCTAAGAAAACAGTATGGAAATCTTGAACCAAAGAAGAACTACATCATGCTCTTAGATCAAAAGACTCAAGTATTGACAGTAATTGATCCGTAGATTCAGGGCAATTCCTGTCAATATCCTGACATGTTTTTAAAAGTTGAGTATCTGATTCTAAAACTTTTATGAAGATGCAAAAAACCTGGATTGCCAAAAACAGTTAAGAAAGAACATAATTAGAGGACTTACACTGCTTGATTCCAAGACTTACAAGGTTGCAGTAATCAAGACCGTGTGGTATTGCTTAAAGACAGACACATAGATCAATGGGAAGAGAAAGCAGACTATAGATATAAATCTGCATGATTACCTTCAATTGATTTTCAACAGAGGCAGCTGGGTAATTCAAAGGAAAAGAATATTTTCAACAAATGGTGTCAGAGGACCTACATGCAAATTAAAACGAGATAGCACTGTACCCCTATTAGAACAGATAAAGTCCCAAACACTGGCAACACCAAATGCTGGCAAGGATGGGGAGTGACAGACCCTCAATTGCCCATAACTTTTTGGGTCTATTTCTGGTCTTTCTATTCTGTTCCATCAATTTACGTCTCTCTTTGCAGTCTCTACACCGTGTGGATAACTGTAGCTTTATGACAAGCCCTCTAATGGGAAACTGTCCTGTGTTATCTCAAAATTGCTTAAGCTATTCTAGGTCCTTTACATTTCCATACAAATCAGTTGGCTAATTTGTGTTTCAAAAAGTCTGTGGGGGATTTTATCTGGAATTGGATTCTATCTACTGGTCAGTTCTGGGAAAGCTAACATTTAACAATAATGCATCTTCCAATCCATGATCTTGGTGTATTTTTCTGTTCATTTATTTCATCTTTATTCTAGGAATTGCTTTGTTGGACTTTTCTGGGTACAGGTTCTGCATGTCTGTTTTTAGATTTACTCCTCAGTATTCACATTTTTGATGCTACTGAAATTATTTTTAAATTATTTTTTTTAAGAATTATTTTTTCTTCCCTTATTGCTCAGTGACATATTATACTAGCAGGACCTCCAGAACAATGTTGGAGGACTTTTGAAGATATGTTACATTAATTTTTAAATATTAAACCAAATTTGTATTCCTGTGGAACACTCAATTTGGTTTTGATGTATTATCATTATGTGGATCACTGGATTGACATTGCTAACATTTTTTTGGAGGACTTTTGTGTCTGTTCAAGAGGACCGTGTCTTAGTCTGTAATTTCCTTTTCTTGCCGTGGCTTTTCCTGGTCTGCCATGAAGTCAAAGTTAAGTGTTTCTTTCTTCTCTGTTTTATATCCGTGCTTGTGCAACATTGAGATTTCTTTCTTAAATGTTTCATAGAATTTACGTTCAGGCCTGGAGTCTTGAGGTAACATTTTAAATTACAAATCCAATGTATTTATTTCTGAGTCACTTTGGTAACCTGTCTTTTGAGGAATTCTTCTACTTCATGGAAGTTATCAAATTTATTGGCATATAATTTTTCATAAGATTTTTAAAAATTGTTTCTTGGACACATAGCAATGTTCCCTCTTCCATTCTAATTTTTGATCAGTCCATGTAGGGGTTAAACCAATTTTATTGGTTTGTTCAAAGAATTGTTTTGGTTCATATGGTTTCTGCATATTGTTTGTGCAGTTAATAGGTCACTTATTTCAGCACATATTTCCTTCCTCTTCTATTTATTTTAGTTGTAGTTTGTTTTTCTAGTTTTAAAATCTTACATCAGTGATTTTGTACCATTCTTAATTTCCAATTTTTTAAATTGAGGTATAATTTACAAATACTCATTACAGATATCCATGATTTGATATTTGTACATATTGTGAAATAATCACAATAGGCCTAGTTAAAAACCTGTGTACCTTTCTAATATAAGCCATTTCAACCTATAAATTTCCTTCTAATATTGCTTGAGTTGCAGCCCACAAATGTTAGCATGTTGTTTTTATTTTCAATTAAAAAATGTCTTCAGATTCTACTTGTAACTTTCCTCTTTGATTCATGATCATTTACATGTTGATAATTTCCAATCAATCATTTGGGGGGTAGTGGTTTCCAGATATCTGGTATGTATTTCCAATTTAATTCCATTGTCATCAGTGAACATACTATGATTTCAATTATTTTATTTTAAAGACTTTGTTTATTCATGAGAGACACACAGAGAGAGGCAGGGACACAGGCAAAGGAAGAAGCAGGCTCCTCACACGGAGCCCAATGCGGGACTCGATCCCAGGACTGGGATCATGACCTGAGCCGAAAGCAGATGCTCAACCGCTGAGCCACCCAGGCGTCCCGATTTCAATTATTTTAAATGTATTGGGACCTGCTTTATAGCCTAGTATGCTGTCCATCTTTTTGAGTATCCCATATGCACTTGAAAAGGAAATTCCTGCTCTCTAGTTGTTGGGTGTAATGTTGTAGGTCAGTTAGGTCAAACTAAGCGTTCACATTTGTTCGTGTTCTGTACCGATTTTCTACTTATTCTATCAATTAGTGTTAAAGGAGGGTTGAAATCCTGATTTCTTAATTGTAGATTTTCCTATTTTCTATTCAGAACTATTAGTGTTTGCTACATGCATTTTGATATTCTAGTAAGAAGCCTATACATTTTTAATTGTAATTTACTACTTAATTTTTTTGTGGACAAAAGGGAGAATTATAGAGACCTGTAAATATAAAGGAAGACATCATTCTACTGGAAAGTGAAATGCAAAGGCAAAAAAAAGAACATAAAAATATGTAAAAGTTCCAATGTCAAGAGCAAGCTTGCTTGTGTATTTTGAAAATAGATGTTGCTAAGTAGCAAAACAATTGGTTCTATTACATGTATTTAAAAACAGGTTAGTTTTCATATGCCAATATTTACAAATTGGAAATCACACTCTTTGCAATTAAGTTTATGGTGAACAGTTTCAAATGACAAAAAAGCTCCACTGCCCAGAGTAGTGTCCTCCACTGTGCATAATTATACTGGGTTTTCCCTCCCCTCCCCTGCCCCTCCCTCTTCCTCACTCCAACTTCTTTGGCTGATCTCTTAAATACAGCAAGCACACTTAAGTTTTGTCTTCAGACCCACTTTTAGGGGTACCCAAAGATTTAGGCACCAGGAGTGGATTATAATTTTCCAAAATTCCTACACAGAGGTCAAAAAACATTTGAAGACCATTTTTTAATTAATGCACATAATCTATTTCCTCCAAACCCCTCTACTTACAAATCTAATTATCTTTCCTTTCTTTTGCTTCTCTGGCTCCCTGTACTCTTTAATACCAACCATCTCTTTGAAAAAATAGGTTGACTATGACCTTATTAATTCTATATCCAGCCACATAACCCGCTGGCTGGCACACAGATGACAGGGTCACTCCTGCATTTAATCTTCAATTCACACTTTAATAAGAACTTCTAGTTACTTTTATTTGCTTCACTGAACTCTCAATTCTGTTAGGCATTATTCACATTTTATAGATAAGGAATGCCAAGCTCAGAGAGATGACTGCCAGTAAACTGCCAGAGTGAAAACTTGAGCGGCGTAACTGCAAAGCTCCTGCCTGCCCCACTACAGCCAGGTGCACTGCTCACCGATGTCGCTCCTCCGCAGCAGGCACAATGCAGGTACTAGAGGCAGCCTTGGATATGGAAGAGAAAATCGAAGCTTGAATAACTGCCTGGGTTTGCAGAGACACACAAAGGAGAATCTTTCAGAAGAGGGAAATGTTAAGGAGGCAAGACATGGAAACAAGCATAGTCCATCAAAGAGTGAGGCTGTACTTCAATGAATTTGAGATCCTGGTTACACAGAACTGATTTGAAATAGGGCATCACTAGCGGCTTTAGCAAAGACAACGAAACTGACAAAATCAGTTGAAACACACTTCAACTAGGACAAGACCATGAGCTTGAAGAGCACAGGGTTTGCATCTCAAACCTGCCACTAAAGTCTTACTGAGGACGTGTTTCTCAACGTATCAACTTGTCAGCTTCCCCATCTTGAAAATGATCTTGTTTGACCTATCCACACAAGCATCAGACTAGATCCTGCAGACAATGTACAATACTGGCACAAAGTAGGCACTCAGGAAGTGTTGCTCTTCTAGCCTGGCAAGTGACCATTTTCATGAAGTACCATGAAGGCAAGGTTAAAGTTTCGGGAGGCCAGTGGTAACACACCTCCACAACATGATGTGATAAAACACTGGTGAGATGGCGCGAAGGAGGAAAACAGCATCTGTTTTGAGGAGCCAGCACAAGTGCTGAAGAGATGGATACAGGGAGACTGGGTTTCTCAGCATCTATCACAGCAGAGAGAGTGAAGGCGGAGGAGGTCTAGTTGACTGGATGGGAAGTGCGGTGCTTTGTTTCAAACATGTGGAAAATGAGTATGTGAGAGGAAGTCAGCCAGTGAAAATAAGAATGCTATGAAACTGAGAGTGACTGAGTTCCTTAAGGAAAGGGTGCATCGTCCTTAAATTTGAGAATAGGAAAAAAAAAAAAAATTGAGAATAGGTCCTTAGGCAATAGGACCACACACAGGTATGAGGAAGTACATTTACCTGTACCATACTAAGGATCCATCCCACCAGTGCTCATTTGGTTCTGTCTGGGTAGCAGTGAAAAGTTATTCTTTCAAGAAACACGCTCTCTAGTTTATTGCTTCTACTTAAAGACATATTTTTTAAGCAAGACCAAGTGGAAAGAAAATCAAGTCATCTGAAAACTCTCACAACGGACCTCCTTCTCAAAAACAAGTCATACTCTTAAACAGGGAAAAGGCTCAGCTTACTAGTTGCTAAGACTTCACCCAAGTGTTGATATACTCTAAATTAGATGGATATGTGCATAAAAGTAATCTGACATAGATTTACTTTAAAAATCTAAATTAAAAAATCCAGACTTTCTCATATACATAAGAGCAAAAATTTAGTATTAATGGAACTTCCTATTTGCTGGCTGCGAACAAATGAAGTGACCTGAGTATAAGAAGGTACTACAAGAATGATGCACATCAACCTAACTGTGGCCACCAGGGACTGAGAAGATGAGCATTACTAGGTACAAAGGGTCATCTGTGTATGTGACAAGAATCTAGGCAACTCCACTATTCATAGGTTAACGATGCTATTTGCTCCGCTCTGGAAAACAAACAACTTCAATGTCTGGAATTTGACCACAACAGGGAAAAGGTTAGAGCCATTACTTTGGACAGAAATGAAAGATAACATAATCAATCTTGAGATGCTGACATTAGCAAGTTTACACCATACATGGAATATAGGCTTATTTTTGTTTTGCTTTCATATGCAAATTTAAGCAAGTACCCCAATCACCTCTACTCAAGCTTTTCATTTCCCAGTAAGCATAAAGTTAAGGTATAACAAGTAAATACACAGGACCGTATTTTATGTCTACTGATCTTTGGCACATTTGTCAGGTTGGAAAATGTCAAAAGGCAATAAAAATGTCTAATGACGGTTTTGCACATTCTTTTAATGGTCTTTACGTCAAAATATAAGGCCGCAAAAAGGCAAGCTGAAATTTTAGGATATGCGGAATAGTTTTAATAAAGAGTTTTACATACAGTACCTTACATATAGAACAGTGTGTTTGCAAATTTAAATAATATCTGAATGTACAGTGGCATGTATTCTTATCAAAGATAAATTCAAGTTTACTGTGTATCAGTTCTAAAATGCATTTACACAGATCACTAGAACTGATAAACAGAATGAGGCATAAAATATTCAAGTGTTATATCATCAAATAGCCTCCTCTGAACAGTCTTTTACCCCTTTTTAAAAAAGTTTCAAAACCTGTACATACGTTTTTAATTTTTAAAAACAGTCTGTTAAAAGGTAACATTTCATGTTAACCACCAACTCTTATAGTCTATAGTAATAAAACTAGATATGTGCAGATATAAATATGTGTAGGTTATGTACATATGTACGTTGAGTGTTTGTTTCAAACAAGCACACACGCTTCCGCATACGTGCGTATGGAGCATGGCGGCAGCACACAGCTCACAGGAGCACTGGCAGGCAGGAGGACCTGGGCCCAAAATCCAGCAAGAGCTAACTCAGCAACTTAGTTGCCTTTGGTTTCAGAAATTTGTCCATGTGTGATCAAAGCTACAAGTTTTGAGTGCGCATGTATTTTTTAAAAATAAAATTTATCTTCAGAAATGAAGCTTTTCCAGTATTCCACTACCAGCAGTTAAAAAAAATCCACAGCCACAAATTATTTTGACATTTTTGTCACTCCTCATCCCAGCTGAGGTTATTTACAATTTTTATCTGAAGGCAAACACCAAGCATACTCAGGATCAGACTGTACGCTGATGCCTGAGTCCTGAACTCAACTATATATGGTACATATATAGTGCACATGACTTTATGTTTCTGATGGGCTGATGGCCTAAGTCAGTCCTGGAGGTGGAACCCCCATGACATTTAACATTCTCTCTCCAGCAGTGTCATCGTCATTTGGCACACTGACCCTTCTATAAGCCATTGTTTATAATGGGCTTAATGCCTGCATCTTAGAAATTCCAATTATTTGGCATTTTAAAAATATATAATCATAATGAAGTCAGAATTCCACCACTGTTTTCCTCAGAAGTGAGGCTTACACTGTCAGTTTTCTGATTAAAGACATTCATCACCTAAGAAACAGCTCATGATCCCGTAAAAGTTTAAATACTCTAAGCTTCAGAGCAGCTGGATCAACTGCAGAGAAGATAGTTCGTACAGCAACCTTACAGAACTCTCCAGAATTTCCTCTCCTCTACAGTTTGGCTTTTGGCCAAATGCTGGTTTATTACATGGATCTTTCTACTAAAAATTATATAAACACACCATATTTCTCTCTACACGTACTTCAAACTTCACATAAAGCAACTATTCAAAAATCCTGCCAACTCGATTTCCTTGGTATAAATTATATTCAACTTCATTGATCCCTGGCATATTACACATTATCATTTGTAGCTTGCTCATAAAGCTTTTTCTAATATTAGCTTCCTTGATAAAGTTGTTCATTTTCCTTTTCAAGGTGCTATCCTATTGATGTCACAAATCAGTAAATGACCAAACATCACTAGCTTTTTTACTATCCACTTAGCAGTCACGTGGACAATAAAAAATTATTGACTGAAGAGACCCACATTCTTTTTCATTAGGTTTTCACTGTTGTCATACGGAGCAAAGCGTCGCTATTTGTTGTACTTTGCCCATGTCAATTAGGAGCTGTTTGATATGGCGTTTAAGTTGGGGCAGTCTTGCGAGAGGGTCAGGTGGCTCCAACTCCCCCGTGAAATCAAGCCAGCTTTCCAGAACTAAAAGAGAGAACAGAACAAACAAATTTAAGTGGCAACTGGAAGAAGTCACAAAATGACATAACTGGAAGGCTGGAAAAGGATGGAGACAGAATTCACGTCCCTTTCTCTAGGAGGCCATAGATATACTCAAGCCATTTCTGAGCGGCTTTAGCATCCTTTATTTTATATCTCACCCCACAAGAGCTAGTTCTTCTTGGTAACTTTTGTTATTATTTTAGATACTTTTCCCCTTTATAGGCATAAACTGATTTCATTTTGAATATCTGATCCTTCTACTACTCTCTCTTCTGGAATAGGAAACAGTTTCCTGTGCCTGCTGAAGCTATTATTTTAGACTTAAATCATCTCTACTTCATTTTAGATGAAACTTAGCTAACCGTTTTTGTTTTTAAATCAGAAGTTCTTTTTAACAAAGGCAACAAGGTGTCGATTTCTCAGTCCCACTATTTTACCATTACTATAAAAAATTGCAAGCACATTAGAAGTCTAGGCAGAACAGTTATTCCACGCTTTTTATTAATAATAAGAGATAATGTCAAATTGCATTTTTTCCCCATCGAAAATCTACTCAAAACATTAAAGTAACAAAAAGCTAGCTTAAACCAAATGGAAGATGCTTTTGAAATGGAATTGCTATTTCCTTTTTTCATGGGGAAAAACAAAGCAGTAGGGGCTCTAACTTACGTGTGGGGTAAAATTTTTAAAAAAGGTAATACAAGCTTACATATGAGGTTGGGGGGGGAACCACTGGATTAGTAATCAGATACTCTTTATTTTCTCAACCATAAAATGGGGATATCTTTCCTGTCCCTCAGGCCCCTCTGTGATAAAATAAAAAATATCAAAGAAGACCATCTGAAAATGTGTGTACAAACTTAAGTTTTACCTACTAGAGCTTGTGAGAGTTTCTTATTGTTGTTAATTACACTTCCTACTGACCACAGTGAGAGCAAAGATACAAAAAATGTTTTCCCCCATATTTTAAATATGCTTAAGGCCGTTACACTGACTTCCAAAGAAAACACAGTTCAATGAAACTAATAAATATTGCATATGAGCTCTATATTGCACCCTGCAGAAGGGCAGTATTTAATAAATATCCACCTTTAAAAAAAGGAGACAATACCCAGTTACACTGTTTTTGGCCTAAAAGACCCCAAACACCAGCTGTTAAATGCAAAGTAAAAGAGTGAGACACTCCACCAGTACGGACAGCATCTACAGTTCTCATCCCATAATTTAAAAATGCTTTACATAACATCTTCGTAACAGCAATAAACACACTTTACATACTATAGTCATTGTATTTTAGCTCTTTCTGAAAATTACCATCAACTTCTTTTTCTATTAGGTCCATCCTGCTGGTAACTTCATTCTGCACATTCTCTATGTGTGTAAGGAGATTGAGCTGCCACTGAAGATGTGAGTCTCCTGGGTCTTCAGTGCCCTTTTTATCATTATAAATAAATACCGTATTCCTTTCAGCTGGATTCTTCTCCAAAGAACCATCGGAAAAAGAAAAAAATTAGGTGAAATGTAACGTCATAACAGGAAAGATATGCAATGATCTGGGAAGTCCAATCTGACTCAGAGTATTTTTAAAGGAAGTGCTAGCACATAATTGAATTAGATCTGATGGTCCTTAAAAGAGTAGATATGCCTACCATGTCTCTCCAAAAAGCCTCGCATGGGGGCTCCACAGGGTGGAGGGCATTCAACAAGACATGCTAAAGATACAAGTTGCTAATTATACTCTGTAAGGAGAAAGCCCAGAGCTCATTTAGACTAACCCCTTCCTCAATGAACCTAAACTAATGACATAAGTAGAGTGAAGGCAGAAAGCAATGATGGAAAAAATCATGGAAGCTGACAAAGGCCAGTTTAAAGTCTAATTAAACTGCAAACTGTAATTAACTCTCACAGTTAAATCAGTGAGGCAAGAGAAAGATAAAAGTCTTTAAAAACTTAGAAGTGCAAACTGCTTAACACACACACACACACAAAATGTGAACTCAGACTCATCAGAAAGACTTCATAAGAGGGATACAAAATGATTCACCACAAGTATCATGAACTATCAGCTTCCCAAATTTATGTACTTACAGCGATTTCTTGATAAAACAGGCCAGAAAAATAAAGAACTAATTTTAAAGTGGCACATCAATGAAAAATGAAGAAACAATAGCTCTAAGACAATCCCTATGAATAGGAAAGCAGTTTACAGAAATTCAGTGTACAAAGGGATGTACGAATTCAGTGTATCGCATAATGGAACTGATATGCATATACAAGTATGCTAAGATTTTCAAAAGAAAGAAGAGTGCCATGTTTTACCTGAACACATATTGCATTAATGTGTACATACCAGTACGCACTTACACATTCTCACACACAGATGTCTTCATTTGGAAAGAAATGTGGCTCATGGTTTTTGGAGGCATCTAAGTGTGCTTATAAAACTGAAACTTTGGTTAGGGTAAAAGTTTGCTGAAATTACTACAACCCTGAATTAGGGGATAATTTGATGTTCAACTGGTTCTAATAGAGCAAAAAAAGTCTGTACCCTAACAAGATACTTGGGAACTCGGATATATAAGCATAACTTTACTGGGAATTCAGTATGTTTTACTGTATAAAATTTTCCTATGGTCTTTCATATTTTCCAAGCCAAACAAATGAGTTAGTTATACCTTTTCAGGCATTCCATCTTCTTTCAGTGAGTATTGGGAACGGTTTTTATCTTTCATGTGGAATTCTTGTTCTTCTTCAAAACTACTAACATCATCATCATCTGAGCTTCCAGGGTCTGCGAGAGATTTGCAGTCTTGACCAAAACTTTGTGGCTTTTGGTAACTGTGCTCACTTGTTATATAAGTTCCTTCCATTTTTAGGGGCAAACGAGGTGGTTCTTTATGGTTCTGTACGTGGTGTTTCTTTTCCTCTACATTAACTTTGTCTTGCACTGCTACTTTTTTCTCTGCCCCAGCAATTCCTTGATCTTGATCTTTTCGCTTCCCAGAACAAGCCCAGAGATGAAGGTCAGGATGGTGTTTATTCCTTAAAGCAAAGTTAGAGAAAGAGAAGTTTGGGACAAAAAAAAAAAAAAAAAAAAAGAGAAAAAAAAAAAAAAGAAAAGAAAAGGAAAGAAAAGGAAAGAAAAGGAAAGAAGTAGTTTAGTGCCATAATAAATTTCAGAATGTAAAATGATACAGATAACCCTTGGTTGTCCGTGCCTTTTATACAGTGAGGGTGACTCAAGCAGACTGATGCCCACTTCTCTGCTGAAGACCCAATCCCCCACCAAGGGGGCCAGGTAAGAAGGAGGGCAGGGACTCAAGACAGAAGCAGAGGTATTCTTTAGGGTAACTTGTCTCAGAATTTATTTTTTTTTAATATTTTTTTTCTTTATTTATTTATGATAGTCACACACAGAGATAGAGAGAGAGAGAGAGAGAGAGAGGCAGAGACACAAGCAGAGGGAGAAGCAGGCTCCATGCACCGGGAGCCCGACGTGGGATTCGATCCCGGGACTCCAGGATCGCGCCCTGGGCCAAAGGCAGGCACCAAACCACTGCGCCACCCAGGGATCCCCTTGTCTCAGAATTTAATCCAAAGTTTGAATTCTCACAATTTTATAGAAATAATACTCAGGTAGAAAAGCAATAATGAGGGGTGCCTGGGTGACTCAGTAGGTTAAGCATCTGCCTTCGGCTCAGGTCAGGATCTCAGGGTCCTGCTCAGCAGGGAGTCTGCTTCTCCCTCAACCCCTCCTCCCCACTCATGCTCTCTCTCTCTGAAATAAATAAGATCTTAAAAAAAAAAAGCAACGATAAATGTAATTCTGTTGATAGTGCACATCATCATTTGATAGATGCACTTATTCTCCTGCTGACTTTTTTCACTGTTTTAAAATTGTATAACACCAAAAACCTTTATACTAGCATATTTTAAAATCCTCATTCAATCCAAAAGTGGTACTTGTTCACAACAAAACATCAGGCAATACATGCGTACAAAGTAAAAACTTTCCTACTATGGCAATTACAAAAAACTGAGATATGATCTTTTGGACATTTTCTACACCCATACAATTATTTTTTAAATAGGTAAGCATGTACTTTCTCTTTTGTACACTGGGGCTCTGTTTGCCTTCTTCATATGTAACATATACGGGCATCTTGCCACCTCAATACATAGATGTTTCCCTCACTTTTATTCTAGTAGCTGAACAATATTAATCTACCACAGTCTAGGCACACCAACCCATTCCCCACCTACAGACATGTGCCTGTGTGTGTGTTCCTGTGATCTCTGCACATGAGTGGGGATATTTCAGTCAGATACAGAGCTGCTGGATAATGGGTACACATTTTAAATTTGATAGGTACTGCCCCAGCGGCTTCTGGAGACATTGCCCTAATTATACCGTCACCTGCAGTCTATGATAATGCGCTCTTATTGCCATCCTCACCCAACATATAAGCATGATACTGCACAGCTAATTCTAGTCATTAAAATTCTGCAGTTGAGTAAAACCAGAATTCTTTGAACAGAGTTGATAAGAAACAGAGATACTCAGGAGGCATAAACCTTTTAGAAAGTTCAATGTTTGTGAATTAATTACTTCCAGGTTAGATAAACACCCAGGGATCAAATCAATCTTCTGAGAATACCCAAGTATTGGTCTGAAATTACAGATTTTATCTTTTGGACTCCCTAATAATTTAATATCAGAAAATACTAAAATTCTCTCACAGTAAAGGCACGGAAGAAAGCTAGTTTTGTAGTCTAACAGTGCAATGGATCAAGTCCTGCTCCGTCACTGAGCTTGGACAAGTTATATGCATAACCTCTACCTTTGACTACCCATCTCTCAGATGAGAGGAGACCTATTATTCAGGTTTATTTTAAGAAATAAATGAAATCTCATACTAGAGCACTAATTTCTGGCATGAACTAGATTTTCCTTTTAATAAGTTAGCTCTTCCTTTAGGCTTTAGCATTTGCATGCTCTTTTCATAAAGAAATCCATAATCAGATCTATGACATACAACAGAAGCAAATTACATTTAACAAACAGTCACTGAGTACTTAACCCTACACTAAGCAGTGGGAACAAAATGATGAATAAGACACAAGCCCTACCTTAAGGGGAACTGTGGTTAGTAAGGGGAGACAGACACAAGAAAACAAAGTGCAACAAAGTGCCAATATCAGTAGCAAGGAGTTTGCCAAGAAGGGCATGTGATCAGCTCTGGTGGGGCAGGTATCTGCTAGAAAGACTAATGGTACAAGGTTGTTCTGGGTGTGAGTGAATAAAGGCTTGTAGTCATGAAAAAGCAGGCTTTGCTCAGGGATTATGGTTTGGTAGAGTTGTGACGTTTGGGAAAAACAACTGGGAAAGGGAAGATGACAACTGAATAGTAGAAGACATTATCAGGGAAAGACTCAGAGCATGAGCTGGAGAGGTGGGAAGACACGGGGGCATATGAAGTCAAAAAAGAGATAAGCTACTATTTATCTCTTTTTTAAGGTTTTATTTATTTGAGAGAGAGAGACTACACGCATGTGTACATGCATGGGGCGGGGGGCAGACGGAGAAGCAGATGCCCCGAGAAGCAGGGACCAGGATGCAGGGCTCAATGCCAGGACCCTGAGACCATGACCTGGGCCGAAGGCAGATGCTTAACCGACTGAGCCCCCCAGGTGCCTCAAGTTCCTATTTATTTTTTACCAAGATCACACGGGCAACAATAAGAAGGATGAGCTCAGAGTCCAAGACTGGAGCCACGGAGAACTAAAATGGTGTGGCAACTGTTCATGGGAAAAGAACAGCCTGGGCTGGGACAGGATGAAGAGACAGGAAGGCACAGAACAAGGTCAAGGAATCATGGTAGATAGGTGGCCCTGGCACACCCAGCTGAGGGGAAAGGTACCTGGATGGGGACAGAAGGAGGGGAAAGGGCAAGTTTCTGGCCCAGGCAAGTGAGTCCCAATGAAGACAACCTTGTAAAGAACTGGTGAATCTTGTTTTTACATAAAATACCTTTTTAAAGAGAGGAATTCTAGTTAGGAACTAGGAAGAACTGAAAACGAGGGCTTCAAGAACACTTGGACATGTTACTTAGGGAGGCTCAGATTTCAGTTTTTTTTTTTTTTTTTTTAAGGGAAAATGATCTGGGAAGACTACAACACATTTGCTGCCCAGCAGAGGGATGGATTCTATGAGCTGCTCCCTTCAAAGTTGGTCTTAAGGTAATTAAAACAATATGCTGTTAAATCTACCTCATCTTGACACCATCCCTGCAGAAGGATACAAAATACAGGATGCACCAACCCACGGAACTTAATTTTGCGCGTGGCCAGAACGCAAAACAGTGGGGCAGGGACTGACGTTTGTTGGATATCGGATGTGGTTCTGACCCTCAACCATACTTATTCATGCAAGGACAAGAGGTGGGAAGCGGCTATTCATCCAAAATATTTATTGTTTCTACCTTTAAAAGTTAAAATGTATTCAAGTAGCTCTTCTGCCTTCCAAAGTGCTCATCTGAACTTTCAAAAGGCCACCTAATCACCCTGAACTGAAATTCCCCCTAGCTGGGGCCTTGTGTCCCTCACTTACTTGAGTATGCCGATCTTCAGCTGTAGCCCATGCAGGACTTCCGTGACACCATAGACGTCAGCAAGCAGGTGATGTGTGGAAACTATCTTTTTGGCATTGAGATGAGAGTAATTTTCTTTTAAAAACGATAACCCACACATTCTCCCATTATCCAACCAATCCTTATCGTAACGATATTTTGCACTCCACCTCTGACCTGTAGGTGAAGGGGACATCACAATGACAAAGGATGCCACGTATTCAGACTTCCCTTCCACTGCCATCTTATTAACACTACTCAGTAAGCAGGGTGAGCTCTGGTACTAAGAATAAATTCAAAAGATGAGCAAGACAGGGTTCTGAGGAGCTGGCGCTGTGAGAGTTCCTCCAACCTTTGGGTCTCCTGCCCGCTATGGAGAACACACTCCATGAAGGATATGCTCACAGGCAGAGGACATCCGCAAAGGAACCCTCAGGGTATGGCTTCCCAATTTTTACGTATCTGTCATATATCCTGTAGAAAGGCTGAGAAGACTGGATAGAAACTAGACAGGGTATCCGTTCTCTCACTAACATTTGTTTTGAACAGGATGAAATACAGTTCTACTTAAGTGAATATGGACCCCTCTTCAAGATCTCACCGGGTCTTGTAAAATGTATCTTCAATGTCAATGAAATGAGTTGCTTATGCGTCTGTGACCCCTACTATACTGAGACAGTGGACGGCATGCTTAGAATCAATCATCTTACCTCTTACCAGCATCTGGCAAATAGAAGGCATCCAATAAATGCTGCTGAATGAATAAGCAAATGTCTATATTTATATTAATCATTCTCCTGCTTCCTGGTTTTAAGATAGACAAGAGGAGAACTTGGTAGGCTTTTATTTGAGAATATCTAGTTATTTTCTGCCCAAGCAGCTCAAAGTGTGTACAATATGCAAAGCTTTGCTACTCAAAGAGCCTCTGGCATGGAGGAAGGTACTGGACAGGGAGTCAAAAGGGACAGGTTTTCATCTCAGGTCTGCAATGCTTGCTATTACCCTTGTGCACAAGGAATGCAACCCTCCACACCTTAGTTGTCTCATGGGTAAAATAAAGGGAAAGCAAGTGATCACTGGAGATGCCATCTACTGACAACTAGTTGGATATGCAGCAGGATCAGAAACTTTTTTAAAACCATGTCATGAGGAGTGTACATTCAGAATACAGTTCCAGTCAAATAGCCACACATAAACTTACTTAGAAATCAAGACACAAGGACATACTAAGGGCCTAATCCTTTTCCAGGAAAAAGCCAGAACTCTGTCCTTCCAGTAACATGGCAGGTATGTCAATGAGATGAGGCTAATGTTTTGGCCTAGGTAACTAACATGGAAAACAAAATTGTAACAAGCAATGAAAAATGTTTTAAAATTTTCACATGGAGGCAGAACTGAACTGACGAAGAAGTCATGGTGTCTTTATACAGCGGGCACATTACAGAATCCATAACCAGATCTTTAGGCGCCTTGCCACCAGCATGGGGAGGAGGCTTACCAGGAGGGTCCCTGCAGACGTAGCAGATGTACTGCTCGGGGATGCTCTCCTCCAGCAGCCCCATGCACACGCTGTGCTGCCAGCATAGGCACTCTTCACACTGCCAGAAAACACAGGAGTGCTTACAATCATAGGCCTGCTCGCTGGGAAAAAAGACAAATCCCCTTCCTTACAGTCAGCCATGGCAGTCTCGAGGCCGCCGACAGCTCAATTCTTATTCCACACAATGATGCAACACTGATATAAGTTGAATTTTATTTTTGATAGTCAACTACTTCAAGAACTTCCTCTAGTTGCAGCTACTCAAAAGGGCCTTGATATATTACTTAAACCATAAAAAAAAAAATCAAAACTTGCTCTCATTTATTTCCCACTAATTTCTGGGCAAATACCTCTTTAAAATAGCTTATTTAAGTGTAGAATTTTTCTTTTTAAGGCAAGTTTGCAGGAATGCCTGTAGCAGCAACTTCTCAAAGTATTACCTGTGTGGTGACCCTATAAATTTGTAGTTCCCTTGTTTCAGAAAACCTTTGAAAAGGGGGAGAAAAGAGGAGATTACTCCCTTCATTTCTATAATTAACATTTCCAAATCTTTCATCACAAAATGTGGGTTATGCTCTTCTTTTCTCTTCAAGATACCCTTTCTACAGGAACAGCTGGTTTGTAATGCTTAATCCTTGCAAGTCTTTGAAAAGAGTGGAAATGTCTCTGTACCTGCCCATTGAAGAGCTACAAACAATAGGAATCCAGGCCAAAAAAATAAATAAATAAATAAAACAAAAAAAAAAAAAAAAAGGAATCCAGGCCAGTAAGAAAAGGGCTGCTGTGCTCTACACTTTAATGTGGATGCTCACCTACCCTAATGGGTTCAAAGAGTGGCTTCCAGAATTTCAGCCTGAAGACCTCAAACTCAACACTTTTGCAAAAGGAGGGTGATCCTTATGTAAGAGAGCAAGTCTACTTCATTTGAAGAGATTTTCCTATCATTACTAGGATTTTAAACGTGATGGTTAAGTTAGAGACCTCTGTTTTCAATAAGACCATGAGTGACAAAAGGACACGAAGTCCTGATGCATTTGCTGAACACCTGAAATAATTGCTTTGACTGGGAAGACCAGTTACCTGGATCATGAAGCCGTTCTCCTCATCCATTTCACAAATACATCGCACAATCTCATTAAGAGCATCGTCTTCATCCTGAGATTCCTCAAAATTGGTTGAATCAAAGTCCTGATTGTACTCATCCCCACTTAGGAGCAAACTCTCTGTTGAAGAATCATCTAGGAATTCCACATCTGATAAGTCTAGAATATATACAAAAGTAGACTCAGCATATAGTTCCCATGTCTGTGTCATCTTTTCAGATAGAGTTAAAAGGAAGTGATTATAAGCTATTAAGTATTTAGAAAGGAAGGGCAAACAAATGGGAATTGAGTTTTTGTCCCTGCATAAAGAAACAAATGATTCTTGAAGCTTAGTAATTATGACTGACTTTACATCTTCATATATACACTATTGCAAGTAACTTGAAAAGTTTCTCCAGTCTTGGTGCCTGTAGAGGTTGTGGCTAAGGTTGATAATAATTCAAATTTGCATAGTTTTCAAATGCTTTCACAAATGTTAATCCTTTTGATCCTCCCCAAAATCAGAAGTTGTAAAAAGAATGGATTTCATTATTTGCACCATAGACAAGGCACTTCAGAGAAGGGAAGGAGATTGCCTGGAGTCTAATGTCAATACTACTATTCTTAATAGTATCAGTATCATCAATCACTACTGCACTTAACATGAGTCAGGTACTGTACTAAGCACTTCAAATAGAAGATGTATTACTTGCTTGAGTAGTGCAGTCAGCAAACGGTAAAGCTAAATGGAATGACTCCAAAGCCTATGTTAATGATTTCACCAGTATTTCTTAAACTAGGATCATGAGTTCCCTAAGGGATTTACAAATTTTTAAAATCTCGCTTTGATAAAGATCTTTAAAAAATAAATATATTCTAGAAAGTAGATGATATGGAGGACTACTACATGTAATTCGACTTAAACGCCAGGTCTTAGGTTTGTATTTGTACCAGTGTTGATGTCAAAGACCACAATTTCGCTCAGGCCATAGAGGAAGAAAAAAAAAAAAATCCAGGCAAACACAAGGAAATCTTTATTTACAACAAAGGGAAAGAAATGATGACAGGACACTAAAGGTTTTGCAGGAGTGTGGATGGAGATATGGGGAAGAGGCATGGTCGAAGACCTGCTCTCTGCTGTGAGGCACCTGCAGGCCAGTCAGTGGAGCCTCTCAGAGACAGAGGTGGCTCCTTCCGCCTCGGTGTCTTGGCCTGTAGTCATGGTCTGTGCCCCTCCTTCATCTGCTCCTGAGTCACTTCCCTCTGCAGAGCATCTACAGGCTGTGGGAGTAAGGGCTCTGCTTGCTGAATGCTCCACACCTGGTGCTTACAATGAAGCCTGATCTACATAGCAAGCCACTCCAGAATGCTTCTGGAGGAGCTAAGAGGGGAGTCTATAGCCAGAGAAAATTCTCTTTTCAGACAATCAGACCAGAAAGAAGCTGGCCAACTTCAAACTAAAAAAACTCATGCTGCTTATATTTTAAATATTTCATGTCTTAGTGCTTCTTTTACCAGCTTCTAATCTGGTATTGTGTCCTGTTTTTGAATGTTTTGTTTTTGATTTACAAAAAGTTTTACAGAAAAATAAATGTTTTCTTTAGGGTCTTGGGACATCTTGAAACAAGTGAAGTCAGTAGAAATGATGTTAGAGAAATACATGAAAATTTTCAAGAAGGAGTGAATCAATTAGGCATCATAGAACCCTTCTAATAATATGAGTAGTTTTGGGAAGCTAGCACCATCTTGATAGCTTAAATCCAAAATTAGTATTTTCTCTTGGGCCTTCCTGAATATAAGTTCTTGTCTCAAAATGGCAGACTAGAACATGAATAAACAGTTTCAAGCACTGTTGTGGCACAGATGTGGCATTATATGGATGGCAATCATTAACAACAATGGCCAAAATAACCAGGTGTTATGGTCTTAGAATGCAAACTTAACATACTGGCCAGAAAACCTAGTTAGAATAACCAATTCCCAAGCATCAAACAAATGCTTGGCTGACCTCAAGGGGCTGAGTAAATGGGTTTATGGGTTGAAAATTACAAAAGAAAAGTAAAAGTTCTCTCTCATAGTGAAATACCACCCGAACAACAGCGCCCACCGAGTGGCCACAGGAACACCATTCTCTTCCAACCACTACCTCTTGAACTATCATTGCCATTTTCCCAGCACATTCTCTAAGTGTGGATTCCAGACCAGCATCACCTGGGAGCTCATTAGGCATCAGAAATTCTGAGGATGAAGCCCAGAAAGGTGTTTTAACCAGCCTTCCAGGGGGTTCTGGTGCATGCTAACACTTGAGAACCTCTGGCCCAGGACCCATGCCCTCTATCAACATCCGTTCTAACAGCTTAGTGCTTGGTCACAACCAGGGCAGAAGACACAGCAGAATTGAGAGCCCACACCCGTGGCCTCTCCTTCCATCCCCACTCACGCCTCAGGTTCTGGCAGCACTGCCAGCCCAGACATCCTCTCCGTTCTCCAGCACTCCATGTAAAATGATGACTTTTAGATCTTGATGTTCTTACATGATTTTCAACCCTTGCCACCCATCCCCAAACAATCACTCGGAAACTCCATCTGCCCTCCCAGAAACCTCATTGTGTTCTGCAGCATGTCTCCGTATGGGTCGCTTCATCAAAGTATCACAGTGACAGTTACCATGGACACCTGGGGTGAAGAGCCACTGGCCCAAAAGGGACCAGGGGATTTGTGTTTGTTAGAAAAGAAGGAGGGACATTTTCCTAAACCTCCCTCCCGCCAATGTTTTAAAATTATGAATCCCCAAAGTGCTGTGTGCTTATTTTAGGAAGAAGGGAAGATGACACTTTTTTCCACCATGGGCTAGATGGGAAATAGGCCTGGAAGAAAGCAAGTGGTAACAATGCAAACGGTAACATATCACCTAGTACCTACCATGTCGGGCCCTCAGAAGAAAGGAGAAGGCAGGAAGTGAGCTCAGCCATAAGGATCCCTGTGGTTTGACATAAGATGAAGACCCCATCCCTTATTCTAGTCTCAAGCCACTGCCATCGATGTCTCCACTAGGAGAGTCTCCCTCCCGCTGCTGAGAGCACCGGAAGGCAAGAGTCCTGAACACCCCAGCTGTCAGGACGGCTTGTAGGGAAACCTGACAGACTCCAAATATGCATGTAAAAATACCCATAACCAGTACATAGGAGATACTAATAATTTCCTTCCCGTCTGTCCTACAATTAACTATAAAAGCCAATTTGACTTTATAGAAGTTAAAAAAGTTGAGATTTTTCATATTAGTCTACGGGATAACTTTTTAAACCGTGTGCCCTGCTCAGACAAGCCCTCAATGAAGTATGTTTTTATCTCAGTTCCACATTTAAGAATCTTAAGACTTGTTTAAGCATTACATGATTACACATACTTTCACCACTAAGATCAACTGACAAAATTGCCCTTGGGTACTGATATGTTGTATTTTTCTCCGTAAACATGCTTCGCAGAGCCAGAGAACTCCCAGAAGATCGAGTTAGTGGAGAAGAGCACCTTTCCAGAAATTCTAGAGAACTGTCTTCATAGTCTGAATAGTCTGTAACATAAGATACATAAAGAAATATTAATAAAGTGTCAGGTCATCAGGAAGAGTCACTACAAAAATTAACAAGAAAGTCACGTTTTACAAGACATAAAATAACCGGGGACATCTTTCCTTACCCACGAACAACTAGATCGCTGTGTACCCAATAAAGTGGGTTTGGTGAGAACACCTGGGAAATGTACCCCAGGCAGTACACACATACCAGGGAGTACCATGTTCTAGCTGGTACCAGGTAAACTCCTGTTAGCCAGTCCAGAAGTGAAAAAGAATTATTTCTACAGTTTCTCTCCATTATAACGACAGCTCTGTCTACAGTAAGATATGCAAGATGGAAATAATTTTTTTTGCAGTTTGTAAAGAGGTGCTCAAAATGTGTAGCATGTCAATTTTTACACTGATAATTCAGTTAACTGCTACATTTTTCAGCAAGAACCTTTGAGTGAAATTAAGTGGTCCTGAAAGAAGTTAATCCAAGTCCTGTCTTCCCCAGCTTATCATGACTCATGCATAGGACAGGGAGCAGCCACCTGCAGCTTCCAGCAGAGCAGGTTGTCACGAGGGGACTGACAGGAGAGGGCAGGATTCTGGGCCCTGGGAAGGCCTTGGAGCAGAGGAGAGCCTAGCATATCTGACTATCTGAGACTGTGTCTACAACACAGTGAAGGAGAACAAGAAGAAATGAGGCTAGAGTGGCAGTGGCAGGTTAGGTTAAACATGTTTTTGAGTTTTATCCTAAATTCAGCAAAAAGAGAGTGATACAAGTCTGTTCAGGGCTTTGAAAGTCCCCTGGAGCTATGGGATGAGGGAGGGTGCAGGGAGGCACAGGCAGGAGGCAGTATGGCCAGGCCTGGGAGGAAGGCACCAGGCACGAAGACTGCAGGCAGATGCAGGGATCTGCAGACGGCAGGTGAGGGGCTGGTGTGGCATCAAAAGGCTTGTCTCCAGGCTTCTGTTTGAACAGAAGAGGTGGAAAACAGGGCTCTGAGATGGGGCTGAAGAGTAAGAGAGGGATGGAGAAACCAGAGAAGGAATGCAGGTTCAGAGGAAAGTATTTATTCACTTATCAAAGATTTTATTTATGTTAGAGAGAAAGCAGAGTGAGGGAAGGTGCAGAAAAGTTGGGAGAGGAAGAGGGAGAAGCTCCCACGGAGCGCGGGGCCCCACTCAGGGCTCAATCCCAGGACCCTGAGATCATGACCTGATCCGAAACAAGAGTAGGACACTCAAAAGACTGAGCCACCTAGGCGTCCCCAGAGGAGGGCTTTTTTAAAGATAAAAGATCCTACACATCGCCTCAAAAGTCTAAGATCCAGGGGAGGCGGGGTGACAAGCGCCAGGATTTTAAGAACAGAAAGACAACTGCTTCCATTATCTTACAGACAAATCAGGAGACGGATCCGCACAGCTAAGCACATGTGGATGGATGAGCGAGTTCTCATCTGGTGGCTTCTATTTCCTCAACTGAGTATGCTGTAAAGGACACCTGAGGCAGGTTAGGAACAGAAAGAGGTGGAACTGGCTGGAAGAGGTGGGAAAGGTCAAGCATAGGAAAGCAAGTTTCCAGAAGAGCAGTACCAATGTTGGTGTGCATGGAATAACCATCTCAGGTGGTAGTGGTGGGGGGCAAAATAACGGTCCCTAAAGACATCCACGTTCCTCATCCCTAGAACCTATGACTATGTTAGGTTCTGTGGCAAAAGGGAATTAAGGTTGCTAACCAACTGACCTCAAAATTATCCTGGCTTATCCAGGTGGGCCCGATGTAATCACTAGAGTCCCTAAATGTACAAGAGAAAGGAAGAAGAGTCCTGTGGTAGAGTGAGAAAGACCTGAGTGGCCATTGCTGGCTCTGAGGATGGTCAGGGGGATGTGAGATAAGACACGCAAGAGCCTCTGGAACTGGGAAAGGCAAGATAACGAATTCTCCTCTTGAGCCTCCTGAAAGGAACAGTCCTGCTGACACCTTCATTCCACTGAGACCCACTTTGGACTTGGGATCTAGAATTTTAGGATAATAAATTTGGGTTGTCTTAAGTCACTAATATGCAGTATTCTGTGAGAGCAGCAACTGGACACTACCATAGCACTCACTGTAAATACTACAGCACAGCCACATCTATTGGGCACCCACTGTGCGCCATGATTCTAAGTGCTTTAAAAGTGTATTAACTCTTGATCCTCACAGTTAATACGATAAGGTAGCTACAACAGCTAGTGCCATCTTACAAGTGGAAGAACAGAGACAGAAAAGGTTAAATTGCCCAAGATTACACAGCTCTCCTTGGCAAAGCCAGGCTTTCAATGCAGAGAACCTAACTGTAGAGCCTTACTCTTAACCACAAAGTGTTACCAGCAGATTTCAACGTTTGATCTGTATATGAACTGGAAAGCTTGTGAAAGCAGATTCCTGGGCTTCACCTCCAGCAGGTCAAGAGTGGGGACACTCTCGGATGCTGCATATGCTGTCAGACCAGAGTGATCTTGGAGTGGCACAGGGCCGCACAGTGACCACAGGCTGCCTAAGGCCATGGTACTTGGACACAGACAAGAAAAGGGCATTTGCTGAATGCCAGCTGCCACTGTGTCAAATACTGTAACAATGACTACCTGAATCCTAAAAATAAAGCTACCTAGTGGAAACTATTATTACCATTTTAGATGTGAGGAAACTGACATTTGTACAATTTAAATAACCCGCCAAAGGTCAACGCTAGAAGCGTTGCAGTGAAGATGCAAACCCAATGCTCAGCTTTGAAAACTGCCCTTTTATCAATGACATGTTATTTACATTGCCCTCTCAGCAAAGTAAATGTAGGAGTACATATAGCTTGAGCCTGAGGATAGTGGTAGAAATATAAATTTTGTGTTATTAATAAAATAAGCTGATACGGAATCTCTCCACGTGGTTTTAGCAACTAAACGAAACTTCTTAGCACTCTGCACCACACCTGCATTCCCCACGCCAGTCCCCTCTGGCTACTGTGAATAAAAGGTCCACGGCTGGCTTCAGGGTTAGACCAACTGTAATCCTCCATGTAAAGCCCGATCCTAGATCACTTCAACCCGCTACAAACGGAGATTACTTTGCATCACTGTTACCCTCCCAGGAGATAACTGCATGCTCCCTATTGCTCTTACAATATGCCGATAGGCTTGCCTGCAAGCTCCTTGGAGTCTCTGTGTTTACAACACAATGTTCTGGATTCTCCCTGCATTTCTCATTCTAGTTCTTTTAAATCTCTGTATGCCTTCGGTCTTCTCACAGTTACACAGAAAAGACAGAGAGATGAAGCGACTGGCTCAAAGTGACAAAGGTAAACACTGGCAAAGTTGTCAGTCTTGAATCCCAACAAGGCCGTTTCTTGTACAAACAACTGTTACACCAGTAAAGGTAAGTAAAAACGTGCTAGAGGGAAGAATGCACAGTCTAACAAATGCTCTCTAAGGCCCAGGAAGTAACAAAACAATAGAGCATGCCGGTTAAAGTTAAAATTAAGACTGAAGCCAGACTACCTGGGTTTGAATCTGCTTTTCACCACTCAAGAGCCACATGAGCTTGGACAACTCTCTTTCTCTGTTTCAGGTCAGTTTCTAAAATGGGTATAAGAGGCTCCACTGTAAAGCAGCAATTAATGTGAGGATTAAATAAACCACTGTATATAAAATTATTATAGCACGTTTGGTACATAATAAGCACCAGCAGGATATGCAAAATAGCATTCAGTGTTAAAGAATCTTTAAAACTCCCTGGTAGTAGTAACTGTAGAATAAAATGCATATTATATTAGGAACCTCAAGTAGGAATAATGTGAATGTTTTAAAATTAGGATGTCTTTAAAATTTTTAAGTTATTTAAAACTCCCTATTTCCAGCTTAAAGACCCCTCTTCTAATTTGATCTGGAGAAAAGTGTCACTTCCAAGATGAATGTAAATAGCCCAGAATAAATTCTCAAATGTAATAATTAATTGCAAAGATGCCAGTGATTACCCAACTCCACACCTGCTGTGTATAAAGAGCCATGCTTCTGTGCATCTTTAAGTATTTGCTAGGAGTCTGTTTACGAAGTTAAGATTTTCATTTATAGGTCAGATTTTAAAATGTAAAGATATAAAGTTCTTTTCAATTAAAGAAATAAAAATGTATTAACATGTTTTAAAGGATCAAGGACTCTTCAAAACCAGGGTTAGTGTTAACGGCGGAACACAACTCTCGGGTGCCAAATTTTCTTTGCAACTTTATCTCTTACTAACTGGGACCACCCCCCCTCTCTCCCAAGTCCCCACCACCTCCTGCATGCTCATAAACACTCTCTCACTGTGCCACCAAGTGTGGCCAGTCCTCATTCCTTCTCGGTCAGCCCCTCCCCATCACCTTTCCCCGACTTGCACAGGATTTTGCACACAAGATTCTGTGTCTGCAGGTGAGTCCTGGAACAGAACTGTTTGCAGATGCGGCAGAAGGGGACTTGAGCAGCTTTGCCCTTCCCGCCCTTCCTGAGTACTGGCTGTCCCCGCTGCAGTACCTAAGCCCACCAAGTCCTCGCAGCCTCTGGTCACTTGGGAGGTTCACCTGGCAATTTTACCTGCAGTTTGAAGCTTCTCACATCTGCATCATGATACATCCCTCACAGGAGGGTATTCACAAATCAAATAAATTTATGATTAATGGTTTTTATTTACGAAGCTCCAGAGTTTCCTGATTTTAGGTTCTCTGGAGTCTGGGTCCCCCAGAGCTATATGTACAGGGGTGGGGTGAAGGGAGAACAGACGAGGGGCAGTGCAGGCATACGAGTGCTCGCATATGTTCAAGACACTCATGGAAAGTGGTTTCAAGCTTTTCAATCCCCTGTTTGACCCTACGTCTTCAAATGTATTCTGGCAGCTTTAAAGAAAGAGAACGTAGAAACAATTAGGTATGACTTGGGGCCTAGAGAGAGTTAAAAATCTGAAGAATTTACCATCAATTACAGACTGAATAATTTCTCATTTGGCTGGGTTTTTAAAAGTGTTTAATGAATATGAAAAAAGCCCAGATAAGACATAAAGTATGTCAATACCACAAAATACTTAGGTGCCTGTCATGTAGTTTTTTTCTTTTGAAAAAAAAAATTAGTAATAGATTTAATTTTGTTATATATTAATACATTTTTTACATTTCTCTCCCTCTTCTCATTTACTATGTACAGGTCTTGCATACCTCACATTACATTTTCCCTTTGCATTTGATGTTATTTGGATACTACTGTAAATGTTACCTTTAACATTTTCTTTTCCAGTAGTTTTTTTCTAGTGTATGGAAATACAATATATATTGTATATATTGTCATTCCTAAATCTGCATATTAACATATGTTCTGATTTTATTTATATTCAATTAAGATATATCGTATTATTGGTATCAGAGGTGGAGGTCAGGAATTCATCAACTGTATACAACACCCAGTGCTCAATCACATCCCATGCCCTCTTTCATACCCATCACCCAGTTACCCCATCCCCCCACCCATCTCCCCTCCAGCAATTGTTTGTTTCCTATGACTGAGTCTCTTCCCGATTTCATCTTGTTTCAGTTTTTCCTCTCTTCCCCTATGATCCTGTTGTTTCTTGCATTCCACATGAGTGAGATCATGTATTAATGGTCTTTCTCTGATAGACTTATTTTGCTTAGCATAATACCCTCTAGTTCCAACCACGTTGTTGCAAATGGCAAGATTTCATTTTTTCTGATGTCTGAGTATTCCACTGATACACAGACATCTTCTTTATCCATTCATCTGTTGATGGACATCTGGCTCTCTCCATAAGTATGGCTATTGTGGACAACACTGCTGTCACGTTGTTTAAGAGAACACATGTTGGTCATCACTTTTGAAGATCTCATTGTACCATATTCTAATTTGAACTGATAAATTCCCTTCCCACCTCAGTTACCACTGTCCTAAATTTCTGCTATTCTCTTGCTGTTCTTTATGCTGTTGCTGTTTGCATCTCAAAAATGGTTTCATATTACAACTTTTTGATCTTTACGTAAATCATAACTATAGGTTTTCTTCAGTGATTTTTAGCTTATCATTTTGTTCCTGAGATTCCTGTGGATATAGTTCATTTATTTACATAGTGATATGGATTCCACAGAATGACCTCTGATGGACATCTGGGCTGCTGCCAGTGCTGCTACAGACATTCTCATAAATGCCTCCCAATGGGTCATGAGAGCTTACTTAGGAATTTTAGGTCACACGGCAGGCACAACTTGCTGATGGCCATTTTCCAAAGGAGTCAGTCAGTACTGTATCTCCACAGACTTGGCCATATCTGATACCAATCACCTGATAATTTTTGCCCAGATAGCAGATAGAAAATAGATCCCACTAAGTCTTAAAAATTACATTAATTCTACTGCTCATAAGATTGAGCATCATGTTATATAGTCATCTCACCACTTTAAGATTTTCAATTATGTGAAGTACCTGTTAAAATCTTTTGCCCGTTTTCATACTAGGGTATTTTTTTCTATTCTTGACTTGTAAATTTGAAACCTATTCTGAATACTCATCTTTTGTCAGGTACACGTGTTCTAGTATTTTCTGATGGTTTGTGCTGTCTTTTCGCCCTCTATATAACTTTTTTTCTTCCCCCTTGTAAGGGAATTTCTTTTTTTATCTTTTGATCCCCCCTTCACCCATTTCTCCTACCTCCATTCCCTACTTTTGGCAACCAATAATGAGCTTTTTTTCCCCCTTTAAGATTCCATATATTAAGTGAGATGAAATGGTCTTTGTCTTTCTCTTATTCCATGTTGCATGGTGCCCTTAAGGTCCATCCACAGTCACAAATGGCAAGATTTCAAGCTATTTTTTTCATGACTAATACTCTATTGTGTGTTTTTGTATGTGTACACCACAATTTCTTTATTCATTCATCCATCAGTAGACACTTAGGTTGTTTCCATAGCTTGGCTACTGTGAATAATGCTACAATGAATGGGGGTGGGGGTGCATAGATCTCTTCAAATTAGTGTTTTTGTTTTCTTTGGACAAATACCACATGACAGAATTGCAGGATATGGTATTTCTAGTTTTAATGTTTTGAGGAACCTTCATACTGTTTTCCACAGTAGCTGCACCAATTTGCATTCCCACCAATAATGCAGAAAAGTTCCCTTTTCTCCATGTCCTCACCAACACTTGTTATCTTTTGACAACAGTCAGTCATTCTGACAAGTGTGAGGTGATATCTCATTGGGTTTTGATTTGCATCTTCCTAATGACTGATGATGTTGAACATCTTTTCATGTACCTTTTGGCCATCTGTATGTCTTCTCTAGAGAAATGTCTATTTCAATCTTCTACCCATCTTTTAATCAAACTGTGTTTTTGCTACTGAGCTATAGGAGTTTTTAAATATATTTTGGATATTAGCCCCTTAACAGGTAATACAATTTGCAAATATTTTCTCCCATTCAGTAGGTTGCCTTTTCATTTTGTTGATGACTTCCTTCGCAGTACAGAAGCCTTTTAATATGATGTATTTCTGCTTATTTATTTGTGCTTTTGTTTTGGTTGATACCAAAAATGATTTAAAAAATCATCACCAAGATCTATGGAAAGATTACCAACTATGTTTTCTTCTAGTAGTTTCATGGTTTTGGGTCTTCTGTTCAAGTCCTTAGTCTACTTTGGGTTAATTTTTGTGTTTGGTAGAAGATAGTAGTCAAGTTTCATTCTCTTGCATACGGTTGTCCAGTCTTCCCAGCACTACTTACTGAAGAGACTACCCTTTCCCCATTGGATATTCTTGGCTCCATAAATTCATTAACCATATGTAAAAAAGTTTATTTCTGGGTCATTCCCTTCCATTGATCTATGTCTGTTTTTATGCTAATATTATGCTATTTTAATTACTGTAGTTTTGTATTATAGGTTGAAATCAGAATGTGCAAGGCCTCCAAGCTTTATTTTTTTCTCAAGGCTGCTTTGGCTATTTGGGTTTTTTTGTGGTTCCATACAAATTTTAAGCTTATTCCATTTCTTTGAAAGATGTCCTTGGAATTTTGGTAGGGCTTGCAATGAATCTGTAGATTGTTTTGGGTAGTATGGACATTTTAACAATACCTATTCTTCCAGGCCATGAAAACAAAGTATCTTTCCATTTATTTGCATCTTCTTCAATTTCTTTCGTTAACATCTCACAGTTTTTTAATATACAGGTCTTTCACTTCCTTGGTTAAGTTTATTCCTAGGTATTTTGTTCTTTTGGATACAACTGCAAACGGGATTGTTTCCTTGATTTCTCTTTCTGGTAGTAATATTAGTGTACAGAAACGCAAAATTTTTATGTATGTTTTTTATATACCGCAACTTCGCTAAATTTGTTTATAAGTTCTAATGGTTTTTTTTATGGAGTCTTTAGAGTTTTTTGTATGTAATATCATGCCATCTGCAAGTAGTGACAGCTTTAGCTCTTCCTTTCCAATTTGGAAGCCTTTTTTTTTTTCTCTTGCCTAATTGCTCTGGCTAGGACTTCCAATACTGTGTTGAATAAAAGTGGCAAGACTAGGCATCTTTGTCTTGTTTCTGATTTTAGAGCAAAGGCTTTCATCTTTCCACCATTGAATATGATGTTAGCTGTCTGTCATATATAGGCTTTTATTATGTTGAGTTACATCCTCTCTATAACCTGCTGTGCTGAGAATTATCATAAATGTTAAATTCTGTCAAATGCTTTTCCTGCATCTATTGTGATGAACATATGATTTTTATCCTTTATTTTGTTAACTTATTTGCAGATGTTGGACCATCATTGTGTCCCCAGAATAAATCCCACTTAACCATGATATATGATCCTTTTAGTGTATGACTGAGCTTGGTTTGCTAATAATTATTGAGGATTTTTCCATCAATGTTCACAAGGAATACTGGCTTGTAATTTTCTTTTTTTTTTTTTACAGTGCCTTTGTCCAGGGTAATGCTGGCTGCATAAAATGAGTTTGGAAGAGTTTCTTCCTCTTTTGTTTTTTGGAAAAGTTTTGAGAGTTTGCAAGAGTTTGAGAGAATAGTTTGATATTAATTCTTCTTTGAATTATCTGATAGAATTCACCAGTGAGGCCATCTGGTTTGGGACTTTTGTTGGGAGGTTTCTGATTACTGATTCAATCTCTCCTTACTAATAATCCGTCAATTTAGATTTTCTATTTATTTAACTCTATTTTCATGATTTAGCTTTGGTAGTTTGTATATTTCTTGAAATTTAACTATTTCTCCTAGATTGCCCAACCTTATGGCATAAAATTGCTCATAGTGTTCATTAGGGTTCTTTGCATTTCTGTCATATCAATCAGTTGTGACATCTTCTGTCTCATTTTATTTATTAGATTCTTCTTTTTTCTTGGTAAGTTTAGCTAAAAGCTTATCAAATTTTTTTTCCATCACTATCTGTCTTTAATTAAGTAACAATTCCCAAATCTCCAGGACATACCCCCCAAAAGGAATAGTTTAGCTAAACATGTACTAACTTATCTACATAAAAACAGAAACGCGTAATAACTTTTTTACTCATCCAATCCACTTTTAAAAAGGCTTATCAATTTTGTTCGCTTTTGCAAAGAACCAGTTCTCAGTTTCACTGATCTTCTCAGTCTTTTTAGTCTTAGTCTCTATTTCTGCTTAATCTATTCTTCCTTCTACTAACTTTGGGCTTTGTTTCTTCTCCTATTTCCTCAAGATGAATAGTTGAGCCTTTTTTTTTTCTTGAGGTAGGCATTTATCCCTAGGAACTCCTTCTTTACACCTCTTTTTGCTGCATCCCACCAATTTTGGTATATTTCCATTTTTGTCTTCAGGCATTTTATTTCTCTTTTGATTTCTTCTTTGACCCACCGTTTACTAGCATGTGGCTTAATCTTCACATGTTCGTGAAGTTCCCAATTTTCTCCATGTAATTAATTTCCAGTTTTATTTTATTGTGGCCAGACAAGATGCTTAAGAGGATTTCAATTCCCTTAAATTTATTACGATTTGTACTTTGTGGCCTAACATATGATCTAATATGGAAAATGTTCTATGTACACTTGACAAGAATGGGTATTCTTCTCCTTTGGGATAGAATGTTCCAATATATCTGTTAAGTCCATCTAGTCTATCATGTCATTTAAGGTGGTTTCCTTGTTGATTTTCTGGCTGGATACTCTATCCACTGATGTAAGTGGGATGTTAAAATCCCCTACTATTATTGTATTGCTACGTACATCTCCCTTTAGATCTGGCAATATTTGCTTTTTATATTTAGGTACTCCTATTTATGGGGTAATAAATATTTATGTTATATCCTCTTGTGGGACTGACCTCTTTATCACTATGTGGCATCTATCTTTGCCTCTTCTTATTGTCTATTTTATGATAGACAATAAGAAGCTTCAGCTTCTTTCTGGCTTCCATCTCATGGAATATCTTTTCACTTTCTGGGATCCCTACAATGTGAAAGTCCATCTGATGTTGTCCCATCAGGCCCTTAATCTACCCTAACTTTTTTTTTTTTCCTGCTCTAATTGGGTGTCCCATTGCCTCATCTTTCAGTTCATGGATCCTTACTCCTGCGTCATCTAGTTGTCCCTGAACCCCTCTCTCCTTAGTGTAATTCTATAATCCTGTCTTGTCAAATTTTCAACCTTTTCCTTTATTAACACTTTTTGTTTGGAAATCCCTCCGTGCCCAAGATCATAAAGATGTTTTCCTATACTGTCTTGTCTTTCAAAGTTATATAGTTTGGTCTTCCACACATTTCATCACTCATCAACCTGGAATTTATGGGTGCATATGGTATAAAGCAGGAATCCAATTTCATTTTTTTCTTCACCACATGGATTATAAATGTTCTTATACCATTTACTGAAAGGCTTATCCTTTACCTACTAATCTAAAAATGCCAGCTTTGTGTAAAACAAGTTTTGACATATGTATATGCTTTGGATTATCCTGTCCTTAATCAATACGTCTATTTTTCCAAATGCCTCACTGCCTTAAACTATAGCTGAATAGTTCTTTTTATTAAGATTGACTATTATTTTTGGCTTCTTACTCTTCCATTGTAAGTTGTAGAATCAGCATTGAATCTGTAGATTTACGTAGTATGAAGTGGCATCTTTTCAATACTGAATCTACTAACCAGTAAATACGAATTTTCTCCCATGCTTTAGGCTTCTTTAATGTTTCTAAATAAGGTTTTATAATCAGGTAGTCATAATGTTGTTTTTTTTAATATTAAGGACACACAGATGTATCAAATGGTTTTTGTACATATATAAAGATAGTAACGTTTGTTGTCTTTCATCTGTTACTGTGGAATTTCACTGATTTCTAAAAAAATTTTTTTAAAGAATTTTTTTTTAATTAGGAAAACTTTACCCTCAACATGGGGCTCAAATTCACAACCCCAAGATCAAGAGTTGCATCTCCTGACTGAGCAGCCAGGGGCCCCCAATTTCCTAATGTCAAACCAACTTTGCATTCTGACCTTATGAAGTCATATGTTTTAATGCACCACTGAATTTAATTCTGTAACCTTTATTTATGTGTTATGTATCTACGTCCATAAATGAGAAAAGCCTATGACTGTCCTTCCCTATACAGTTCTCTTCTGATTTTGAACAGTTATTTAAATAACGTAAAACGAATCTAGAGGTACATTAGATTAGTTTCCTAGGGCTGCTCCAACAAATCACCACAAATCTGCTGGATTAAAACAACAGAAGTTTATTCTCTCACAGTTCTGAAGGCCAGAAGTCCAAAATTCAGTGTCAACAGGGCCATTTCCCTTTGAAGTCTCTAGGGGCAAATTCTTCCTTACCTCTTGCAGTGTCTGGTAGCATGAGTGCCTTGGCTTGAGAATACAGCACTCAGATCACTGCCTGTGTCTCCTCAATGCCTTCTTCCCTGTGGATTCCACATCACCCTCTCCCTTCCAAGATACTAGCCGTTGGCTTTAGGGTCCACTCTAAATCCCAGATGATCTCATTCTTAAATCATATTGGTAAAGATCCTATTCTAGAGTCACATTCACAGGTACAAAGGTTGGAAGCTGGACATATATTTTTGAGTGACACTACTCTCCCTACTACAGGAGTGTTGTCTCTTTTTCTAAATTCTGCAATAATTTATGTAAGTTTAGCATAGCCTACTCCTTTAATGTTTGGTAAAACTTGGCAGCAAAACATTTGGAGTCAGGACTTTACCTCTGGCAAGATTTTAACATAATAATTAAATTTCCTTTCAGGTTTGAAGACTGTTCAGGTTTGTAACTTCTTCGTGAGTTTGGTGTCTGGCAATTATCCATATGCCATCTAAACTCTCAAGTTCATTGGCATAAAGCTGTTTACATTTTTCTTCATTTTAAGTCTAGAACATCTGTAATTATATTCCCTTTAGTTCCTAATATTATTTACTTGTATGTTTTGTCTTTTTCCTTAACCAGCGTTCCTAGAGGTTTACCGACTTTATTAGTTTTCTACAAAAATTAATTTTATTTTTTCTTCCTAGTATTTTTTTTTTTTTTAGTTCACTAATTTCTACTCTTGTTTATTCTCTACTTCTACTTTTTTTGAGCTTCCTCATTTCTAACTTTTTAATTAGCTGGATGCTTAGCTGATTTTCAGCTTTCTTTTCTAATATAAATATGTATGGTGACACATACTCTTCTTATAAAGGTTGCATTTTAGCTACATTCTCAAGTTTTGATATGTATCTTCATCATTTCATAAGCTCTTAATATCTTATTTACCTGCCCCCTGGTATTCAGTTGGTTAAGTGTCAGACCCTTGGTGTCAACTCCGGTCATAATCTCAGGGTCGTGAGATGGAGCCCTGTGGCAGGCTGTGCGCTGGACTGCTGGAACCTGCTTAGGATTTTCTCTCTCCCTTTCCCTTCCCCCTCACCCACTTGAGCATGCTCTCTCTCAAAAAAAAAAAAAACAAAAAAATGTTTTTTAAATTTTGTATCTAGGAACTAATAAAGTGATCTGAACCTTTTAGTAGCCTATCTCTGTGAATGAAGTTTCCTTTAATGACTATTTTATTTGATATAAATATATCTACTCCAACTTTCCTTTAGGTTTATATTTGCCCATAATTTTTTCCATGCTTTTATTTTCAACATTGCTCTGTCCTCTCCATCCTTATATTTAGATGTCTTTTGAAAATAACCTATAACTAGATTTTTAAAATTAATTATGATACTGTCTTACTGTAATTACAGATATATTTGGATTTATTTCTACCATCTTATTTTGTAATTTGTATTTTTCTTTTCTATTTTTTTCTTTGTATCACCTTCTTTTGGATGGTTTTTTCATTACATTTGCTTACTGTCTATTTTGGAAATTATACCCTATGCTTCCATTCTTTTAGTATCATGTTAGAAATTCTACAATACAGATTTAATGTGTTAGAGTCTAAAAGCAATACATTTCTTTTACTCTTTCACAACAATACAAGACCTGAAAAACTGAAATACAAGCAGGTCTCTCTAAATTTACAAGCTATTACTATTGTCATATATTTTTCTTCTCTGCCATTTTGTTTTTACCCATAAATCAAAATGATTTATATAATCAATGTGCAGACTTATTCACATATTTACACTTTCTTTGCTCATTATTTCTTCTGGCATCTCAGACCTTCCTTTGTCATCATTCTCCTTCAACCTTCAGGTACAGGATTAGAATATCCTTTACACAGGGTATTGACAGAAATCACTGTTTTTTCAAAAGTTCTCCCAGAAATATCTTTATTTCACATCCTCATTTTTGAAAGCTACTTCAAGGGACTGTAATTCTAGACTGAAAATAATTCCTTCAGTAGACTGAAGCACACCTGACAAGGGTATCCAGTCCACCATAATGTTGGAAATGAAAGACTCTAATAAGCTGCAATGATTAGTGTACAGATGGATTAATTTACAGACTATAGTAAACAGAGTTGCATATTTTCTAAATCAGCAAGACAAGGAAAAGCTATAGGGACTTCTCAAGTTCTCAACATGGAGATCTTGTCCTGTCTTCACTTTGATGGAAGAACACAGAAAAACTGAAAGAATCTGAAAATTAAAAACAAACAAAACAAACAAACAAAAATAACCACTTTAGCATACTTACCATGCTGCTTGGATTTCTTTTTCTTTTTCTTTTTCTTCTTCTGTTTTGGTTTGTAGTGATCTTTGTCTTTCTTCTCTTTTCTTTCCTTATCCTTTTCTTTTCTCTTACCTAAGTGACACAAGTGACAAAGTTAGCAATCATGATTGATCCTCAGTTGTTTTTCTGTGGTTAACCTAAAAGCAGCATTTATGTTTTAATCAGCTATTCCAGTCACCTGCCCAGTGGATGGATTCAATTAAACTGTTCCTGTCATGAGTCTGGAACTCCTGATTAGCTTATTGGGCTCTAAGAGGGGGTCTTCATTAGCAGTGTTGAGAAATCCCAACTCCTGACACCTTGAAGTTAACACAGACAGTAGTTAAAATCTTAAATGAGTAATATACTCAGTTCCCTGATGTGGCAAGAAATAAACTCCATAATTTAAGACCTGACTGAGGAGACTTAGCATTTCCCCACAGAATTTAATGAGAAAATATATTAGACTTAAAAAAGAACTTAATGAAATTTTTTCCTTTGGAAAAATAAAAAATTAAACCAATCCATAAATAATTTCTTCAGTCTGCCAATCCTTCCTAGTGTGTACAATTATGAAGGCTAATAACACAAAGCAAATACTTATTTCATCAGACTAATTTTTTCCAAAATTTTAAAATACCTTTTTTCCAGTCTTAGGACTTTAAAGAAAACAAATGGGTGTGAAAGCAGTATCCTAGGGTACGTTACTTAAAATTGGTTTATCACATATAGTAACTACTGCCCCAACTCAGGATGATGTAGCCTACAATTTATCAAACATATTTAACCATATTCAGGGACCCAAGCTCCAGTTAGCTAGTCTACGGAATATTTAAGACTATCATCAATTATTGCAAAACTTTTCATCATCATAGCACAGAAGACAAAAAAAAAAAAAAAAGGCAGAAAACTCAGTAACCTTTCTATAAGGTCAGTAAAGAAGAAAGTCTGAAAAAATATCACTATTTCAGTTCATCATCCATTCCCTAAGTCTCAACAGTATTAAATGGTGGCTTATTTTTAAATAGCCATAACTGTAGAGATGTTCAAAAACACAAAATTCTCAAAGAAAGCCTTAGACTCCCTTGACAAAAAAGATACACATACGATATTTACGTGTTTAAGAAATCCTGTATCTGGAGCTGAGTAACACTAATAAATATTAAAACAGAAGCTCACTTACACCTAAAAGAGCACTAATACATAAGAAGTAAGGGACAGACTATGTCCCCCCACTGCCAAGCCATCTAGTCTTTTGCTTAAAGATTACTTTCTGTTCATACCAAATGCTGTTGAGCTTTTTTCTTCCAATTTCACTTTTTTTTCTGTTTTCGATATTCCTGCAGTTTTAGGGGAAAAAAAGGTAAGTTTAGTCAGAAAAGTTTTAAAAGTATGGGACAATGTTTTACATTACAAAAGCTCACAACACCCTACTTCTTCAGGCTCTTTTCTCCTAAAGCCCTCCATCGCTTTACCACCTGAACTAGTGACAAAGAAGTGGGGTTTCTTACTTCAAAAGACTGATAATTAAGGATAATTTTTATTCCTTCAGACTATCCACATTAAAATCCTGGTCACCTGTTTGGCCTTGAGCAAATCATGTAATCTTTCTGTTTAGTTTCCTTATTCACCAAATAGGAATGACTTTTTATCTTCACATTATTAGCATTATGTGAGTCTAAGTACATAAAGTGTTTAGACCAGTGCTGGAGTAATAATAAGTGCTTTCTTTCACTTTCTGCTCTGTGGTATGGTAATAATTGAAGACTACACCATTTCTAGAAATAGCACAAATATGGGTGCAAACACCTACAAAGTTTGACAAATGTACTGGGCAATCAGTAAAGATCTATTCTGCCTTTGACAATCCAGATGTTGAAATGCACCTTGGTGGTAGGTCCAACGTAATGTGCCCACTTCCGAGACAGTTAAGACATGAATGCTACTCAGGTCATCCACATGAAATACTAAACTTTATATTAAAGTATACTGGTTTTCAACAATCTGTATAAGATTTTTAAACTAATAATTTATGTTGCCTAAAATAAACTTGTACCTTTGAACTCCACAATGAGTGCATTGTTAGGTAATGATAAAAGCCAAAATATAATTATTTTACAAACCATTTTTGGTCTTTTTCTAAATGTAAAATACAAAAGCTCATTTATACCTTAAAAATATTCAACCTTCATGACATTTGGGTACTATTAACTTGTAGTTAAACCAGTACACTTCATAATGGAATAGCTAACAGAGACATTTAACCAAGCTTCTCAACTCATATAGTCAACTGTTTCCAGTGCTAATATCTTAGGTGTATCTAAGATTAACCTAAGAAAAATATTATAGTGCATTTAAAATACAATTTCAGTCCATTATGCTTTAATACCGCCTTTCACAAGATTTGTTGATTTTTAAGTCACTCTAATACAGAATCAAAAAGCTAGCATTTGGGCAGCCTGGGTGGCTCAGCGGTTTAGCACCACCTTCAGCCTGGGGTGTGATCCTGGAGACCCAGGATGGAGTCCCACGTCAGGCTCCCTGCATGGAACCTGCTTCTCCCTCTCCCTGTGTCTCTGCCTCTCTCTCTCTCCTCTCTCTCTCTCTCTCTGTCTCTCATGAATAAATAAAATCTTTAAAAAAAAAAAAAGCTAACATTTAATTCATCTTCAAATATTTTAAAGAATTTAAACAAAAAAATAAAAAAATATCACTCAATTTGAATTAAATGTTAATAAGGCTCTAATAAGTGAAGTTTCTTTTTTTCTATTTTTTTAATTTATTTTTTATTGGTGTTCAATTGAAGTTTCAAATTAAGTAAAAATATTGATAAACTTCCTTGACAAAAAAAAAAAAACAAAAACACTCTCATGACAAAAAACAAAAGGAACATCAGCACAAAGAAATACAATTAAACTTCCTTATTATCAAGGCTGTCAAAGAATGCAACACTTCCTTTAATAACTACTACCACACCATGAAAATTCTACATATCTGATGTTTTTTTCCTGAAAATGATGAGGACTTTATAAGACAATGAGAGAGGAGGTTCCG